>NC_056729.1:1315739769-1316062269 GCF_019279795.1 Protopterus annectens
GGAGAAAAAATTTGCCCTTAATTCTACATATAAAACAAGTTGGCCCTTCTACAAAAGATGTATATTTTGGACCGATACAGAGGACCAACTGAGGAAGTTTTTAGAATTTTTTGACACTACAACAGGCTTTTTAAGGTTCACTTATAGTCCCACTTATGATAAAATGTACTACCATGATGTGACCATTCATAAAACGTATTCTGGTTTTAAGTCCACAGTATTTCGAAAAGAAACCTTTTCTGATTCCTACTTGTACTTTAATAGTGCACACCTCTTTCAACATAACATGAGTATAATAAAAGGTTAGCTCCTTAGGGTGAGTAGGATGACTTCTAACAATGATGATTTCAAGTTCAAATGTGATCTCTTGGATAAACTGTTTAAAGAGAGTGGTTATCCTACTTCTTCCGGCTTTTCCCAGTTAGGGGTCACCACAGCAGATCACCTGTCTGCTCATGATTGGCAGTGGAGTTTTACAGTGTCGAGTTGCCAGCCTGGCGCCCAACCTTCCACAGAAGGCACCCACACATACACGCACTCACACCTAGGGCCAATTTAGAGTGTCCAATCCACCTACAGCATGTCTTTTGGGATGTGGGAGGAAACCAGAGCACCCGGAGGAAACCCACTTGACCACAGGGAGGACATGCAGACTCTGCACAGAAGGCACCCTAGCCAAGGATTGAACTGGAGAACCTCTTGTTGTGAGGTGGCAACTTTAACCTCTACACCACCGTGGCCACCCTAGAGTGGTTATCCTACTAGTTTGACTAAAAAAAATAGAAGGGAGTAATACAACATGGCACACGGATAAATATTTTCCTTTGTTGGGAAATTCTTCCCTTTTCGGTAGTAGTAAAGGGCTGATGTTGAAGACCAGGCAGTACAATAGGGCCCTGATTATGGAGTTCTGTGGAGATGCTGTTTTGGTAAAGGATATTATTAAAAAGGAATGGGAAAGGTTTACCAAACTTACTGATTTGACCACTCTTTATAAAGAACCTTTGTGTTTTATATACAGAAAGGGGGGGAATTTGAAAGAGCTTTTTGAATCAAACAGTAGGTCAACCTTAGAAGCCAACAGAAAAAGAAAGGGCACTTTTAAGTTCACAATGTGCATAGATTGTAAATATTGACACAGTCTACCTAGAGAGTAGGGGTACAAAAGTTGTTGGTGGGACTTTCAACAATTGTAACACTGTAGGGGTAGTTTACCTGGTTATTTGGGATCCATGTGGAACATTCTACATAGGGAAAACAGAGTGCAAATTGAGAATGCAGATTTATGACCACTACTACTTTAGGATTTCTAATGAAAGCAATGTGTTTTATAAACACACTTTGACATGCAGGGAAGCTGGGTTCCTATTTTTTTGTGATTGAACAGGTACAGGCTGATGTCGGGGGTGGGGACCCTGGGAAACATGATTGGAATACTGGGAACTATTTTGTCAAGTTACCCTGGATGCAGGATGATTCCCAGGGTTGAATGAGAATATTAGTATAGCCCCCCTTTTAAAATTGAGGGCAGCTAAGTATTAAAGGGGCATCGGTTACTTGTTTTCATCTGATATTAATATTAACATTAATGTAATAAAAGGGCAGGTTCTAGTTACCACAGTAAGGCTGCCATGAGTTATTGTGAAGTTTATGTTACCCTAGTGATTCAATCTCTGGTTTAGGATAGCCGGGAAAAGCCGAAAGAAGAAGACAAAATACACTTTTATGGTATGTATTTTTTAGGCCACTAGATGTCACTGTTGACCGATTTGTTTAATTTTTTTTTTACATCTTAATAGTATTTTAATGTTGTTTTTTTTCTTGTGTAATACTTTTTTATGTATTTATTATTATATGCATTAATTAATATTTTTATCCCACACAATACAGTGATTATTGATATATATGTACTATTATACTTGGACATTTATGGAATTTTTTACGATTGTGACTTGGTTTTAATTGGTTTATTGGGTATTTGCTCACATTGGTTATTTGTTTTTTAATTGAGTATATATTAATGAATGTGATTTTACTTGTTTATTCATCTGAAGTAAGCTATGCTTGGCAGGATGAAAATGCATGTTACATTTTTAGCCTTAATGTTTTGAATGTTCAGTAAAACAGCAGTGGGTCAGTGGTATATTGTTGGTGTGCTCTGTGGAGTTGTGCTTGATTTTGTTTATTTGTATGCCTACACATAACCATGACACAGAACTTTTTGAGATTAAATAGACAAAGGGGGGCACCATTGATTAGGGTAGTGTTGGTGGTATCTCCCCCTAGACATTGCTAGGATAAAATGACACACACGGTTGTCAGTAGAGGTCCTCAGAAGAAGCATGCTTAATGACCTCTCCCTGATGTTGCTGTGTCAGTAGGTACCACTCAGTGTATGTGCAGGGTCATCATAGAGGCACTGCCAAGTTCCACCAGGGTCTTGGAAGAGGTAGTCACAGTACTGCATATCATGTATTCTAACATGTGAGACTGCATGGGCCATTTGTGTGGTTGTGTGACTCCTTGACACACTACAACAAGCACTGTCTGTTATGGAATGCCTGCTTGGGGAGGGGGGGGTCGAAGAGCTGGTACATCATCAGATGTTAGCTGATGTGGCCATGCCAGATCCCACTCTTGCAGCAGTACTACTTCCATTGCTCAATCAGGGATTGAGGTGTCCACACCCAGATGTAGTACACCACATGGCCATAATGGTGGACATAGTTGTGATGACAGCTTATCCAGCAAACATTATTCACATTCAGGTAGCACTCCATTTTCTAGACAGGGTCATGTAATTACCACTACAACTCCCAGCAGAAGTAGTTAATTTGGTCAGGGGCAGGAATGGTGAACTGACCATGCACAACTCACTCTTGTCCAAGATGCCAGGGCATATAGCTAGCACAAATGCATTGGTTGTGTTGCTGCAGACCCACACACAGTACATCTCATGCTGTCCTTGCCATCTCAGACACCCAAAGCTACATTCTTTAATACTGACTTCCTTACACCTGGAGCTACTGACCCTGACACTCTATATATGCTGTTAACCTCATTTCTCCTCATCCCCCCACTTTTGATTGTGTCAGGATTGCCTTCCTATAACCCACTATCCCCACCCTGTGCAAGTGATGATGACTGCACCTTGACCTTTGCACATTTTTTTGTGGTATGGGTTGCCTATGTCTGATGCACAGAGTAGACAGCCAGCTAATGCTTGATGAGTGAGATGCCTGCTTTCATCAATATTATGCACTGAATCGCATTTTTGTTTTATCCTTCTTAAGTTCACTGGTGTTAATATCTGTTGCGAGTATAATAATAGCAGTAGTAGTAGTGGTAGTAGTAGTAGTAGTAGTGTTAGTAGTAGTACAGGCCTCATTGTGTAGATGATGCTGAGATTTCCCTGGCCCCTGTTGGGGTGTATAACTTGGGTGACTTTTATATGTTATATGCACAATGGTGAGCAGGCCCAGCATATGTTTTGGGCCGCACTTGTTTTTCTCTGTTGGATTTTGTGTCCTCATTCATTCTTTAACTTCTTGGGTTTTATCCACATTTTATAGTTATATGGATAGTATACCTATGAATGATCATACATACATACATACATACATACATACATACATACATACATATGTATATACATAAATGGGTCTACTTTACATGGTCGACAGTTCAGAAAGTCGACTTTCATATGGCTGAGACCATATGATCGACTTTCAGAATGCCGACCATGTAAAGTAAACATTAAACCACAACAAACACTTACCTTAAACTGTTATCAGGGGGCTATGCACCCCTGCACCCCCCCCATGGGAGGCACCACCCCCCTACACCCCCCGTAACTTTAATATACCAACTCCGAGATCGCACTACAGTGGGGAAGTGGGAAAATTTCCCATTCCGCACTGTGCGGAGGTAGCGGTTCCCCATAGTCGGCTTTCAAAAGTCGATCATATGGTCTCAGCCATATGAAAGTTGACTTTATGAAAAGTCGACCATGTGAAGGGGACCCACATAAATACATACGTACATACATACATACATACGTACATACATACATACATAAACATTTACATACATACGTACATACATACAAGAGTATATACAAATATTTCAGTCATGAGCAATAATGCCTTTCTAGCCTGTTAATATACCAAAGCAGTTATTCCCATAATAAAAATCCATTTTTTTTAAATATCTAAACTAGTATTTGCTTTAATGTTATTTGAGAGTTTACTCCTTGCATAAGCTGTTGTTGTTTCTTTCAGCTTTTCCCAGTTAGCGGTCTCCACAGCGGAACTCCGGTCCGCTAATGATTGGCAGTTGATTTTTACATGCTAAGCTAATCTCTCAAAAACCAATTATTACACTTCTAATTCCTGTAGAATCTTCTACATAAGTTGTCTGATGACTCTCTACTACTGTTGGACAACCCCAAACATTGTCATCGGTAGTTGCCTCTAAATGCCCTATACACCTGAATAAATTCTCTTTTTAAATGACTGTATGATCACTGTACAAGTAAAGATATTTTAGTGTTTTGTAATAACTTACATTTTTCAAATCCACTGATACTCTTTGTATATCTCCACTATACTCTTTCCAAATTTACTCATTATTCTTTTAAGGTCTCCATATTCTTATTACATACTTATGTAACAACAAACAATAATATCCTCATTACTGATTTCCTAGACTTTAGAAATATTTTTATACAACCCATAGTTTTATAACTATAGTTAACCAATGAGTTGATATGATTACAACAAGTGAAAGGCTTATCTACCCATATACCTTGGTTCTTATATGAAGCTGCAGTTTCAGTCACTGAGTGATTTATTAAATATTTACGAAGTAAACAGATTGCCAAAAACTGCTGGAGCCACGGGTGTCGGAAACAGTATTTTATTGTTAAATCCACTAAAAACACAGCTAAAAACACATTAATGCTTTGTATCAGTATTGCGTTTTCGTCTAAACAAACCGACTTCTTCAGATACTCTCCCTAAAACAAATCAGCCTTTTATACAATTTATTTAAAATTCCTTATCCAATCAAAAACAACTACTTAATTAGAAAATTCATAAATATTCTTTTTTTACGTGTGTTTAAAAATGCCAACCTTTAAAATTTCTAAAAGGTTGGCATTTTTAAACACACGTAAAAAAAGAATATTTATGAATTTTCTAATTTAATTATATCAATGTTCCCCTCAAAATCTAAGGAAACTGTGCTATGGCATATACATTTTTCATGGCTGTAGCTCTATCCCCTGGGGTATGTGGAAACCAGATGTACTCCTCTACATATTGTAGCATTGCATTGAGAAACTGGTGAAATAGTTTTGAGACTGAGGCCTGTGACACCCCCATTGGTCTCTGAAAAGTCCCTGTACCTGGTGTTTGTGTGTGTGTGTGTGTGTGTGTGTGTGTGTGTGTGTGTGTGTGTGTGTGTGTGTGTGTGTGTGTGTCTATATATATGAGGATGCCAGATGTTTTCTATTTGTTCTATGCTATCCCTGCCCACCTTGTAGTGGTCTGTTATTTCTATCTCACGAAGTCCATGACAGGTCAAATGCTATTTATACACTTTACACCTTCTAGACAGAGGTCTGACAGTAGCAGCAGCAGAAGAGCCTGCTGCACATGCAGATTAATAAAGCAGCAGCCACCCTGAACATTTCCAAAGTGGCTTAATGGCTGTATTGCAACAAGTCATGTAATTCAGGGCTAAAAGGACTGCAGAATGCAGACACGTAGGCACTCATTTTATATGTTTCCGAATTGCTCTCCTGTGATTATTTGCTTCATTAACATTTAGTTCTGCATTTTATTATCACATTAGAATAGTCAGCTGCTCACCCATGTTCTGCAGCACGGGAGCAATGTGTAGGGCTATTTGCAGCTAATCATGTACACAGTGAAAGGTGCTCATGTTCCTGGCTTGGGTCTGCTAATTTATTATTTGTTTTATAGCTCTAAACAACTGAGCTGTGTACTAATATTTTTCTTACACCTGCATTTTTAAAGTGTATGTTTTATCCAATGGAAAACAAATCACATACTATCTTCTTACTTTCTAGTATTAAGGCACAGTACATAGCAATAATATTAACATCTGATAAAGGACTTCTATAAGTCTAAAAACCTTAGTACCTTAAGTAGCTGTGTTAAGAAACGTATGTTGGTTCAATAAAAGGTGTTACATCACCTCTCTGTTCCAGTGTTTGCTGTCAGTGGACTAGCATGGCATTTCACCATTTTTTAGCAAATAGTAAATTATGCCTCACCTCATTTGTAGGAGCTCTATATTTTTGTAAATGAGCAAACCTGTAGGCATATCATAAACTTCTAATCGACTGATTCCAATTACAACTGCAATTAGCAAAAGAGTTTGTTCCAATTTAGTGAGACAGAGTGTTTGTAAAGTAGTTTGCCAATATTTCTTTTGGGTTTATAAACTGAGAGAAGATGCTGATCAGCACTCAGAGAGGCTGGGCAGGAGAGTAGAGAGTAATATGGGAGGCGAGAGCAGGGCAGACAGAGGAGTTGTTGAGTATGGAAAAGGTAGTGTGGAGTTGCGATTGTAGGAGAAGGTGTGGAAATTCCAGTGACTGAAGTGTGTTTAATGAGAGGCAATGATGTGAAAAGAGTGGTTGGTTTAGAATAAATCTGGCAATTATGTTGTATGTTTGTTCCAGTTTCTGCACTGAGGTAGTTTGGATATTGGTATAGATGGGGGAAGCATATAAAAGACTAGGTAAGATAAATGCCTGTGCAATAGTGCATTTAGTGGCAGCAGTGAGGACTTTTCTGCTCCTATAAAGTAGTCCAAGTTTATGGTGGGTTTTTTGATGGCCTGTTGTATGTGTGAAGTCAAATTTTAGTCAGTTATCAATTATTACCACAAGGAGTTTGATGTGTGAAGCATGGAAGATAGTGGTGCCATCTAGGAAGGAAAGAGAAAAGTTGGATTTAAGGTGAGAGAGTGTCTGAGGCGGAATAGAAGGAGTTGAGTGAGGGTTAAGGATTAGTTGATTGCTTCTGAGACATTTTTCAACAAAGATAAAAGAATTCTGTGTTAGTGTGTGTAGTTCAGAGATAATATTGGAGGTAGATAAGAGAGTAGAGTTATCTCTGTATTGTATTACAGATGAGAGACTGCAGGATGAATGCAGGTTGCTGGTAAAAATGTTGAAAAGGAGTGGTCCAAGTATGGAGCCTTGGGGTACTCCTGTTTGAACAGCAAGGAAGGGTGAGGAAGCCTGCTGCCATCTAACAGCTTGTATTCTGCCAGTAAGGTAGGATTGGAACCACCCAAGAGTAGAACAAGAGAGATTTAGGACTGAGAGTTTGTTAAGAAGGATGGGATAAGACACAGTGTCGTAGGCTTTAGAGAGGTCAAGGAATAAACAGGAGATGAGGAGGTTGTTGTCCCTAGCTTCTGCAAACTTTTGAGTAAAGGATAGTAAGGCAGTCGAGGTACTGTGTTTAGGGCAGAAACCATGTTGCGAGGGGGTGAGGAGAGTTTCCTGAATGAGATAGGACAGTAGTTAAGTATGTATACATTTTTCAAGGATCTTAGAGAGTTGTGAGAGAACAGCGATTAGTCTATAGTTAGAGGGTTCAACAGAATTGCCACCTTTGTGCAGAGGAGTGGTATAGAAGGATTTCCGTATTTCTGATATGGTAGATTCCTGAATGGAGCAGTTGATTACAATAGATACAGGATATGCAATAGAGTTAGCAGTTGATTACAATAGATACAGGATATGCAATAGAGTTAGCAGCAATTTTCAGAATTTGAGGGGGGAGTTTATCAGTGGAGGGAGAGCATGGTTTTAGTTTAAGAAGCAGTGATTTGATATATTTAGTAGAAACAGGTCACAATGTAAAATACTGAGCGACAGAGGAGCATAAATGTTTAGGAGGAGGTGAGGGTGACACAGAAGAATTGGGATGAGCAGAGTTACCAGAGGGTAGGAGTTTAGAGATGCTGTCTATGAAGTGTTTGTTGAGTAAGTCTGCAGTTTCAGGGGGAGAGTGATAGGGAAAGAGTTAGGGATGGTGGGAGAACCAGTGTGGAGCAGGGTGTTGATAGTACTCCATAATTTTTGGGGGTCATTTGGGTGAGAGTTTTGAAATTTAGTGAAATATTCGCATTTATCCAAAATAATAAATTTTTTTTCGCAATTTCTGAATTGCTTATAACCTTGGAGAAAGATGGGAATTTTAGTGGTTTGCCCTTTTTTCCATAGAGCATGTCTTTGATGCATCAAAGCATGAGTAGCTCTGGAGAGCCAGGGTGCAAAATTAGATTTGATTCTGATTTTGCGAGTTGGGGCAGGAGAGTTTAGGACATCAAGGAAAATCTGGTTGAATTTAGTAATGGCATCATTGAGTGGGAGAGTTTTTATGAAAGACCAGTTGATGGCAGAGAGTCTATAGTTAAAGGTTTCAGGAGAAAGGTTAGTCAGTTTCCTACAATCTCTGTGGAAATGGGGCTTAGAGAGATGAGGAGAGTGCCTTAAGACAGAGATGGGAGAATGGTCACTAATAGAATCAGGGAAGGCAGAAGGGTTACAATAGTTGTTGGAGAGTTGGTCAAGATCCAGTCAATTGTGGAACCAGTAGCATTTTTTTTTTTTTTTCCAACAATTTTTTGAATTTTTTTATATACACACACAAAAAAAAAAAAAACAACAAGAATTAGGGGTAGAATATAAGTATATATATAAAATATATAACACATACACACACATAAAAAAAAAAGCAACTCTAAAAATACCTATATACATAGTGCCATACAGCTCTAAATGCTAAGGTATGCATCCTATATCTGTTTGAACCAGTAGCATTTTTACTGTAGGGGGTAGGGGTTGTGATCAGTTGTGAGAATCCATGCAGGTTTATGAAATGTTGGGGTGGGTCACCAATAAGGGAGTTCCAATCTATATTAACATCTCCAAGAATTATGGTTTCATAAAGTATGGAGGTATTTATCCAGGAGAGTATATGTTCAAGGATAGGGATGTTTTTACCTGGGGGGATATAGATAGAATCAATAGCAAACTTCCTATAGTTATTGGTGTGGCAGTCTAGGAGCAGTAGTTCAGCAGGGGAAAAACTAGGCAGGGCAATGTCTATAGGTGTTACTGTCAGTGAGACAGAGTACAAGATAACCACCCCACTGCCTTTTTTGGGTGTCCTATCAGACCTATAGATATTGTATTGTGGTGGGAGAAATTCAGAGGAATTGATATGAGGTTTTAGCCAGGTTTCTGATGGGGACAAGATCTGAGGTTTGTGTTGGGCCAACCATGCGTGAAATTCGGGCATTTTGTTGTTTAGGCTTTGGATGCTCAGATGCTTGAGGGTGGAGATATTTGAGGATGTTTTGGGGGGAACAGCAGATGAAGGTGGAGGGGGAGTGGAGAGAGGGGAGGGACCAGGATTAGGATGGATGTCACCAGAAACCAGAAGAGCAAAGACAAGATGGAAAAGGTGAAGGTGGTCAGTAAGGGGAATGAGGTACATGACTTTGGGCATAGAAGTAAGAGCAGGGTAGGTCATGAGTTTAAATTTAAGACATTGCAAGGGGGAGAGACAAAAAAGAGAGGGGGCAATAGTCAGTGGAGTTTGGTTATATGATGGAAGAGGTCTGGGAAAGGGAAAGGTGGCAGAAGAGGGGAAGATATGGAGCTCAGTGTGGTAGGAAGTTCTTAGGGCTAGTGAGATTAGAAGTGGGAGAAATAGCAGTAAGGATATCATTGTGTGATGGAAAAAGGAGGGGAAGAGTTATAAGGAAAAATAAAGAAATATATTAGCGAAGGAGGTGGCTAGAGATAAGCAGTCTGAGGGAAGGAACAGTATCAAGGGGTGGAAATAGTGAGTATGTGAGGAGATAGTAAGGGTGTAAGGAGTGAAAGAGTTAAGTGTGAGAGAGGAAAGACACAGAGGAGGTAGGCCAAGGTGGGTGGGGAAATGAAGAAGATAGGTGACAAGATGGGAAGAGTGAAAGGGTGAGAGCACAAGTTATGGTGGTGGGTGGGGGCTGTGGGAGTAACCAGACAAAGAGGTGAAAGTATAAATTTGAGGATACTTGGGGTGTGTGGGATTCAGGGGTGGGAGGGGAGAGAAGTGAGCCCAAGTGGAGCAAGGGGGAGTGAAGCAGGTAAAACCAATTCACACCAAACCACAGTAAGTTGAATGTAAGGGCCTAAAACCTGCACTCAGCACTTTCATTTTACTTACTTTTAGCAGACCAACAGTATACAGTTTTGAGGTTTTTATCAGGGTTACTTTTCCAAATGTCAGACAAATAAGTAAAACTTTCAAACCGGAATCTATGCCTGAGTGTTAGAAAGCCACAAAGGTACAAAGTATAGCTGTAATAGTTAGGGTCAGAGAGACAAATGTATGAATCAGTTTACTTTAGTTACAGGGGAAGGAGGCAAAAAATAAAGCAGAAAGAGCCCTATGACTGACCAAAATAGTGACTCGCTTTGTTACACAGCATGGTAAAAGAGAGCGTAACAAATGTTTTTATGCTTGTAACCTACACTGTTTAATTGTTGGGAGAGAAAAAGTTTTTGTTGTTAGAGACTGTGGTGGCCAAATGCAATCCCGTAGACACCGTTTAGCAGGAGCTGCAGTACGCTAGTGTAGGTAAATGTAGAGTTTGACTAGAAAAAGAGAAAAGCAGAGATCCTAGGGTAAGCATTAAGGCAACAACAGGCAGTTATTTTACGATAGTACAATCAGAGGGGTTTATGGGGGGGTAAAAGTAGCACACTTCAGAGTGGACTAGGGTTTATGGCTAAGAAAACTTAGTAGTAGAGAACATAACAATCACTTGCCAGATTTTAAAGATATACCAGAAAAACTAATCAATTGCTCATCATTGTACAACTGCAAAATAGTCAGTAAAAGCAATTCCAGTATAGCTAATATGAGTTATTCAGGTTGTAAATGCACTAATCCAATGTGTATGAGCAATTTAAACATTAAAAACATATGCAGCAAGTAGTCGCTCTGATGATTATATACCTTCTCTATGTGCAGGTTCAGTTTAGAACACAAATATTAGGATGGAATTCAGTAAAGTGACTAGCTACTTATAAAGCTTCTGCAACAAAATAGAGCAGTCTGTGCAGTATCAGAGCCTAGATGTAGGTCATTCAGTTACACACAAAAGCAGTAACAAATCCATAAAATGAAGACACTTACACTGTGAGTCATGCCAGGTCAGGCAAGGGGGGAGAGACAGGGAATCCTAAGCACCTAGGTTTGAAAATGAGTGGGGAATAGTATCACAGGCTTGCCAATGTCAAGGTAGGTGGTGTGCACCAGCTTCCCCTCATCTATGGCCTTGGTGACTGTCTCAAAGAACTCAACCAGATTTAACAGGCATGACGTCAGCTTGACCAAACCAAACTGTGTTGGATCAAGTGTCTGGAGGTTGCCAATGTCCTTGTTAATGAGGTCCAAGATAATCCACTCCATGCAGATCAGGATAGTTAGATTGATGGGTCTATAATTTCCTGGATCTGTGGATGCTCCACCATTGTGCAAAGGGATGACAGTAGCTGTCCTCCACTTGGCTGGGATGAAGCTGGTACTCATGCTTTGGGTGTATAGGGTGCCTAATGGTGCTGCAGGTATCTGCCTGAGTTCTGTAGGATGCAGCCTGTGATATTATCAGGTCCCATGGAGGCTGTATTTTTTGCCTTTGAGAGGGCAGTGATGACTTGCCCCTAGAGTTAAGGGGAGGGGGACAGATACTTGGGATGTCTTGTTTTACTGATGGGGGAGACAGAGGAGAAAAGTTTTTATTGAACCTGTCTGCCAGCAGGTTGACTATATCTACATGGTTTTTGTATGTGGTGTCCTTTACCACCAATTTTGAGCAGATTTGGGTGCTTCCCTAGAGATTGCATACATATATGAAGAAAGTCTTATGACTGTCTTTAATAGATGTGGTCAGTCTGGACTTGAAGTTTGCTTTGGAGGATTTCACTAGTGTTATTATTTGCTTGTTCAGGATAAGGAGAGATTGCTTCCAATTAGACACCTGCTCCTTCTTGGTCCTGGACAGCAATTATTTCCATTTGTTCTAGAGTTTATTTATTGTAGATGCCCACCAGACAGGTTTACTCTTCCTAGAGGAGGAGGATTCCTTCCTGTCTGGTATTCCTGTTTCCATGCAGCTATATAAATGCTCATATAATACTTTAGTGTAAGTTTGGACATATGTGCCAGTTTCTGTGGAGGGGAGGGGGCTGTGAAGCTGTTTATACCTTCCTTCAGGAGGTTGTAATTAGCTTTGGGGAAATTTTTTTTTGTTTGGCCTAGCTGGGGGGTTCAAGAGAGATGGTGACTTCAAAAGTGACTGCTTTGTGGTCGGATCTTACCAGGGATGATGACACTATAGCAATGCTGCAGTGGTTACTCATGCAGGTTAATACCAAGTTCAAGGTATTTTCACCTGTTGTGGGGGTGTCAACCAACTGGTCCAAGGCATTTGCATTGATGAAATCAAGGAATCTCTGGACATTTGTGTATTGGTATGAGAATTTCTCCCAGGCTATGGTTGGAGAGTTAAAGTTACCCAGGATCAGGGTAAAGGGTTGAATCTTAATAGATTCAAAGAGGTCCTGATAGGTGGAGTGGGCATCTTGAGTCAGAGTTGGAGGCCTGTAGCTAGCTATGATTTGAATAGGGGTCTTGTCAGTTGTTAACTGCACCTAGAGTATTTCCTTTGCATCATACTGTCTGACCACCCTAGAGGTGTGTATGACTTTTATATATATTGGAATTCCAACTCCATTTGTTTTGCTGCCCACAGCCTGGGGTCTGAATGCATGATAGGATAAGTAACCTGGTATGGCTGGAGTGCTCTCCACAGCTTTGAACCAGGTTTCTGTGACTGCGCAAATGTCAGATTCTTCCAGGGTTAAGAATGTTTGCAGTGAGTGCAGTTTCGTGTTTAGACTCCTAGTATTTAGCAGCATGACCTTTAATTTACATTTTGATGAAATGTTCATGTTGGTAGTTTTGTCCTCATGGCACTGCCTAAAAAAGGCACTATGGGGGAGGCAGAAGCCTTTGCCAGGAGCCTAAAGCCCAAGAGAGATAATCTCTGGCAAAGCATCACAGCTGTCAGTCGTCATCCCAGGCTGTCAGGTACTGGATCCCCTTTGAATGACGCCAGAAACTAAGCCAGTTGTTAAAGTCAGTCATTCCTTTTTTGTATTGAAGCATCATTCTGGGTGACAGTAGAATGCTGCTTAAGACTAAGGACATTACTGCCTGAGACACATACTCAGCATGCTCAATCATGTCTCTCTTCATATAGTCCAGGGAGGTACTTCTCAAGTCATTTACTCCAACATGGACTATGACAGAGTCATAGGTTCATAGGTTTATAGATTAGTACTAGGCTAACTGCCCTTATGAGCCATTAAAGTCTAGCCACTTACCCCATATGAGGGGTCTATATTATATACTCGAAAATTGAATTCACTGAACTGCATCTACATCGGAAATGCAGTTCAGCGAACTGATAATAGTGAAATCGCAGTACATTGAGGATTGGAAAATTTGCACTTTCACCACTGTAGTGCAATCTCGGAGTTGGTATATATAATTAGCAGGGGGTGTGGGGGAACACGGCCTCCCACAAGAGCGAATTTGCTGAACTGCATTTTTGATGTAGATGCAGTACAGCTAATTCAGTTTTCGATCATATAATATAGACCCCATATGAGAATCAAACTCTGCACCTTGTGTCTGTAAGGTAAACACCTTAACCATTATACCAACCTCCCACCCAAAGAACAACATAATTGCAAAGCCTCGAACCCAGGACCTTGTGCACTACAGTCACAGTAGCATACCATTACACCAAATGAGCTGTCATAACAGTATCTGTTGAGAGACTTGATTGCATTGGTGATATGATGCATTTTTCACCCGACAAACAACTAACAGTGACTTTCTCCTTATCCAGCATGATGAGGGGCACATCTGTGTGTCTCACAATGGAGTTTTCTATGATTAATATGTTGTGTCTATGTTTAGGTCTTAGTGGCTGTGAGACACAGGCATGTGGACTATGTGTAGTGTGTGATGTGTGGTGTGGTGGGCAGTAGAGTTTGCATGCATTTATGCCTTGGAGGTCTCTTTTATTTGTATATGCTTTGGTTGAGGGCCTCCGAATATGTAGGAGTGTGTTGTGTAGGTGTGGGTGGTGTTTGAGGTGTGGTGTCTGTATTGCTACCAGGCATCATGATGACATTCAGGCATCACCTGTCCCATAAAATGACCATAAATACCACAACCACTGCCTCTAAAATTGCCAAAAGCAGCTACATATGTCTCAGTGCCAACTAGAAGAGAGATATTGTGCTGGCACACAGTGTTATCTATTTGAGTGCACCATCTAGCCAACAAGCCATTTTCTAAACTGATTGTCTTGGTGGAAGCAAGGCAGATCAGATTTCCTTATACTTAGTAACAGTTTCCTACTCTTCATGTGGAATCCCAGGTTTTCTCATGCAAGTTGGAACATGGTCTTCCCAGAATGAACTAAGTCTACCTGAAGGCCTCCTCTCAGAAGACAACCAGGCACATCCTCAATAGGTGCCCATACCGTCTCAACTACCAAATCCCCCAAACAATGAGAAGAAATAACTCTGTTCTAAAACCTATAGAATTTATTTAGATCCCCATGCTGACACAGTTTACTTCACAATGTTACAAATGGGCTTCATTTCTGTTGCAGCTGCTGAACATCTCATTTTTTGTGTTTTTATTAACCAAGGCTCACATTCATTGCACAATTTGTAAACATGACATAGTTTATGCATACAAAAAGATGGGGACTGCTATTTATGAAATGTTAAATGACAGAATTATCGATGGTACATTGCATGAGCAAGTGTTGAAAATGCAAAGGTAGCATACAGATAGACTGACAGATTAGATAAATAGATATATAGATAGGCAGATATTCTAAAATTACACAAATACAGAAAAGTATCTCTAACACACACATGTTCAGATATATTAGCAAGGTTCACTACTGAACTATTAGCAATATTAATTAAGAATACGTTTAAAATGTATGGTATATGGTTTGATCTCTACCTTCTTACATACTGGAGTCAATAAACCTGATAAAGAAATTAAATGTTTTTGCTATCTTGGAGGACCGTTATTTCATTCAACTGTACTCTGTATAGTTGAATGACGATAAAGTTTGCTTTGCTTTTACTTATTCTGTTCTACCACAGAATTTAGGCATGTATTAATATAGAAGTGTGCTATATAAAAGCAAAATGTACAGGATGATGAACTATAGCTGACTTATGTAATGCTTATATCTTAGATTCATAGGCTCATAAGTAGGTTATTGATCTGTGTGGTTCTTTGGATGCCTAACCATACTTTCTCATGAAGTTTTTAGCTCTTATATTTTAAGTATGAACAATCCAGAAATGAACAGAGCATTTACATTTTGCTGCTATCCAAAAGGAACAATTAACTGGCCACATTCTGTACTGTGTATCAAGCACTGCATTAACAAGGTGAACTATGGAGAAATGCAAGCACAACATTGTCATGGAAGCGCATATCCAGTGCATATTACACACTTCTCAGGCAGAATGCAGAAAGACAAAGACAGGCCTCAAGTGAGTTTTCCCCATGACGTTCAGTGGTATCCCTCCAGACAGTGCCTTTACGAGTAACAAGGTGAGCCATGCAAGCACTCAAACTGAGTATGTCAAGAGAGCACATAGCATGTGATTCCTACACGTTTATCGAATAAGAGCAGAATATTAAAAAAAAATACCCTGAAGGGATTTCAGCCTTCCACTCAGTGCAAATATACTTGATTTATCACTTTATAAGGAAACTGAACCACAAAAGCAGTCAGACTAGATGGATGAGTTTTACTTTATTTAGTACTTGCCAACTGCCCCCCCACCAACAGTACTCAGCTCATTCATGCAGCCGATGGACACTGATTGGACTTTTGTTATTGCTATAAAATGAGCAGGGCCATTACTTGTCAGTTGTACATGGAATTCAACAGTGCTCATTGAGCGTTCATTGTGATCCATCATGCAAAGTACAGCCACAAAAAAAAAAGATAAATTATTTAAATGCCCTTTTTGGGCATGGGTGTTGTGTATTTATTTATTTCTTGACAATTTTAAAGTTTGGGGATGTGTGTTTATGACAGAAATGAAAAGAGGAAGTAAGCAGAGGGTAGAATAAAAGGTGAGCAAATAAGGAATGATCTGGGTGGAGGTGAGGTAGGGACTTACCTCTCAACATTTTACATGTAGAATTCCTTCCAAAGCCAAACATAATGGTGAGATAAAGGACCAGACTCAGGGACAGATTTTATATATATTGCTTCTATAAATATGGAAACTGATTAGAATAACAGGTTTTGCTTTATCATGTAGTCTCTGAAGTATATGAAGTTTGAAACTCATTTACTGACTAGAATCTTCAATTATTTGCCAGGCCCAGGAAATATAAATATGAGGAACACACAAAAATATGAGCCAAAATCAAGGCAGTCTGCAAATATATGGGCAGGTGAGAGATATTTGTTGAAGGCATATCCTTTTATCTTCGAGAAGGTTTCCATTTTTTAAGAGAAGGAAATGTTGGGAGAAGGAAGTAAAGGAAACCAGAGGAAAGTAAGTTAGGTAGCAAGGAAAGGGAGATATGGTTGACAGGGTGTGGGGTAACACAGTGAGGGAGAGAGGGAACAATAGTGAAAGAGACACCAGACAGAGGGAAGAGAGAAGTGAGGAGAGGATTGTAAAATGAACAGAGCTGGGTGTGGACACAAAAGGAAAGGAACAACAGATTAGGGGATAGGATTAGCTGATTGTAGATGCACTCTGAAATACAGTGAGAGATTGCTTGTCACCCTGGGCACTATCATTATTATCCAGGAAACAGTTCACTATTCAATGTTCAAATAAAACAACCAAAATAATCACCAAGAACGTAGTTTTAATGAAGCTTTCGGGCACACATCCCTTCATCAGCACATACAATCACATTTAAATGTTTCTTATATAGAGGGTAGTTTAAAAAGCACATGATCAGAACCAGCCTATAAAATTACACATACATTATTTAAATATAAATTCTACATAAAAATCTCTATAAAAATCTTTATAAAACCTACATATCCTATTAAAATTCTACTAAGCAACTTACATATATATATACATATTATTTTATTTCAAGTTGTTTTCTAACTAAAACAGGTTTTATGCTCACTGCACTATTAAGACCAGGAGTTGAATCTGCCTGTAACCTGATTATCCAATCTAGTTCTTTTAACTCTATGGCATTGTTTACATCACCCCCTCTTAAACATTCTTCAACAATATCCACCACTCTAAATTTAAAGTAATGATTTTCAAATTCCATAATATGTTTATAAAGGGCATTTGTTTCTATTTTTCTATTTATTTCTGACCTGTGTTCTATGATACGGTCCTTTAGCCGCCTAGTGGTTTTTCCTATATAAAATGCATAACAGTGCGTGCAGGTAGCAAGATACACCAGTCTATTTGTATTGCAGGTTGCTGTCACATGGAATTTATATTCCCTGTTTGTAGTTGGATGTTTAAACACATAATCTGATTCAAGTATATCTTTACAGCAACTACAATTATGACATTTATAAGTACCCACTTTATCCTTTCTTAAGCTACATGTTTTTTTAAAATCTTTATAGCATAGTATATTTTTTATAGATTGATGATTTCTGTATGCAAATCTAGGCTTAGGGCCTATTAATTTTTCTACCTCTGGCATTGCCATCAGTATTGGCCAGTTTTTTTCAATAATATTAATAATTTGTAATGTATATCCATTATATGTCATGACATATCTATTTTTTTGTTGTTGTTCTTCATGTCCTGTCCTCTGAATTGTATCTGAATATTCAATTTGAGTGGAAGATATGTTGAATATTGGTTTAAATATATTTTGCCTACCTGTATTTACTTCTTCCATAATATTATCTACAATAGTCACATTATAACCATTTGTTATGAATTCATCCTTCATTTTAGCTATTTCAACCTCATATTCTTTGTTATTAGTTGTTAATTTGCTCACCCTAACCATCTGTGACTTAACAATTCCCTTAAAAATATGTGGAGGGTGCATGCTCACTTTTTTCAGATATCTTACTGTGTGTACTTCTTTCTTATGAATTCTTGTTTCCAACTTTTCATTATTCTTATACAGTTTTACATCTAAAAACACTATGCTTTGTCTAGAGTAATCCATTTTAAATTTTAAAAAATTAGTTGTACTATTCAGATATGATAAATATAGCAGCAGATTCTCTTCAGTTCCTTCCCATACAAAAAAACAATCATCCACAAATCTAGCATAGCTTTTTACATATATATTATGTGCATTATTGTCACTTAGTATATATTTTTTCTCCCAATAGTATAATACAAGATTTGCAAACGTATTAGCCACCGAAGTTCCCATTGCTACTCCTGTAAGTTGTTTATAAGGGGTACCATCAAATATAAACAGATTCTTAGTCAACACCAGATCTAATAGTAAACATAGTTTTTCTACTTCACATGGTTGCTTAATGGAATCCATTAATAATAATCTCCTTATGGCTTCAATACCATAGTCTATCGGAATGACTGTGAACAGTGATTCCACATCTAATGTCACCAATATATATTCACTTCTTGATAGACCATACCATGTGTTGAGTTTACTTAAGAAATCATTAGTATCTTTTATAATACTATTGCAGCTAGGTAGTAATTTAGCTAATTCTTTCTGTAAATACTTTGAGATGGGTTCGGTCACCCATCCTCTACCTGAAACAATGGGTCTCAGTGCGGGATCATGCAGTGATTTATGGATTTTCGGAATTCCGTATATCTGTGGGATTTTAGGGCATGGTACAGTGAAATAGTTAAATAAATCTAGTGTAATTTCGTTATTTAACTGCATATCATATATAACCATATTTACTTGCATTATTTGGTTTTTTACTTCTGCAAAGCTTATTTGTTTAAAAGTATTAACATCAGAAAGGAAGTTTTTAAATTTTATATTATAAAAACTTCTATCCATAAGTACTGTTGCCCCACCCTTGTCTGCTTGCTTTATAATTAAATCCTTGTCATTCTTTAACTCTAACAATGCTTGATATTCCCCATATGTTAAATTGTATTTCATTGTTTTATTACATTTTTTTGCATATAGTGACCTTAACTCAATTTCAACAATGTTAGTAAACGCTAACAACACTGGTGATAACTGCGGTATGAAAGTGCTAGACTTTCTATAACACATTTCAGTAGAGCTAGTGTTTGCAAATAACAGCTTTAGCATTATACCTCTAGTGAATAGTCTGAGATCAATAATAGCGTTCACCATATTGTCCATAGCATAAGGTATAAACTTCAATCCTTTGCTTAACAATTTATAATGATCCTCAGACAAATAGTACTGAGTTAAATTTAAAGTACCTTCTTTAATAACTGGAAGTATTGTCATTATCTGCGAGGTAATTTGCTGGCTTGTCTTGGGCTGTCGTTCTTTCTTTTCGCCCCTTGCGTTCCTTGCTGCTGTTGTACTGCTACATTCAAATTCTTCTCCTGCTGCAACTGCCGAAGTATTACTTTTTCCGGCTGTTTCAAGAACTAGATTGGATAATCAGGTTACAGGCAGATTCAACTCCTGGTCTTAATAGTGCAGTGAGCATAAAACCTGTTTTAGTTAGAAAACAACTTGAAATAAAATAATATGTATATATATATGTAAGTTGCTTAGTAGAATTTTAATAGGATATGTAGGTTTTATAGAGATTTTTATAGAGATTTTTATGTAGAATTTATATTTAAATAATGTATGTGTAATTTTATAGGCTGGTTCTGATCATGTGCTTTTTAAACTACCCTCTATATAAGAAACATTTAAATGTGATTGTATGTGCTGATGAAGGGATGTGTGCCCGAAAGCTTCATTAAAACTACGTTCTTGGTGATTATTTTGGTTGTTTTATTTGAACATTGAATAGTGAACTGTTTCCTGGATTCTTGACTTTATACCACTGGTATTGCATTGAACGTACTAGGAGGGAGTCGAACCAGCTTTTTTCTTGGAAAAGATACTGAAACAACTGTTTCAAGATGGCTTCATCTATAAAAAGACTGTTACTTAAAGCAAACAATCCATTGTTGCAAACAGCAGATGTTAGTAAATCTCAAGATGTCTCTACAGGCAATGATACTAAAGAACTGAACAAACTGCTAGTAACACTGGAGAAAAAAGTAAGTAGCTACAAACAACTACAATGGCAAAGATTTAGTTTTTCAGCATACTTAGAATTAGGTATTGTACCTAGAGGGCTTCGGATATTAAAGATGCCCTCCTATGGCAATACATATGAGGAACTGCTGATAAAATGGCAACAGCTTAATTTAGAATTAAGCGCAAACTACATGAAACTCATGAATGAGTTTTTTGTAGCAGTTGAACAATCTTTATTGCTAGAGATAGAAGCCCTGGAAAAACAAGTATTGGAGTGTGCTAAAGGAGATACAAATAATGAATATCATCAAACTTTTATTGAGAATGTGCATATTATGGACAGTAGACTTGAGCTAAAGAAAAAACGCAAACTGCAACGTGATGTACAAGATTTTAAAAATGGGCATATCTTCTCATGGCCCAAACCAGAATATAAGTACTCAAAACCTGTCAATAATAATAAGAACTATGAGCAGAATAAGAACTATGAGCAGAATAAGAACAAAAATACAAAAACAAGGCTATTAGATCAACTTGATGAATTTCACTCGCCGCAACCGGCTCTAGCTACACCCACACCTGCTAGCCTGCAAGCTAGTATGCACGACGCTATTCTAGTGACGTCGCAACGTTCCGATGAAGGAGGATCAAGAATTGACGGAGTTACGGTTGAACCTGTTGTAGCAGTCAATAGCCCTGATACAGCCCATACATCGAGTGTATCCACTCCAATGAAACAACAGAAAATAGACTTAAAAAATAAAAAGCAAGCCGAGATATCGGCTTTTTTACCATTCCGGTTGAAACAGCTGGAAAAAGTAATACTTCGGCAGTTGCAGCAGGAGAAGAATTTGAATGTAGCAGTACAACAGCAGCAAGGAACGCAAGGGGCGAAAAGAAAGAACGACAGCCCAAGACAAGCCAGCAAATTACCTCGCAGATAATGACAATACTTCCAGTTATTAAAGAAGGTACTTTAAATTTAACTCAGTACTATTTGTCTGAGGATCATTATAAATTGTTAAGCAAAGGATTGAAGTTTATACCTTATGCTATGGACAATATGGTGAACGCTATTATTGATCTCAGACTATTCACTAGAGGTATAATGCTAAAGCTGTTATTTGCAAACACTAGCTCTACTGAAATGTGTTATAGAAAGTCTAGCACTTTCATACCGCAGTTATCACCAGTGTTGTTAGCGTTTACTAACATTGTTGAAATTGAGTTAAGGTCACTATATGCAAAAAAATGTAATAAAACAATGAAATACAATTTAACATATGGGGAATATCAAGCATTGTTAGAGTTAAAGAATGACAAGGATTTAATTATAAAGCAAGCAGACAAGGGTGGGGCAACAGTACTTATGGATAGAAGTTTTTATAATATAAAATTTAAAAACTTCCTTTCTGATGTTAATACTTTTAAACAAATAAGCTTTGCAGAAGTAAAAAACCAAATAATGCAAGTAAATATGGTTATATATGATATGCAGTTAAATAACGAAATTACACTAGATTTATTTAACTATTTCACTGTACCATGCCCTAAAATCCCACAGATATACGGAATTCCGAAAATCCATAAATCACTGCATGATCCCCCACTGAGACCCATTGTTTCAGGTAGAGGATGGGTGACCGAACCCATCTCAAAGTATTTACAGAAAGAATTAGCTAAATTACTACCTAGCTGCAATAGTATTATAAAAGATACTAATGATTTCTTAAGTAAACTCAACACATGGTATGGTCTATCAAGAAGTGAATATATATTGGTGACATTAGATGTGGAATCACTGTTCACAGTCATTCCGATAGACTATGGTATTGAAGCCATAAGGAGATTATTATTAATGGATTCCATTAAGCAACCATGTGAAGTAGAAAAACTATGTTTACTATTAGATCTGGTGTTGACTAAGAATCTGTTTATATTTGATGGTACCCCTTATAAACAACTTACAGGAGTAGCAATGGGAACTTCGGTGGCTAATACGTTTGCAAATCTTGTATTATACTATTGGGAGAAAAAATATATACTAAGTGACAATAATGCACATAATATATATGTAAAAAGCTATGCTAGATTTGTGGATGATTGTTTTTTTTTGTATGGGAAGGAACTGAAGAGAATCTGCTGCTATATTTATCATATCTGAATAGTACAACTAATTTTTTAAAATTTAAAATGGATTACTCTAGACAAAGCATAGTGTTTTTAGATGTAAAACTGTATAAGAATAATGAAAAGTTGGAAACAAGAATTCATAAGAAAGAAGTACACACAGTAAGATATCTGAAAAAAGTGAGCATGCACCCTCCACATATTTTTAAGGGAATTGTTAAGTCACAGATGGTTAGGGTGAGCAAATTAACAACTAATAACAAAGAATATGAGGTTGAAATAGCTAAAATGAAGGATGAATTCATAACAAATGGTTATAATGTGACTATTGTAGATAATATTATGGAAGAAGTAAATACAGGTAGGCAAAATATATTTAAACCAATATTCAACATATCTTCCACTCAAATTGAATATTCAGATACAATTCAGAGGACAGGACATGAAGAACAACAACAACAAAAAATAGATATGTCATGACATATAATGGATATACATTACAAATTATTAATATTATTGAAAAAAACTGGCCAATACTGATGGCAATGCCAGAGGTAGAAAAATTAATAGGCCCTAAGCCTAGATTTGCATACAGAAATCATCAATCTATAAAAATATACTATGCTATAAAGATTTTAAAAAAACATGTAGCTTAAGAAAGGATAAAGTGGGTACTTATAAATGTCATAATTGTAGTTGCTGTAAAGATATACTTGAATCAGATTATGTGTTTAAACATCCAACTACAAACAGGGAATATAAATTCCATGTGACAGCAACCTGCAATACAAATAGACTGGTGTATCTTGCTACCTGCACGCACTGTTATGCATTTTATATAGGAAAAACCACTAGGCGGCTAAAGGACCGTATCATAGAACACAGGTCAGAAATAAATAGAAAAATAGAAACAAATGCCCTTTATAAACATATTATGGAATTTGAAAATCATTACTTTAAATTTAGAGTGGTGGATATTGTTGAAGAATGTTTAAGAGGGGGTGATGTAAACAATGCCATAGAGTTAAAAGAACTAGATTGGATAATCAGGTTACAGGCAGATTCAACTCCTGGTCTTAATAGTGCAGTGAGCATAAAACCTGTTTTAGTTAGAAAACAACTTGAAATAAAATAATATGTATATATATATATGTAAGTTGCTTAGTAGAATTTTAATAGGATATGTAGGTTTTATAGAGATTTTTATAGAGATTTTTATGTAGAATTTATATTTAAATAATGTATGTGTAATTTTATAGGCTGGTTCTGATCATGTGCTTTTTAAACTACCCTCTATATAAGAAACATTTAAATGTGATTGTATGTGCTGATGAAGGGATGTGTGCCCGAAAGCTTCATTAAAACTACGTTCTTGGTGATTATTTTGGATATTTCACTATCATCATTATGCCATGGCTCACAAATGGAGCCACTGTTGAGCAGGGAAGCAACTCAGTGAGTTGCCTGGGCATGTTCTCCATGTGGCTGATGCAAACAAATAACCTCCTGTAAATTACATCCCTTACAAGATCTGACAGCTTTTGATTGGTAGCAAAGGTGCCACCTTCAATTGCATTGCTGCCAGTGCAAACCAGCATACCAGCATTCAATTTAGGGCTAACTGACACAGGTTGTGTGAGTAGTGTAGGAGGTATGGAGTCATCTGTGGCAGGCTGGGACCCACATGCGCTAGGTGCTTCTTCTGCTGGTGGTGGCATTGCTGTTGACACCTGTGAGGGGAGGCTGACAGGTTTTGCCAGGGGGTTGGTTAAGACTGCTGTGTTGCTCCACATAATGGTGAAAGAAATGGAGAGAAACAAAACAACAAACAAAAATCTTTGTAGACAAAGAATCAAAACAAAGATGGTCAAGGCAAAAAATACAAGCACAAATTAAATTGTTTTTTTTGCCATGTTGATGATACAGTTAAACAGAATATATTTTAAATAGCAGTACATAATCAATAATTTCATAAACCTTCACTGTAAGGTGTGAAACATGGCAATCCTCCATCAATGTATTTTGCTGAGAGAAAATGTGCTATGCAGGAACTCTATCCTTCAAATGATTAATCAAGGAACGACCCCCCCCCCCAAACATGCAGAAACATAAAGTGAGGGTGAATGTACAGTGCTGCCCAAAGGGCCCAAACATGTCCAGTGCATCATGTCTGAATCTGCATGATGTGTACCAGGTGGGATCATTTCACTGACTGACTGATCCAGAAAGAACAATGAGATGAGCCCTAATTAGCATAATCATCATGCCCTGAGAGGTGAATCTATACTATACAAGTGTGATGTGAAGCACAGAGCCTTTTCACATAGAGAAGAAAATGTTTGGAGCCATACTTTGAATCCCCTGAATGGAAACCTTGAAGAAATATGTCATTCTCAATAAGATATCTGCTTAAAGAAGGTAACTGCTACTTTTTTACATTCATTACTTTGTACAACGTTAGCTTTTGGACTCCCTTTACTCTAAGGCTTAAAAGGGATATCAGTTTGTCAGTACTATCTAATGTGTTTACCAAAAATGTATTATGTGGTATATTACAAGGGATATGAATGTAGCAGACTGCAGGATTATTAAGGGAAAAAGTAGACACAGCCCTGATCTCATATTCAGAGTACTATCCAATATCATTTTAGTGATGTGTAGCATATATCCTTTGCCTCAACATTTGTAAGACTGGTATTGTAATAGTCATGTTTTATTGTCCACTTGCACTTCTTTGCTTGTTTTATGGAGAATATATGCTAAGTGCACATACATGCCTGACATCTACTTAAAGATTTGTATGTACAGATAAGACAGCTGGTCTCATCCCCCACAAGAAGAGATAACATGCTGGACTTGGTTGTCACCAACATGGATGATCGTTGCACTACTCCCATAGTATGTTCTTCCTTGGAGAGATCAGATCATCAGTCTGTCTCATTCGAAGTTTCTATCCCACCCAACCCCTCCCCCAGCCGAAACCAGGCTAAAAAACTTCTCAAAAGCTGACTACACCCTCCTAAAGAAGGATATCAGCAGCTTCACACCACCACCCCCCTCAGAGGATGCAGACAACTATGCTGAACATTATGCCGGTGCAGTATACAAGTACCTGTACAACTGAATAGACTCAGCCATACCCAACAGATCTAAAACCTGCTCCTCAAGGAAACACAAACCTGTCTCGTGGACATCCTGCATCAACAGGCTTTACAACAAAAGGAAGAAACTGTTTTCCAAGGGTAAAAAGGAATAAATTCCAAATTGGAAAATCTCCCTCCTCTGCCTCAACAAGCAAATTAGATCACTAGTGAAAATCTCCAAAGCCAATTATGAGCTGAAACTAGCCTCCAAAACAAAGGGAAACCACAGGTCCTTCTTCAGTTACATTAGGAACCTACATGGTAAAGCCCAAGTTTGTCCGAATTAGTAATTAATGGTACCACTTACACTGATCGTGCTGACTTAGCCAACTTGCTAGCCAATAGGTTCAGTGTAAACATCACCCCCTTATTGGCCCCCAAAGGCCCAGTCGACATCCCCGATACTTGTCCCACACCTCCCATCTCTGTAGATCAAGTGTTAAAGGCCCTATCCAAGGCAACGGACACAGCTTCCATAGGACCTGATAATATCCCAGGCTGTATTCTGCACCATCTCCAGCAAGAACTAGCTTCACCATTGAGCACTCTATTCAACCACAGCCTAATTACAGGCTTCATTCCAGAAGAGTGGAGAACCACCATTGTCATCCCCTTCAACAAAGGTGGTGCCACTATTGACATGGAAAACTATCATCCCATTAGATTGACAAGTCTGATCTGTAAAGCCATGGACCGTATTATTATGGATCTCATAAACAAGGACATAGGCAATTTCCAAACACTCGACCCCATCCAAATCAGATTCGTCAGGGGCAGATCTTGCCTATTGAACCTAGTTGATATCTTTGAGACTGTCACCCAGACCCTGGATGAGGGAAAGGCAGTACATACAGCTTACCTTGACTTGGCCAAGGCTTTTGACATAATCCCCCACTCGAGCACCATCAAAATGCTAGCACAACTTGTTGTTAATCCCTATCTCATCAGATGGGTGGCCAACTGGCTCACAGATAAGACCCACAAGGTCAAAATAGGTGCCACCACCTCCGACAGCAGACCTGTCACTTGTGGTGTTCCCCAGGGATCTGTCCTGGGACCCCTATTGTTTGGCATCTACTTCTGAGAGGGCCAGGCAAAAACCAAGGGCCTGTGGCGGACTAAGTTTGTGGATGGCTGTAAGCTGGTTTCTGTCATTGACTCCCTAAATGACATTAACATACTGCAAGAGGGTCTCACAGCTACAAATAACTGGTGCCAAAGACATGGCATTAAGTTAAATGCAAGAAAATGTATTATCATACCATTCAGCTAAAACATGGCCCCTACAGATTACCACATCACCGGCACCCCCATAAGCACACAAGACCTGGGTACTCAGATTGACAACAATCTCACATTCAACCATCATGTGGTGGCAGTGGTCAGAAAAGCCTTTTACTTGATTCATCTCATAAGTAAAGGGATTGCATCCACAAAAAAAGGAGGTTATTACTCACTCAATAGGCATAAATCCAGTATGTGACATCAACAAAACCTGCTGGAGAGACAGGTTTGTCTCCCATAGGCTGCCCCATCTCTGGAATAGACTTCCTGTATGTGTCAAACAGAGTACCTTGCTGTATGGGAAACCCCAAATTTGTCCAGCGGGTTACACCTTTGTCCCTTATCGACAGGGGTGACAGGTGCTGCCTGAGGTTTCTTTTTTGGGGATAAACTATTGGCTAGGCTTAAGGGCCCCAGGGCCATTAGCCTAGTAACCTCATATGATCCTATGATTCTATGATCAGGCAAAAATGCAGTAGACTATATGCCCAAATAGGATAGCAGCAGTGTAAGAATTATTAAGGCCCATGCAGGAACAAGAACTTTAAATCCACTGTTTTCTATAACAGCAGAGCAATCCCTCCAAACCAGGTGGTGAGAAAAAATGCTGGGACATTAACATCCACCCATAAACCTGAATTTACAAATACAGAGAATGAAGTGGTACTACAGGCCCTCCATCTCCATGGGTGACATCTCTTCACTGTCCATACTGCTGTCCAGCCCATCCATCACTTTGCATGGGCTGAAATGTAAGTATCTATGTGACAGTATAATACAAATAAGAAATCATTACAGGACCAAAGCTATGACATGGTCTAGTGTAGGGTTATGTATATAAACCATGCTGCCACATGCAGAGTAGAACCTATCTCATGGGAATGGGAGGGGAAAAGGTGAAGGGTTGTCAACCAAACTACCTCTTACAGAGACAGAGGAGTTTGTGACCTCATTTAAAAGCCATTACCACCACTCAGATTCCTACATAGTAGTTCTGAATGTTGGGGCAGAGCTGCACAAGCCCCAGAGACTATCAACTGCAGATATGCCTCAAGTATGTAGAAGCATTTCCTTGTGTCAGTTTGTCAGTTCCTTCAAATCTTCCTTAAATCTTGGGGCAATGCAGCAATTGCCTCATGTACACAGACAACCCTCTCCTCCTACCACCCAGCACTACAACCTGTGAGAGATGCACTTATATAGCCAAACTGGAAGCAAAGCTCTCTTCATCCAAGACTAGACTAGACAGTCAAGAGGAGATGGTAAACACTTGCAACACACCACACTCATCACATAGTTCCTCAAAACCTACACCACCAAAACACACACATAGAAACACAAAACACACACCTACATTTGCGGAGACTCTCAGTAAAAACCTGCCCAAGCAACAGGGACCTCCAAAGCAGAAACACAAGCAACCTCCACCCCCCCAACACAACCCAAATGCCACATAGCCCACAAACTCAGTGTGCCACTCAACCACAGCCCATAAGGCATAACAATGTACCCAACCCGCTAGTCATAGGTGACTCTATAGTCAGGCACACTGATGTTCCACTTACTAGGATAAACAAGGAGAAAGTTACTGTCAGCTGCCTGTCGGGTGCCAGGATCCGCCACATAATGCATGCACTCAGGTCACCCCACAACAAGTACAAATATGACTCTATCATTGTCCATGTTGGTGTGAATGACCTGAGACATACCTCCCAGGACTACATGAAAAGGGACATGGAGGAGCTGTCCGATCTTGTAGCCCAGGCAGGTATGATCCTAGCCCAGAGTAGCATCCTGCCATCACCCAGAATGATACCACAATACAAGGACAAAATGATTGACTTCAACAATTGGCTAAGCTTCTGGTGTCATTCTAAGGGGATCCAGTATCTGTCTGCCTGTGATGTAGAAACTAAGAGCAATGTTACTCAATGCCAGAAGTCTAAACCTCAAGATGCATGCACTCGAAACTCTCCTTAGCATGGAGAATATCAATATCTGTGCAGTAACAGAAACCTGGTTCAAGACTCCAGAGAGCACCCCAGCACTACCAGGTTATACCTCATACTATGCTTTTTGGCCCCAAAACTTGTCATAAACCACAAAAGGAGGGGGAGTATCAATATTCATCAAAGATACCCACACCTCCAGGTTGGTGGCACAGCACGAAGCATCAGAGACTATCCATGTGCAACTAACAGTGGGTAAAACTGCCTTCCAGTTTATAGCCTGCTACAGACCACCCTCCCAAACCCAGGAACCCGACTCGGCCTTCCTGAGAACACTGGAAAATATGAAGGTCTCTCCAAACACCATTATATTGGGCGACTTCAACTACCCAAACATAGACTGGGAGCATTACTCTAGCTCCAACACCCTAGCCCAAAGGTTCCTAGAATTTATAAACTCAAATGCTATGGAACAACTTGTTGCCACTCCCACAAGAGGGGAAACATACTGGACCTGATCATCACCAACATGGGGACTTTATGCGCCAGACCAGAAGTGTATCCCTCACTGGTAAGATCAGACCATAAACTAATCTCACTGGATATTCACATGCCGACCCCACCCCCTGCCCAGAAAACCACAGTGAAAAACTTCTCTAAAGCAAATTTCACACTCCTCAAAACTGAGGTGGAATCCTTCAAAGCCCCCCGGACCTGTGGAAAATACGGCCCAGACTGCAGAATCCTTTATAAATGCATTCTATGAACACCTTCAGGAATGCATGGATCATGCAATCCCAAATAAAACCAAGACCCAATCCTCCAAAGGCAGACGTCCTGTCTGGTGGACCCCAGCCTGAAACAAACTATACAATAGGAGGAAGCTACTACATGATAGAGCAAAATCCCAAAAAGGGAAGGCATCTCTGATCAGTATTAGCAAAAAACGACGGGCACTCATAAAATTGTCTAAGGCCAGCTTTGAGAGAAAAATTGCACAGGACACTAAGGATAATCACAAGGATTTCTTTAGTTATGTTAGTAACCTGGGTGGGAATTCCCAGATATGCTCATAATTAGTCCAAAATGACAAAAATACACCGAACCCACAGACATTGCCAACATGCTAGCTGACAGGTTCAGCGCAAACTCCCCCCCCCCACACCAAAAGGGCAAATATCTATCCCAGCAGAGTGCTGCCCCCTGACATCTCAGATGCTCAGGTAAGAGCCGCCCTCTCCAAAGCAAAAAACACAGCATCAATGGGACCAGACGGTGTCCCGGGCTGCGTCCTACATGAACTCCAAGAAGAGCTAAACCAAAACATAAAATTAATGTTCAATCTCAGCCTTACTACAGGATATGTACCCAAAGAGTGGCGTACAGCAACAGTGGTCCCTCTCCACAAAGGTGGTGCCTCAATGGATCCTGGAAACTATCGCCCCATAAGCCTGACTAGCTTGGTCTGCAAAGCTATGGAAAGGATCATCATGGACCTCATAAATAAAGATATTGGGGACCTACAGACACTGGATCCTACCTAGTTCGGCTTTGTTAAGGGCAGATCCTGCCTCTTAAACCTGATTGATTTCTTTGAAACAGTCACCAAGGCCATTGACGAGGGGACGGTGGTCCACACAGCCTACCTGGACCTCGCAAAAGCCTTTGATACAATACCCCACTCGGGAATTATAGATAAGCTCACCCGCTTAAATATAAACCCCTATGTCACTAGATGGGTTGCAAGCTGGCTCAAGGACAGAACCTACATGGTTAGAATTGCTGGAGCCATGTCAGACTCCAAACCAGTTACAAGTGGCGTCCCACAAGGCTCAGTCCTGGGACCTCTCTTGTTCGGTATATATTTCTCGGAGGTACAGGCCAACACGGAAGGACTGCAAACTGGGCGCCATAATCAACTGTCCAGCCGACACAAGCATCCTCCAAAAGGGCCTCATAGAAACAGACAACTGGTATCAGAGGCATGGCCCCAAGCTAAACACCAAAAAGTGTATAGTCATCCCCTTTGGCAAAAACAAAGTGCCCACAAATTACCACATAGGTGGTAATCCATTAAGTACAGAAGAAGTAATTAGGGACCTGGGGACCCAAGTTGATAGCAATCTCTCATTTGACAATCATGTGGCCAAAGTGGTTACAAAAACATTTTATATAGCCCATCTAATCATGAAGGGATTCACATCTAGATCAGGGGAGGTCATCGTGCCTCTTTACTCATCCCTCATCAGGCCCATAATTGAGTACAATGCCCGTTTTTGGATGCACCTTACCAGCCACCTGCAGCAACTGGAAAGACCCTAAAAGTACCTCACCAAGAGGATCAAATTGCTCAAACAGATGCCATATGCTGCCCGGTTAAAGAAACTCCAGCTCTACTCAGTGGCATACCGCCTGCCCAGAGGCAATCTGTGCCTGACGTATAAAGCCATGTCCAATCTGGAATTAATGGACATGTTGCACCTCAGAAAATCCAAATCCCATCGAGCCACGTGCTCATGAGACTTGAACCTCAGCACTGAAATAAATAGGACATGCTGGAGGGACAGATTCATAACCCAGGGGCTCCCTTCACTCTGGAATAAAATCCCAGTCCAGGTTAGGCAGAGTCCCTCATTGACTCTCTTCAAGAGGAATCTTGATGAGTGGATGGGAGATCATAGGTTTACCCTGGGTATCACTTCTGTGTCACTTGAGAAATGACAGAAAAGTGCTCATCAGTCAGACGAAGTCCAAAAAGGCTTTTTGGATTTCGTCTGACTGCTGAGCACTTTTCTGTCATTTCTCAAGTTTGTACAAGTTTTTTATTTAAGTACTTCTGTGTCACTGTTAGACAGAGGCACAGTATACTAACCTCGAAAAAGGGCATAGCAAAATTAATTTAAAATGGGTGGCGAAAGCCAAACACACTCTGGCTAGGCTTATAAATGCCCTAGGGCAGATAGCCTAGTATGAACCTATGAACCTATGATTGACAAACCACAATGCTTTGCCAGAGATGACCTGCACCTGTTGCCCCTGGGATTCCGGATACTGGCTAAGGCTCTAGCCAGCCCTATAGTGCCTTTTTTAGGCAAGGTTCAAATGACAAATTCACCACCATAACAGGTACAAGCAAGCAGAATCTGAAGGCATTGCTACTCAATGCTAGAAGTTTAAACCTCAAAATGCACTCACTCGAGGCACTCCTTAAAATGGAGAACATCAACATCTGTGCAGTGACAGAGACCTGGTTCAAGGCTCCAGGGAGTACCTCTGCATTACCAGGCTATAATTCATACCACACCTTTTGGCCACCTAACCTGGACTGAAACACTAAAGGTGAAGGCGTGTCCATATTCATTAAGGATATCCACACCTCCAGGCTAGTTGCTCAGCATAATGCATCTGCGATTATCCAAGTGCAACAAACTCTGGGCAAGACTGCAATCCAAATTGTAGCTTGCTACAGATCCCACACCATACCACAGGATTTCTACTCCTCATTTCTTGATACACTGGAAAATATTAGGGTACAACCTAAAACCCTAATAATGGGTGATTTCAACTACCTCACCATTAACTGGGAAAACTACTCATGTACCAACTCTTGTGTTCAACGTTTTCTGGAATTCATAAATTCCAAAGCCTTGGATCAACTTATCCACACCCCCACCAGGGGCAGCAATATCCTAGACCTGGCTATTACCAACATGGGCAATTGGTGTTCCACACCAGAGGTCAATTCCTCGTTGGTCAGATCCGACCACAAGCAAATCACCCTAGACATCCACATCCCTCCCCCAACCCCCATTAGGGAATCCATCGTAAAAAATTTCTCCAAAGCCAACTTCACGCTTCTTAAGACAGAAGTGGCAAACTTCATGACACCCATGCTGATGGACAATAGATGTAGGACTGCTGAATCCTACACAAATTCACTTTATAAGCACTTACATAAGTGCCTAGATCATGCAATCCCTAACAGAACCAAGATGCTATCCTCCAAAAAAAGGAAGCCAATCTGGTGGTCCCCTGCTATAAACAAACTCTACAACAGAAGAAAGAAACTGTTGCAAAAAAAAGAGTAAAATCCCATGATTGGAGTAACTCTCTGGTCAGCCTCAGTAAGAAGCTGAGATCCCTCATAAAATCCACCAAAGCTAGTTACAAAAATAAAATCACCACTGACTCAAAAGACAACCACAAAGCATTCTATAGCTATGTCAAGTATCTCAATGCCAACACTCAGATCTGCTCTGAGTTACAGCACAATGACACTAAATATACAGAACGAACTGATATTGCCAACATCCTGGCAGATAGGTTCAGTACTAACTTTACCCCTGCTCTAATCCCCTAAAGGGCCCATCTCTATACCAAAAGAATGCAGAGTTCCTGTAATCATGGCTGCAGAGGTAAAAAACACACTCTCCAAAGCCAAGAACACAGAATCCATGGGACCTGACAACATCCCAGGCTGTGTTCTACATGAACTACAGAATGAACTGGCACCCCACCTAAGTACCATGTCCAGTCATAGCCTCACCTCAGGCTATGTGCCCACTGAATGGCGCACAGCGATGGTTATCCCACTCCATAAAGGGGAGCCACCATCGACCCCAGAAACTACTGCCCCATTAGCCTGATTAGCCTGGTCTGCAAGGCTATGGAATGTATTATCATGGAACTTATAAACAATGACATTGATCATCTCCAAACTCAGGACCCCACCCAGTTTGGGTTTGTAAAAGGCAGATCATGTCTCCTAAACCTGATAGACTTCTTTGAAGTGGTCACCAAAGCCGTAGATGAGGGTAAGGTGGTTCACACAGCCTATCTAGATCTCACCAAGACTTTCGACACCATCCTCCACTCTGGAATTATAGATAAACTCACTAAACTAGGTAAAAATCCCTATGTCACAAGATAGGTTGCCAACTGGCTCACTGACAGAACCCACACTGTGAAAGTAGCAGACGCCAAATCCAACTTCAGACCAGTGACAAGTGGAGTACCACAGGGTTCAGTCCTGGGTCCTCTCCTGTTTGGTATCTACTTATCTGAAGTACAGGCTAACACAGAAGGTCTTTGGCTAATGAAGTTTGCAGATGACTGCAAACTAGGAGCCATAATCAAAACTCCAAAAGATGTGGACATCCTACATAAGGGCCTCACTGAGACAGATGCCTGGTGTCAAAGCCATGGCCTCAAGCTCAATGCCAAAAAGTGCATTGTCATCCCTTTTGGTAAAAACTCTGTACCCATGAACTACCACATAGGCGGCAGTCTACTTAACACTGAAAGTGTGATAAGAGACCTTGGGACACAGGTGGATAGTAGTCTCTCCTTTGATAATCACATCGCCACAGTAGTCAGGAAATCCTTTTACGTGGCACACCTCATCACAAAAGGTTTCTCATCCAGGAAAAAAGAGGTCATTGTTCCCCTCTACTTGTCACTCATTAGACCCATTATAGAGTACAATGCCCCTTTTGGTATGTACATCACAACACATCTACAACTGGAAAGGCCACAGAAATACCTCACAAAGAGGATTACTGGCCTCAAACAGATGCCCTATGCAGACCATCTCAAAAAAACTGCAGCTTTACTTCATCGCATATCACCTACTCAAAGGCGATCTCTGCCTAACACACAAAGCTATGTCAAACCAAGAGCTTTTGGACATGCTCCACTTAAAGAAATCCCAATCCCTCTGAGCTACACACTCTAGGGACCTAAACCTTGTCACCACAATAAACAGAACATGCTGGTGGGATAGATTCCTGTCCCAAAGATTTCCCATACTCTGGAACAAACTACCTATCTATATCAAACAAAGCTCCTCATTAGCACTATTCAAGAAAAATCTTGATGATTTGATCGGAGATAGGAAATTAACCCCGCGGATCACTTCTGTGGCTCTACTCGACAGTGGCACAGGAAAATAATTTTCTTGGGTGGCGAAAGACAACATACTTTTTGGCTAGGCTTATGTAGGCCCTAGGGCCAATAGCCTAGTACCTACTTATGAACCTATGAACCTATGAACCCTTAGTCATTCTAAACTTCATTATATCTCTTTGACGTATGGTATACAGTTACATCAAGAACCCAACTGCCACACTCATCTGCACAAGATATGGCCAAGGCCAAGGGGTATTCTTTTTATGATATTTTTTATCATGTACATATGTACTTGTGTTACTGTGTCCTACTTACAATGGATATTTTTTTACTTTGGTGTAATCACACCTGAATCTTTATCTGTCACCTGTACAGTGGAACTGTCTCAATTTGATACTGAAGGATCTGTAGACTCTGGTAATGATGGCAGAGTTGAGCTGGCACAGTTACAGAGTGTGTGCTTTACACAGACAGTGTGACCATCACATCCCTTTCACAGACCAAGGGCACAATCTCTATGGCTACAGATACCCAGGATATATAAACATTTGAGACAGACTGGATTGATGAGGAAATGTGATGGCCTCTCAGTATTCAGATGTGTGAATGTGCCATTAGCACATGGGAAGGTGTGTCTATATAGGAGGATGACAGTGGTGCTCACTGGATGTGTGGTTAGTACCTTGTTCATGTGGATGGTGTGTCAGTGGCTGACACTCAGCCTATGCACAGGGCCATTGTGGAGGCACAGGCTAGTTTCACCACAACCATGGAAAAGATAGTGAGAGCGATCTAATGTGTGCAAGCTGACATACAGAATGCACATTCCATATCTGTGATACCTTGGATAGACTGAATAACACATTGGACTGTGCCATGTCTTCCCTGTATCATCTGACAGGGTCAAGGGATCATCTTCACAGATGGTCATCTGTTACCTCAACAGATGTTTGGCAATGTGGCTGTGGGTGTATGAGACCCTTCTCCCTCAGTATTAGCTTCCATAGTATCATTTATTGTGGGGTTGACTCCTACCAGGGTTCCCTGTGGTTGCTGCCATCATCATGCTGGCACATCTTTTAATGGGCATTGGTGGTCATGTAACATACCAACATCTAGCCAGGGTGGTATAGCCAGTGTAACTCCTGGCACAGCCAGCATGCACAGGAAGCTGAGCCTCTTTTGTCTGTGCCCTGGGCCTGTCCAGTATGCTGAGTCACAGTGTTACATCAACTGCTGAGGCGATGCCCCTGCAGGCCCACCCCCCCATAGACACACACACACACACACACACACACACACACACACACACACACACACACACACACACACACTCCACCGCATCCACCAGTACATCACACACATCCAGTGACCATGGCTCTTCTCAAAGTTTACCTACCCGATAGTTCTGACACTTCCCATAAAGGTACTTTTTTTAATTTTGCACACATTACACACCTCCCTGAGAAAGACATGCACTCCAGTCCTCCTTTCTCTATCTGAGAAAATTATAATAATGTGCACATTGTTATTTAGATTGCATATGTCTGATGCACAGCATGGCTACCCTATGCATGGGTAAGTACAGGTGATGTGGTGTTTTTGTATGCATAATTTTTAGTATATGTATTTGCTTAACTGTTGTATAAATATCTTGTAAAGCTACATAAAATCTGATACCTCTCTGCTACTGGCACTGCAAACTGTGACTGCCACTGTCAGACATGATAATCCCTTGCTGCTGGCTCCTCCATTAACTCCTCATCTGCCTCAGCTTCTCCTGCCTCTTCTGCTGGAAACGGTATGCTCTGCAAGAGCCAATCCTGCTCTAACTCCTTCCTAAGTAATAAACGATTTAACTTTGTGCACACTGTCAGTATTTTACCATACATGGCTGGGTCATACTACAAGGCACCACCACTGGATGAAACTAGACAGAAAAAGCTTGCCTTCAGCAGCCAAAACACATGATATATAATGTTTCTGGTTGGTGATAGTGCATCGGTGTACCCCTAGTCTGTTTGATTGTATAGATTTTTGATGGGTGTTATGACCTAGGGTCCTAAGGCATATCTGGCATCACCAACAATATCCTTTGTGGAAATTCACCCCCTTATAAACCATTGATTCAGGACATGTGTGCAGTATGTGGAAGTCATGGAAACTGCCTGGATGGTGTTTTCTCTCTCTCTCTCTCACACACACACACACACACACGCACATATACACACGCACATATACACACACACATATACACACACACATATGCACACACACACACACACACACACACACACACACACACACACACACACACACACACACACACATACACACTCACACACACACACACACACACACACACACACACACACACACACACACACACACATACACTCACACACACATATACACACACACTCACGCACACACACACACACACTCACACACACATACACACACACACACACACACACACACACACACACACACACACACACACACACACACACACACACACACACACACATTGTAGATGACACCCTGTGCATTACAGACTACCTTGCAGTTGAAGGAGTGTTACCCTTTACTATTTGTGTATCTCCTTTCGTGTTCACCAGGTGGAGCCTTTATTCCAAAGTGACTACAGTCTATGGACTCCAGTACTTTAGGGAATTGAGCTATATCATAGAACTCCCTCTTGGTGTTGTCTCCCTCCTCGGGGTATGTGGGAACCCCATATGCTACCCCACATGTTGAAGCATGACATCAGAAAGTGATGTAGTATTCTTGAAGCACATGCGTGAGATACCCCAACTATGTCTCCAAGTGGTCTCAGAAAAGTCCCTGTAACTAATATACATAAAGTCATGCATACTTTTTATCCACTAGAATAGGAGCTGCACAACTTCCATGGGGCTGCAGACCAGCCTGACAGTGCCTCTGAAATGTTTCTGTTTTTCACGCTAATTTTAGCTTTGCCCCTCTTAATGCCTCCTAAAACTGGTGATTTTTGGTGAAGAGGTGTGAAGTACACTTATTACTTCTTTCACTTCAGAAAATGTATGTTAATTCACATCCACTCATTCTGTTAATGTCTCAGGCTAGTACTAGTAATATTTTAAAAGTATCCCTGATTGTCCCTGATTATGTCTGGATTTGTCCCTCAGTTGTTAAAAATAATAAGACTGGTTAGATGACTGCATATCTTGAGGGTGAAGTGGTGTACAATGAAGCATAACAGGTGTGATCACTGCCTCTTGTAAATTCACATTTACAATAACTGTAGCAACTCCTAACATTGCTGAGTAATCTATTCCACCTGAACACAAGTATATGACTGAGTTCAAATATAAAATGGACAAAGCTCCATTGCAAGGCATTTAAATATCCTTGAAATGGTCTGCCATCTTGTTTTGCTTCATTATCATACATGGTACTTCATTATGTAGCCTGTAGCCTATAGAACAGTTGACCACATTATTTCACCTGGCCCTATCGTATAGCTGTGTTTTCTGAATCACACACACCCTATGCATGGCTGCTTGCCAAGCAAATTTCTTAGTGAGATGCAACAAGGTTTCTGAACCTGGTCTATTATTTTGCTGTTTCTTCTTAATAGCACACATCATGTTTTCCTTCTGCCAACACCTTATATTTCAACAAAATTATCTACAGTAAATCCCCTGCTTCTTAAAAAGCCTCAAATTCTTTCATTTTATTCTTTTAGCATTTTTATATTTTCTTTTAATATCTTCACCATATAAGATTCAACATAATGTTTTATACTATTACTTTCTGATTTCATCAATCTCATTATTTTTTTTCCTTTCATATTATTTTACTTTCATATTCTTTTCCTTGCATTTTTTTTTCTTGTTTACCAATTCTTTTCCCACCTTCACATTTCCATACTCTGTTTATACCTTACATGTAACATTTTCCACAGCAATTACAACTGTCATTTTTACCATCTTTAGTACCCAGAAAAAGTGCAGAGATGCTAAGTACACTACAGGATTTTTTTTTATAATTAAACCTTCATTTTATTGTATATTAATCCTCATTTCACTGGATTCACTATTGACCTCCAAATAAAATTAAAATATATTTGTAACACCTCTCTTCGTTTTAGCTGGAAATATGTACACCTCCCAAATATGCCATTTTCCCTACTATGCATATACTTAAGCTATACACTTTTTGTTAAATAATAGAGTAAAGCTGCTCCACTTTGCTAGCATTTTGTATTTCTTCCAGTATATTATCCACTGTTCGGTTATGTTTTCATACTCTCCAAGTTTGATTCCTAAAACACTTTCTTCCTAGTATAATATGACCCTCTTATTTTTTAGTTTCACCATATCATTTGCTTAATGCATGATTTGACTGTACCCCAGCTTTCTTTAATAATTCCTCCACTTATATAATCACATCATGTATCTTTTTTCTTTTTTTTTTCCACAATCTCTAAATCATCTGCACGACAGACAATTCAATATTACAACTTTTTTCCATTCTCCCATTTTAATTCTTCCATTTCACACACACACACACACACACACACACACACACACACACACACACACACACACACACACACACGCACACACATGCACACACATGATGCACACACATTAGCAAACATATACAAAAAGCACTAAGCCAGCTAAAGTCTGTAGATTGTCCCATCTCTTTACCAAGGAAGCTATGAATGTTGGTGCCACTATTGTTCTTTGTTCTAGATTAGAACATGCATTGGCTATCACAGCACTACTGCCAACTCAGAATGCATTAATTTTAGAAAAAAAATTTAAAATGAAATACTCAAGTTTACTTACCTAAGTAATAAGGCAGGGCAACACTATATCGTAATACATAAAACCAAAGGTTATGATTTACAGCATGAGCTTCCTACTTGTTGAACTAAACTAATTTATAAGAGAAGCTCCTCTCTATTTAAAGAATAAACTGAAGTTTAGGAGGAGCTTGTATTCAGTAAGAGACTCCTCTAGTTCCATGCTCCACAGGACCAGCTTTACCATCTCTTTAGCTGAAAGAGCCCTCTCTAAAATCTCTCCAGCCTCGTGGAGCACCATCACTGAGAAGTTATGAGCTACTAATCATCGTACGTTGATCAAAATTGATTAAATGACACCTTATAGCAGAGAATAAGAATAAATATCATGATATATGTGGATAAATCTAACAGCAGTTACAACAATCTATCACTCTCGAGGTGAATTTCTTGGCATCCGTGTTTCGAACACATAATAAGCAGATTATGATTAGCGTCCCACCATAGTCCTCTATAACTTTATCATGTTGGGCGAATTGTTTCAAAATATTTTCTTTTATTCAATTATAACTTGCACTACCAACCCTTTTAACGATGGTCTAATTAGCATATAATCAGAAGAGGTTGTGAACAGTGGTCATGCTGCACACTACAGCCAGGACTTTAGAAACTATCCACCTTGCTGGTAATACTAAAAAATTATACAAACATAATGTCCTTCAACAGATACCAAGTAGTGAAAGATGATGGTAGCCTCTCTGAATATAAAATTGCAATGAGTGAACACTGCAAAGATTGGAGTTGGGCCCTCTCCTGTTGGGCTTTTTTTTGCAGACATCCAAGCCAATATCCCTGAGGCATGGTTGACTAAGTTTACTGATGATTTCATTCTGTGTACTGTTATCTCCTCATTTAATGATACCAAACAGCTCCAGCAAGTGTTGGAATATGCATTTACCTGGGTTACAGGAAACGGTCTCAAGCTAAATTCAAAAAAGTGCAACATAATAACATTTGGCAAAAATGCAGTTCCCATCGCAAATGTTAAAAATGGTACTCCACTTCAAACAAAAATGGTCAGAAGAGACCTGGAACAACTTCACAGGTTCATCGAATGTTACTAGGCTAATGGCCCTAGAGCCCTTACAAGCCTAGCCATATTTATCCCGGGTTGCCAAACTGTTGCTGGTTAGGTGGGTGATGTTTGCAGAGGTAAGGGTCTATGGTAGCTAATACTGACTTCCTCTGTCCAGGAGGAACATGGGTACCACCCCTGGAGTGAATTTCCAGTCATTCATCCATTGATCTCGGTTGCATTTGAAAAGGGTCAGGAAGGGGGCTCTGTTTCATGTGAACTAGAAGCTTATTCCAGAGAAGTGGCAGTCTCGGGGAGATCTATCTATCTGTCCGGCATGACCTGTTTTTGTCATAGGCTAGATTAAGATCCCTGGAGTGAGTGGCTCTCATGCAGTTTAATTTATGAATGTATAGCATTTCCATCAGGGCCAGGTCAGAGACTGCTCTGTAAGCCAGGCACAGGTCACCACTTAACCTGTGGGAGACAGAATACGGTCAAAGGGCTTTCAGTCTTTCTGCATAAAAATTGTTTTGTGTACCCTATAATTTCTTGGTAAGAAACATCTGTGGTCTCTCCAGTTTTGCAGGTGTCTGGTGAGGTACATGCAAAATAGTGTATTTTACTCAATTACTGGTTTGATGAGGGACGAGTATAATGGAATCATCACATCCTTAGATCTAGATGCAATGCCTTTACTTATAAAGGATTTCCTTACTACTGTGGATACGTGGTGGTCAAAGTTCAGATTCCTATCAACCTGAGTACCAAGATTATGTACCACTGAGTCTACACTTAGGGGAGTGCTGTCTATAGCAGGATGTCAGTTTTCCCAAAGGGAATAATAATGCATTTTTTTGCATTTAGATTTAATAGGTGGGTTTGACACCAATCATTTGTATGTGTTAACCCTGTCTGCAGTATATTAACATCACTGGGGATTCAATGATGTGCAGTCATCAGTGAACTTGATCAGCCAAAGGTTAACCAAGCTTGTCCGGACTTCTGAGAAATAAATGCCAAACAGTAAGAGGCCCAGCACAGAACCCTGTGGTATGCCACTGGTGACTGGTCTTTTGCCAGAGGTGAAATCACCCATTTTGACAGTATGTGTCCTGTCAGTGAGTCAGTTGGCTACCCATTTGGTAATGTAGGGGTTAATTCCAAAATGGGAGAGTTTCTCTATAATACCTGAGAGGAGGATTGTGTCAAATGCCTTGGCTAGATCAAGATAGGCAGTATGCACTGTCTTACCCATGTCCAGGTTCTTGGTGACTTTCTCAACGAAGTCAACCATGTTTAACAGGCACGCTCTACCTTTAATGAATTCAATCTGGGTTGGGTCCAGAGTTTGGAGGTCACCTATGTCCTGGTTAATGAAGTCCAAAATGATTCTTTCTATGGCCTTGGAGATGAGGCTAGTCAAGCTTATGGGACGATAATTCCCAGGGTTGGTTGATTGTCCTCCTTTGTGCAGACTGATTATTGCTGCTGTCCTCCATTCCACTGGAACATAGCCAGTTCACAGGTTGTGGTTAAACAGGGATCCAATTGAGTCTGCTAGGTCATGTTTTAAGTTGTTTAAAAGGCAACCTGGGATGTTGTCTGGTCCAATTGATGAGATGTTTTTGGCCTTGGAGAGCACCGAGTTGACCTGCTCTCTTGAGATAATCGGCTGAGGAATGGTGGCAGGTATACTTTTGGGGATGACTGGAGAGAACATATGGTGAAGTTTGCACCAGATCTGTTAGCTAGCAGGTTTGCTATTACCTCCAGTTGAATATAGTTGGTGCCATCCACAACCAGTTCATCACATAGATGGGTATTCCCTTTTAGATTTCTAATATAGTTAAAGAATGCCTTGTGATTATCCTCAGCTAGAGAGGCTATTTTTTCTTCATAATTAGTTTTGGAGGACTTGACAAGATCTCTTATTTGTTTGTTTAAGCTAGATAGAGATTTCTTTCATGGCAAGACCTAGTTTTAATCGGTTCAGGTACAGCTGACTCAATACAACTGCTTAAGTGGTGTTACAGGGTATTGGTGTACACTTCTGCATAGGATTTCATGTTATCTGCATTCGAGGGGGCTTTGAAACTTCTTGTACCATCACCTAGTAGGAGCTAGACAGAGACAGTACAGTTTTTTTTTTTGCTATAAAGTGCAAAGCTAACAGCAAATGGCTTAAGAAAGTATAGTCACATTATATAAAAGAAGTTCAAAATGTTTGTTTCTTTTCAGGAATGTTTTGTTCTGGGTGATAGCAGATTCTCAGCAATCAGTAGCAAACTTGCCATGTGATGATCAACTCTGAGCATCTATGTCAAACCCGCACACACTCTCTCCTTTTTTCATTATCCTGTTTATACCATTTTCAGGAAATCTATCTCTCTGGTTCAGTTAACTTCCAAGGGAATACCTGCAAGATGCAAGGAAGACTTCTTAGCACTGCACTCTTCCCTTATCAGGCATAATCATTAAATACAATGTCACAGTTGTTATGTACAAACCAAAGCATGGTGCTCACCTAAAAGGCCTCAAAGACCTTTAACAACAAAAAAAATCTTCCTTAATTTCTGCCTTAAATTCTTTAATAATTCTGATAGATTAGCACAACTCTTCTTCTACCAAGTACCTAACCAGCTGCTTTAAAATGTTTTGTGTCTTGCTTTTTTGAGCTGGAAAAGACACAGTTCTATTTGATTTTCCATTTCCTCAGAAAACCAGTGTGGCTCTACAAGCACCCATGCTAGGGATCCATATCTACACCAACAAATAAACAAGACTTGCTAGAGGGATAGTTTCCCAATGGAACATATCCCCAGCCTATGGATTAACTTGCCAGTACAAGTCAAACAATGTCTGTTAAGGCTAGACAACATGATTGAAAGGGTAGATATAAATATACACTGGGGTTGTCATCAGGGCCGGTGTTAGCATTTTGTGTGCCCCCAGCAGATGTCAAGCTGGGGGTCCCCTAGGCACTTCCAGTCTATGTATCACCCTGTCACTGCCACCCTTCCTAAGCAACCTTTTTAGTTCATGCTGCAAACTTTTAGGAGTACTATCTATACGCAGACTGACATTTAGCTACAATATTCTTACATTACAAGACTTGTGTACTACACTGTGTTGGCCCATCTCACAAAAAGGGACATTTACAGTTACTGGCATTTAGTTGCAGCAATGATACATTGCAGAAACTCTATGTACAGGTCTGGACTTAGGTGAAATGGTGCCCTAGGCCTACTGTTTCAGACCTCCACCATACACACAATAGCCTCCAGCCTTCCCCATTCCCCCTCCCCATCTTGGGCACCCCATACCATGCACATTACTTTTTATCTTCCTTTTCTCACATTTTGCCTTACTTTTCAACATTTTCAAGAAGCTATAACTTTCTGCATGCTCTGATGTCCATTTTAAAGTTAGTTATTTTTTTCTTTTTACACACTTTTTTATCCAGTAATGGCTTGAACAGAAATTATGATTAAGTAAAGAAATTGTGTTGCTGTTCAGCTTTAGTTTTCATTGCATCCTTTCAACATACATTTCCTGAGCAAAGACAGTACCATAATAACCATTTAAGAAATATGAAAATAATTTTAATTTTTATGGGGGGGGGGGGTTTCAAGGAAGACATAAGTTGTACCCAAGGCAAAGATGACAAAACAGTAGCTCACAATAAACTAACAACCCTTTGTTGTCTGGATACACAGGTCCTATCTGGGAACTGCCTGCCTCCCAATCCCCGCCCCAAAAGACTGCTTATGCATCCCTCTGGTGTTAGACTGGAATGAAGGCAGAGGTTCAAATTGCCACAGTCATGTATTTCAAGGAAATGCTGATATGCATATACATAGTAAGTCTTCTCACTCTTCAACCCCCCCCCACACACACACACACACTATATATTATTTCAGCAACACATTGTGCAACACTGGTACTAGCACACCAGATCAGTGACTGCTGTTAAGCAGTCGTTATACAGCAGCAGGGAGGGGTCACTTTTATTTATCTCAGTGAGGAGTAATGCAAACCTGTCACTGTCCCTGATTTTACAGACCTTCCCTAATTTTGCACATAATTTTGTTGTCCTTTGTAACAAGTTTGATTTGCTTGCAAATCATTCAGGATTACAGACAGTCAATAAATACAGATATACTTAATGTCCAAAAATCATGTTGATACAAAAGGTGTTATTCTATTATTTTTCATTGAAACAAAGTAATATTTAATGTGTGTTCCTGATTTTGAGCCTTTACTCTCCTATTATTGGTACTGTGCTGAATTCTTCAGTAAAGAAGTTGAGAGTTACAGTATCTGGTATCCTGCAAGTATTTATAAATCTCCCTAAAAGAGAAAAACATCCCTGAAGATGAGAAGTATTAGCTCTTCTTAAAACCCAAGGTATGCATGGACACTGGTCACATGGGGCTGCTGCTCTCTCTAGTGCTTGCCTTGCTTATGTTCATTATCAGCTTTATCCTAACAGGGTCATAGCACAGCCTGTTCAGGTTAAACTGAATAATCATGAAATTAATACAGTTTTCTCCTCATTTTCCCCAACCAGCAGCAGCTTTTGTGGGGACCTCACACAGTGAAAGATGATTAAGGGAGCCCCCCTTGCAGCCACATGTACTGCAGACACCTAAAGTGGGTTATGTTGCTAGTTTTAGTGTAGACAATGTCCACCAGCAGGGTTTAACTAAGCCATGGAAACCATGTTAGTGGTAAAATATTTAATGGAACTGTGAAAGCCCTTGCTTGATAAAACACTATTACTATAAGCAAAGATATTTTTGAATTTTAAAGGAGATATTAGTAAGCATTATTACTCACCTGGTTTATTAAGTATACAAGACTGATGTTCTACCTTTTGTTGGTTTGACAGACATGTTACAAAATATCAAGGTAAGATAACTTGCTATGGTTAGGGGCCCCCCAGGAACAGGGGGCCCCCAGCGACCACAGGGTTCGCTGGTGCCTAAAGCCGGCTGTGGTTGTCATGTATAGCCTGCTAAATTTTGAAGTTGGACACTATTAAGCACTCAAAAAGTTTTAAATATGTCTGATTAAAGGTGTATATGGCTATGCATCATTTGATCCCTGTGATTGTCTGTGTATTATTGATCCAGTGTTCTTAAAGGAACTGTAACCAAAGTTATAAAGGTAAAGATTGTATGATTGGTGGTAGCACACTTGTACGAATGTAAAACTAAACTAAAATCAGTACTCCAAGCTAATCGAAGTGAAGCAAAATATGTCAGATTTTTTATTAAGATGAGAAATGAAAATTAAAGTAATGTTCCATGCTAACAGTAAGAAAATAAAACAAAAATATGCAAAACAGAAAATGGACTTTGTCATGTGAGAATTTAACGTATGTAATTCATATGAATTTTTCACAGATGAGAAAAAGGAAATATAAAGTCTGCTACTTCATACGATATGTAAATTTAACAAGAGGAGAAACATAAGGACAAAGTTTATGTTATAAATATAGGATTAGATCCAGTGCTGCAGGTCAGCATTTTGTTAATTTGACAGATGACAGAATGCAGGACCTCTGATACACACAAGCAAATGCTGGTTTAGATAAAAAATGCATATATGGAAAAGACAGACAAAAGGAAAGTAGCATTCAGGAATACATGGGAACAAGATGATGACACCTGAAAGCATACCTTCCTGTTTTTGTAAGCTGACTCTCCTGAAGCCCTAAATATTGACTTCCTTTTGTGGATCTTTACCATATCCAGGTAGTTAACTCTAAGTATAGTGGCTGACTGTTTGTGTCAGACATCCATGAAGACAAGTGATTTCATCAATTTCTCACAGGCAGGCTAGTCAGTGAGATGTCTTTCAATCAGCAGTCCTGGAATATTAGATATTATATCATGGTAGTCACAACCAGTAGTATGCTTGATTTTATTATTGTTATATCATCCCAGAAGAAACATTTCTTTAGACCGACATATCAATAATATATGAATTAAGGTAGAATTGTAAGAGTCTAGACAGAAATGCTTTACTGGTGCTAAAGTGATAATTTTCACAGCTACTTTTATAACTACACATGAAAATATATTTTATTTGCAATATTATTATGAGTAACTGGACATTCTTCTTGGTAGGAATCTCTCTAATAATATCACTTTACAGACTGTGGCTTGTTTATTTAATGACAAAGCTGGTTTGATAATAGCATCATAAACAAAGCACCATTAAAAAATAATTTGTCATTTAAATCATGAGAGAGCACCACAAATAGAAATCTTTTTTTGTTGAGAAAAATAGGGAATTTACCACACAAAATATTGCAAGGGGACGCAAATGGCACTTAGTACAGATGGCCTTGAAGAAATATGCTCAACAGTATAAAACTTCAATTGTTCTCAAATTTATATTTTGTTCACATCACAAGAAGGAAGTATTGAACATCACAAATTGTAGCTTTTACCATGAGCAATTCAAAATGGCTTTTGAGCAAATTCATGTTTCTGTTGAAAAGTTAACTCCCCTCTGTAGGTGTCTGCAACAGCCTGAATGAGTGATATCATGGATGAATGGACAAAAAGAAAGCGCTTGTCATGGGAAATAGTCTTTTATGTTTGTTTTTCATTTCCTAGGATAGAGGGAAAAGACTTATTTATGCAAGTAAATAGTATTTCAAATTTGTTTTAATTAATAATCTTATCCATACAACATATTTACCTTGCTATCTAAATACTGCAAGAAAAGGGCATTTTTATAAACTAACTTGTACGTTGAAGCTATTTTTTAATTTTGTGGGAAGGATGAATATGCTGCATTGCTTGATGAAATGCAGTGTTTTATGATAAATAAAAACTGATTTTAGTTTCCATAATTAGTGGGTTTGTAACAGGAAGAACTGAATAAACAGGCCAAAAGAAATGTTACATAGGGACTTGACCAAAATTAAATGGAGATAACATTTCTATAGAGATTCATTAAGACCGAAGTTACACTTGTTTTTAATTACAGCACAGTATGCTCTCCTTCATAATGGAATATATGAAATTGAGAATTTTGCATCTAAAAAATAAAGTGTGATTTACTAAGAATGGAGTGAATATTGAAATTTGCTGAACTGCTATTTAAGAATTTTAACTCTGAACTCCCATTCAGGGGAGCTATGCCCCCCACTCACACACATGGTATTTATGCATGTTAATACTGACTCTTGCATGATGGAGTAAGGAAAATACTACAGTAATATACTCTTGTTATGTAACCTCCCCTCTTTAGCTCTATTATCCTTGCTATTTTCAAAATCAGAGCTGCAGTCCATGCACTTTCAATAGGAACCCAGCACAGGATTACACTTGAAATAAAGGTATCTAGCTATGTCTGCTCATCTTTTCTATATTAATAGCATAGCCTTCTATCCACACTAATTATATGGTATGCTATATGCATCTGACAATCAGCTTTGACTATATCACATTAATCCTGTTTCAATAAAGCTGTGAATGTCTAAATTTGTGTGTGTGGATGGTGGTGGTGTTAATACTCCCAACTTTCAAATCAATAACAGCGCATGTCTGTGCAGAATGCAGTTAAACCTATATGCAAATACATTGACCATCTTATAACTTCTTAAAGTGGAAAAAAAAAAAGATTTATTTTCAGTGAATTCATTCATTGATGTATGAAGTTTCAAGTAATTTTGGCTATTTTTTGGAAGCTGTGGGTGAGCACAGGGCTGTTCAGGCCTGCATAAACTAATGGCAGACAGTCAGAGCAAACAACACTCCGCACAGCTACCTACAATATATTTTAGAAAAAATATAAAGGAATTATGTAGTTACTATAGTTCTGTCCTTATATAGACACCCTTACCATTGTTATAACGTGTGAAAAGTACAAATACGACAGCTGCAAAATAGGGATACAGAACACAAGGGCCAAATGGAAGGAAGACATAAAGAGGGCTTTGTTCTGTACTTGTGAGGGAGGTTGGGGGAGAAAGTAGGGAAGAGGGTGTAGGAGAGAGGATTAGAGAAGGATGGAGGTGAAGAGGAGTTGGAGCAGTTCTCACTGGAGGTCAGAGGAACTCAAATGTTTCCACTCCTGATGGACCTGCAGTGGAAGACACTGATGATGTGGGGGAGGAGGCCACCAGTGGCTTGGTGGTCAGAACCACCAGGGCAGTGGGCCTTGCACCCAATGAAGGAGGTCCTGCACTGGCCAAAGGCGACTCTTCACTGTTCACTCAACCACATCTTTATAAGGAGGGGACCCAAAACAGAAATAATAAATGTACTTATAATTTGGTGTTACCTTAAATTTATACTTTATTGACAGTGCCAACCAAGCATCTAGTAAGCAGGAATGCTAGATGAAATGTTCCTACATTTTAGACTGATTAATAATTCTGCAAAATGGTACTAGTATTGACTGCTAAAAGCTTGCTTAATGGCATTACAATATTTCAGCAGTTTTACTAATTATACCTGAACGACATAAAAAAAGGACAGACTACATTAATTTAATTTGTTACAGAATGGAGCACAGCATGCATTGCTTAATCCCACATAAAGATTTCATAAAAAGTAATAATTCTTCCATATCCAAGATACCCTGAGAGAGCCTGGTAAGCCACCTTTGAGATCGCTCATGGTTATAAGCAATCTCCTCTTCAGCTATGAAAAAAAAAGAACAAAAGTGATGCCTAGTTGTTTGCCTAGCATATATTTTTGTGCATAGCTGTGCAATGCAATTATTTATTATTATTTTTTTCATTCAGATATGATACAGTGGACACATTTATTAAGAAAGCAGCACAGTAGGCCTTGATACACTAAATGCAAAGGGGTATCAGTGTTGAATGATCTCTGTGTATTCACTGACAGTTTTTTATTTCACATTATTATTTCTTATGTTTGTTTACTACACCCAAATGGTGCAGCATGTGATGACTTCCTATGATTTATTATATTTACTGACTCCAGATTGTATGATGGAAGGTGGGGCAAAGCTTGTCCAGTGCTGCATTGCTATATATTTTGTTACAGTTTTCTGAGCTTTACAAGAAGATAGTTAATTTAACTGTGTAATCTGCAGTATGTCTTGAAGAGCTTATCTGTGTTTTACTGGCTTAATAAACAGAGTTGTAAGGCAGAGAGTTCCACGCAGGTCATTCAATTGCTGGATTGCTCCCAACCCCCACTCCACCTAGGGTATTGCGGTTAACTCTGGTCAGTCATCTTACATGTGCATCAATTATTCAGGAAATAAGTGGCATCATTTTCAAATGAATGAAAGTCTTACAAAAGTAGCACAGCAGAAAATTATTTCAACCTGCAGTGAATACTGCATTCTTTAGAAAACCTTATGCATTTGACAGTGAGGGAATATATCCATGTATATAATTGTTTGTTGAAATAATCTGTGCTTACCTATTAATTTCTATGGGAGTTCGTAAAATTACTAAAACTCCCAAATGTCATTGTTGCATATATCAATATGAAATAAATGAAAAATGTGAACATGAAATAAAGGAAGAATGGAACATTAACAGTTTATTGTGCGTACTTTGAGCATAACCTCAGAAAATGCAGTTTAAGATGATGTTTTCCGCAGGGGATAAGCTCCATGCACATCATATCCCCTGACAATTATGTATACTTACTTTGACATTACATAGCCTTTGAGTGTTTTGCTTATTGTAAGTGCTGTCATACACACTCATGTATGACTATATTTAATACTACTATATCTGCTTCACCATCAACATCAGCCCCCTTTTTTCCCATTTTTCTACATGGGGTCAGCGTATCATGTTAACTGTCACCAACTCTCTCCATTCAGTGCCACACTCCTGCCTTCTTCAACACTCATGCCTGACTGTCACATATCTTCTTTCATACAATCCATCCACCTACATAGGATGTCCAGCCGTCATCTACTTCCAAGCTGCATCCTGTCAGTGAAACTACATTAAATGTAGCAGCAGGTTGGTTGGGTTGGGTTTACGTCCAGCTTTCAGTTCAACAGACCTATCCCAGGCTGGGCTGCTGGGCTTTATGCCATACCCCTCCCACCATTAGCAAGGGTCCCTGGAATGGGTCAGAGTAAGCTGGGTTCTCAACCCACCGGTAACTACAACTACCCATGCCCATTTTTGGTGACATTAGTCAACATGACTGAATCACCTAGAGCCATATTTTCCACAGTCGAGGGGCTAGCCCTTCCACAGTGCTCAGTCTGTGATCTGTGTTCTCCTATCTTATGGATACTGTGCACCACACTAGATGCCCAAAGCAGTTGGTCTGTACAACTCTTCCCCTATAGGGCACCATGTAGAGTCTGTGCTGATGGCCACAGCTCCATTCATTGGTGAATTCTGAGATGGAAAAACTCAGCTGGTTTTTTGGACATGGGAGAAACCAAACAGAGAAATAGGGAGAACATGCAAACTCTAAACAGGAAATGGTCAGGATCAAGCCTTGCACCTTGTGCCTTGTAAGCAAGCACCTTAACCCCTAAGCCATCTGGTCTACTTCACTTGACTTAAAACTCATTTGACTGACTTTCATTTGACCGACACCCAAATGACCTAAATTTCAAATTACTGACAACTCATTTGACTGACAGATTACAATGCTGAATTTCAACATACTAAATCTTAAACTGTAGATGTTCACACTTAGAACACCAATAGCTAACTCTTTCCAGAAATTAAAAACTACTTACTTAACTACTTACTTAACCTCTTAACAGAAACTGGACAATGTACAACCAAACTAGAAGGGGTGGCTATGCCTTCCACACCCCTCAATGAGGGGGGCTGTGCCTGCCACCCCCCCCCTTAATTATATATACTAACTCCAGGATCGCACTACAGTGGGGGAAAAAGGCATATACATTTAACTTGCCTTACAGTAGTCTACACACTGCCACTACTGCTGGAAACACACAAAACATTTGCCAAATTACTTTAGATGCTTCCCACAAAAATGTAAAAAGACAAACCCACATTTAGAAACACTACAACACTACTTTCTACACAATTATTGGTATTTTGACAGTAAGCACTGTAAGTTACAGTAATTCTTTTTATCACAAGCAAGTCACAGGTGAAGGGAAAACCACAACAAGTCAATGGGCAGGATTCACGATGGCTTGCACGGAGTCTAAGAGTCGTGTAAGACTCCATGCAGCCATCGTGATCCAGGAACAGCCCGAAATCCCGTGTAAGAGACCAGCTAAAATGACTCTTACATGGGCAGGGTGCAGAAATGTACTCAGTTGACAACTGAGTACGTTACTGCAAATAACACAATGGAGCCATGACAGCTCCAAATAAAGTGTGCATAAGTTGCAGGCAGCATGCCAATGGCCAAATATGTGGCCATTGGCACAGTAACCTGATGCAAACATGAAATAAAATAATTTTTTTTTCGGCGATCGGCGATGTTTATATGCAGCGCAGCCCCACGCAAATGGGCTGTGCTAAATAAGGTATAAAAATAAAGGTTTGAAACCCACAAATGTGGGTTTTATGTAATGCATGGATTTGCAATGCAGGGACTAGCAGACCAAAAACAACATGGCCACCGTCTAGTGGTTGCTAAGGGGGGAAGCTGAGTGTAAGACATGTAACTAAGCATTATTAGGCAATCCTATGTAAATGAGTGGTAGGATAGTGAATCACACTGTCACATAGCAAATGAGCACATTCCGTGTAGTGTAAGAGTTAGATAAGGGGGAGTAACAGAGTAGGAGATAGGTGACATCACAGGGGGGAATGTCAGGAAGAAATCAAGCTCATTGGAGCAAAGTGGTATGTGAAAGATGTCAATCACACAGCATAAAAAGAGGAGTGTCAACAGATAAGCATGGGAAAGTCAAGAAATGGAAGGTGTACACTGTGGCCAACACCAAAGTTTCTTGCTGTGCGTGCATGTGCGCGTGTGCGCGCTGGGAGGCGTGAGTAAGACAGAGTGCGCTCGTATAAGGCAGAGTAAGCATGTAGGAGCTTGTGTAAAGATCTATTAACCTGTTTGCACTGGTGTGCATGCGTTTTAACCCAAATAAGCAGATTCTAGTCCGTGTAAGCATGTGTGCATGCGTGGTAGCCACTGTGAGCGTGTTTTTGCTGGTATGCGTGCTGCTCCCCCCTGAGGAAACAGAGAGGAAAAAGGAAGCAGAAGAAATAGCAGGAAGCTAGCAGGGAATACTGGTAGAGCTAGCAGGTGAAAACAATTAGAAGCAGGCAATTACACAGGCAGAATACTAGCCCAGCCCAGCACTTAAAACACTGCAAACAGCATTGCAGTATGTTTCTCTCAGTGAAAACTGAAAAAGCTGCTCTCAGACCAAACATGTAAACGACAAAGAAAAAGAAGAAATCCACTGGTCACAAAACCGAATCCACAAGTTTATTTGTTAGTGCTTTCATGCACCTTCAATGCGTGCACTTCTTCAGACAAATAAATCAAAGACATGACTTGCTTAAATACAAAAATAAACATCAATTATCCTATTAAATAATTAATTAAACTAAATTATACAATTAACCTACTCAAGCTTTTGTTAAAAACAACACCTAAAATATGTACAGATAAAGTTATACATCCTACAGATATATATGTGTATATGAATATGGGTATATGGTATGTTTCTGTAACCACTACAGACACATGGTTGTCACATGCAGGATATCTATCACCTTGTGTCCCCAGGTCTCTTATTGCTCCTGATGTACTTACTGGGTTAACACCTATGTGGTAATTTCTGGCCATGTACTGTGTTTCCACAGGGGGTGACTATACACTATTCTGCATTTAGCTTGTTGAAATGGCTGTGGCACCACTTGTCTGTTTCTATGTGTGCCTTTTGTAGGTTGCTTGTGTCAGCTGGAGGATCCGATATGGTGGGCAGTTTGTAGTCCTCTGCGAACCTGTTCAAACAGAGTCCTTCCATGTTGGCCTGTACCTATGTGACATATATAGCATACAAGAGAGGTCCCAGGACCATGCCTTGTGGGATACCAGTTGTACCTGGTTTGCAGTCTGACATGGCTGCAGCATGTCTGACCAGGTCAGTTCTGTCCTTGAGCTGGTTTGCAACCCATCTACTTGCATAGGGGTTTATAGTTAGGCTGGTGAGCTTATCTGTACTGACCAACTAGGGTATTGTATGGAAGGGTTTAGCAAGGTCCAGATAGGCTGTGTGATCCACATTCCCCACATCAATGGCCTTGATGTGCGTTTTACATGAGTCAGACATGTGTAAGGGGCAGGATCTGCCCTATGACAGCCACACTGGGTAGGGTCCAATGTCTGTAGGTACCCAATCTCATTATTCCTGGGATCCATGATCATCCTCTCCATTACTTTCCCAACCTAGATAGTCAGGGTTGAGGGGGCGCGATAGTTTGCAGTATCCATTCAGGCACCACCTTTGTGGTGTGGGACCACTGTTGCTGTACACTGCTATTTGGGTACATATCCTGTGGTAAGACTGATAGTGCACAGTAGTGCTATTTGGTGTTCCATTCTTCTTACAGTACTTGTTGGACACAACCCAGGACACCATCTGGTACCATTGATGCTGTGTGGTGTGCTTTGTAGATGCTGGCTGTTACCTCAGCATCTGCAATGTCAGGGGGCCAGCACTCTGCTGGGATAGATATTTGGCAGTTAGGTGCTGGTGGGGAGTTTGCAAAGAATCTGTTAGGTAGGATGTTGGCAATGTGTGTGGGTTTGGTGTATTGTTTGTGATATTAGAGTACTGCCGAGCATATCTGTGGATTATCACCATGGTTCCTACCATCAGGTAGGACAGCTGTGTGATAATCCTTTGTGTCCTGCACAATTTGTATCGTCATAGGTTCATAGGTTCATACTAGGCTATCTGCCTTGACCTTGTTTGAGCATGGACAGACTGTGTGTGAGTTTTGACACCCCTTGCAATGTGCATATTATGCCCATGTAGGGTTTACTTTACTAGATGTGACACAGGGATGGCCCCCAGTGTACACCTAATATCTCCTATGCACTTCACCAGATTTCTCTTGCTGAGTGTGAGTGTGGAGCTCAGCCAATCATGGACTGGGATTCTGTTCCAGAGTGTAAGGAGCCTCTGGGTTATGGATCTGTCCCTCCAGCACATCCTGTTTATCTATGTGTGGAGGTTCAGATATCTCACTGTGGTGTCTTTGCTGGATTTGGGGTTTCTGCAGTGGAGCATGTCCATTCATTCTGGATTGGACATGGCCTTGTACATCAAGCATACATCACCTCTGACTGGGCAGTATGCTTGTGAATTGGGCTGTGTTTTTTTCAGCCAGGCTGCAGATGGCAAATGTTTGGACCCTTTATCCTGTTGGTGAGGTACATTTGGGATCTTTCTAACTGCTGCAGGTGTAAGGTAAGGTATATCCGAACTGGGGCATTGTTGTCACGTATGGGCCTAATAAGGGAAGAGTATGGGGGCACAGTGACCTCTCTTGATCTACATGTGCATCCTTTCATATTAAGGTGGGCAACATAGCAACACTTCTATGTAGTCACCCTGTGCATCAGCACCATGTTAACCTGTTTCTGCACCGATGTTACAGATTGCAAGAGGTGACACAGTTTCATCATATGAACAGGGTGTGTACTTGGTATGCCTGAGTCTGCCACTGATACAACCAATTGACATGTCTGTGTGTGTGTGTTGGTGAGGGACAGCAGTACAAGATGGGGCAATGTTGATGCAGTGTGTGCGTGTATGCGGTAGCCCTAGGTGTTATCAATTTGCATGTGTGTATGCATGCACACAGTCCCACCTCATGGCTGCCATATACAGGTGTTTGTGGACAGCCACAGACTGTACCTGCCAGGTCATACAGATCACTGTCTGTGGCCACGAACATGGTACCTGTGCCTGGCAGGGGTGCTACGGACCGTATCAGGTACTAAGCCAGACTGGGTACTGTCATCAGAAGCAGGTGGTTGGTGACTGGAGACAGGTCCCTGTTGGGACTGTCCAGCGCCATGTGCACGTGGTTTCCTGGGGCGGTCTGATGACAGCACAGACCCAGCATTGCTGGGGCTGCTGCTGGCACTATGTGAGCAGCCGCGGGCCTGTTGTCATCTGCGATGGCTGCCAGCTGCTGCTGCTGTTGCTGGCATACGGCCACATCGACACCTCAACCATCCACCATTGCCCTGGCTCATGGACATGTAGTTGTGGAACAGATCTAATGTGTCTCCCCAGTGTCTGTCAATGACCTCCTTGAAGTTAGGGATGGCAGCCGCAACATCACGCATACTGTTACTCATGGCTGTGTGACATGCTCTCAGCTCCCTCAGACCCTGTCTGGTGTACCGTTCCATACGTGACTGTGCCTGCATTACAGCCCGAAACATAGCTGAGGTTGAAAGACCTTTGTGGGCACATCTGACAGGGGCAGTATGCCCACGGATGCTCCCTCGAGAACCCCTGGACGTCTGCCTGTGTGGTACCATGTCAGGACCCTGGCCATGGCTGCTGTGTGGGGATGCATGTGCAACCAATACCACATTACCCTGGTCAATTCCCACTGTATCTTGTCCATCACCTAGGGACATTGGTGACAAAAGATGTATTGGCAGGATGACTGTGCACATCGATGGGGTCGACAGCTGTGTACTGTCAATTGGATGACCAATGATGGACCCTGGCACACCTACCTGTGCCATTACACAGGTATCATCATTATCACTATCCAGAGCAGCTGATTCAGGTTCCCTGCTGCACAACACCAAAGCAGCACCAGAACCTGTGGGAGTAAGACAGGAAACACAGTTTACAATGTATACACAATGTCACCACTGATGCACATATGCACACATGCACACATGGGCACATGCGCACATGCACACATGGGCACATGCACACATGGGCACATGCACACATGCACACATGCACACATGGGCACATGCACACATGCGCACATGCACACATGCACACATGCGCACATGTGCATATGGGCACATGCACACATGCACACATGCACACACCTCAGTATATGAGATATCAACACACAGACACAAACACACCTGCAATCAAACACATAGCACTACTGCTTCAGCCTATTATTACTGTTAGTATCAAGAGTATTGAAGGTAATGGTATTACACACTCACCAGCATGGATAGGCTGCCTTGCTGTTACACCAGTGGGACCTGCAGAAATGAAACATTTATTGTCAGTGGGCACAACTGTGCCATTGATACTGTGGGTATGATACAGTTCAGTGGTGCAACAGTTAGCTTTCACAGGTCTACTGCTGATATTGAGAACATCACTCTTGCGCAATAATTACCAAGATTACAGCTACAAAACGAGGACACACCTCACACATGTATAACCTAACAGTGTACAGAATGCTCAACTATACACATGGCATGTTACCTGCACGCTCCGTGTCCTGCTGCCGGGTGGCTCCAGCCTCCATCATTACACATATATGCTGCTGCTGTTGCTGTTGGGCTGGAGCCACAACACATAGGAGTAGTCCCTCGAGTCTGGTGAGGGGGGATGTCTAGACACCCCACCACCTGTGGCAAGCTGCTGCCTGTGGATATCCGACACATGCTGACGGACATTTCTAATTAAATCACTGCAGTGATGGCGTACCTGCTCATATGTCTGGTTATGTGTGCCTATGTCATTTACCCGACGGACCAGGTCTTGCCACAGTGCAGCCCTCTCCTGCTGGTTCTGGCTGGTGCGGGAAAAGAGTATTGCGAAATCCAGCACCAGGCTCTGGTGTATCTCTTCCTCCTCTGCAGCGGAGTACACAGGGTTTCGCTGGTGAACCATAGCCCTGAAAAGGAGAAGGAAAATATGTCAGCAATATCTGTCAGCAAACTATGGCACACATAATACACATAATAATCGACTGTAGTGATATAACTTAACCACTATATATAGCATCTGTCTGTCTATTGGGGGATACACATGTAAATGACCAGATATCAGTGCTCATCCGACAACTGTGCAACAGTACCTGGCACACTCCATACGACAGACTAGTATACTGCAGCAGTCAGCACACTGGTTCAGGTCCAATGCACAACCTCACACTGGGGGTCTGTATCAAGGTACTGTATGGGGAAAATTATCAACCCATGCACTGCATGCAATGCACGTTACATATTTCACTGGTAATGCACACTACTCTTACTTGCCATAACCCTACCTACACCACAGTGACATACAGGGTAACACAGCACAACATATGGCAATGTAGTATGTGTTGATCGCAATACCTCACACATCTGACTCTGGCCTCACACCAAGGACACACACTACCATGACAGACAGACAGTCATGGTGAGCAATCACACCAGTACATAACATGCACCCAGTCACTGGCACACTCATTCCACCTCACATATTTGGTTTGCAATGTGTTCATGGGTGTGCATTGTGTCTTAGGCAGGTAGTGTGCTTTTGGCCCTGGGCCTACAGCAGCATACTGTTATGCTACCCTGCCCCTTGTGACACATGTGTTATGATCGTACCTGCTCTTTACAAACAGTTACACAGGGTGACTCATATGGCATATTACCTATCTGCATAACATTCAGCAGGGGTATGTCTGACATCTACTCATGGGGAGCCTTGCTTCTTAATTCTGTGTGGTTTACTCCAGGGTATGTCGTATCTGTGGGTAGGGACCTGTACCTCCACCATGTGCTCTATACTGCAGTGACAAGGACGACAGACATAGGTAATTTGTGTTGTGGATGTTGGAGGTGTTACCATGGTTGTTAGACAACTGTCATGGGTGTGACCGAACTATGTATATCCAGCAGTGGTAACCTCTATGTAGGTAGTCTGTGTGCGCTCTGTGGTCTTGTCAGTCACTCTGCATAGGTAATGTGTTTGAGTGCATTGACACAGTTACTTGTGTATGTCTCTGTCCTTCTCCATATCTGTAGTTGTCAAGGGAGATACATACTGTGTAGGACATTGTGGGGTGTAGAGGGGTACAGTGACCTACATGTCCATAGCTGACACACCATGTCCGCTGACACATTCCATGTACAGGTATTACAGGACTAGTGTGCCACTGTGTATATCAATGTGGAGCCTATTGTACACTTGTTGCCCCTGTTCCCCCCTGACACATGCAGTGGTGGGCAGGCATGCACATATGTGGTGGTTACTGGTGTCAATGCTTTGGAATGGGGTATGGTACTCCAGTATCCACACTGGTGTTCACTCCATGCCTTTGTCACCAGGCACCTTTTGCAATACATCTGCACACATGTGCCTCACACAGTATATATATATATATATATATATATATATATATATATATATATATATATATATATATATATATATATATATGTATATATATATATATATGTATATATATATATATATATATATATATATATATATATATATATATATATATATATAGATAGATAGATATATTTATATGTATATATCTGTATATATAGATGTAGATATATACATATAGATGTAGGGAGAGAGGGGGAGAGAGAGAGAGAGAGAGAGACAGAGGGAGAGTGAGAGTGAGAGGGGGTGGGACAGAGAGAGAGAGATAGTCATATACAGACTTATCTGTTGTCAGTCAGATCTATCTGTATATGTATATGTATCTACATATATCTATATATGTATGTCTGCATTACATATATCTGTACATATATCTGTACATACATATTCTATCAATCTCGATGTCTGTGCAGTAAGTTAAACCTGGTTCAAGGCTCCTGAGAGCACACCAGCAGTACCAGGCGATACCTCGTATCATGCTTTTTGGCCCCAAAACTCGGGCCAAAACAAAAAGGGAGGGGGAGTGTCCATATTCATGAAGGACACCCACACCTCCAGGTTAGTGGCAACACATGAAGCATCAGAGACCATCCAGGTGCAAATAACCAAAGGCAAACCTGCTATACAACTGGTAGCATGTTACAGACCACCCTCCCAATCTCAGGAAACACAGTCAGCCTTCCTGAAGACATTGGAGGATATGAATGTCCCACCACACACCATCATATTGGGAGACTTCAACTACCCTAACATACACTGGGTGCATTATTCTAGCCCAAACACCCTAGCACACAGGTTCCCGGAATTCACTAAGTCAAATGCAATGGAACAGCTAGTCACCTCTCTCACAAGGGGAGATAATATACTAGACCTGATCATCACAAACATGGGGACAATGTACTACACACCGGAAGTATACCCCTCACTAGTCATATCTGACCACAGACTAATCACCCTGGATATACATATCCCACATCCCTCACAACACAAATGACTACAGTGAGAAACCTCTCAAATGCCGACTTTACACTTCTTAAAACTGAGTTGGTGTCCTTTAAGCCCACTGGGCCAGTGAAACCACATTCCACAATGCAGACTCCTTCACAAATGCTTTCTATGGACATCTCCAAGAATGCATGGATCATGCAATCCCAAATAAAACCAAGACCCTCTCCACCAAGGGCAGGCGTCCTGTCTGGTGGACACCAGCCATGAACAAATTGTATAACAACAGAAGGTTGCTACTGCATGACAGAGCAGGATTCCATAAAGATAAGGCATCTCTGATCAGCACTAGTAGAAAGCTACGTTCTCTCATACAAACATGCAAGGCCAACAATGAGAGGAAAATCGCTATGGGCACTACAGATAACCACAAGGCCTTCTTCTGCTATGTTAGACACCTGGGTGGAAACCCTCAGATATGTTCAGAGTTAGTTCACAGTGACAAAAAGTACACTGAACACACAGATATTGCCAACATTCTGGCAGACAGGTTCAGTGCAGATTTCTCCCCTCCCTCACCCTCACATGAGGAATTACTTATCCCAGCTGACTGTAACCTCCCTGTCATCTTAGATGTCCAGCTGAGAACTGCCCTCAGCAAAGCTATAAACACAGCTTCAATGGGACCCAACGGTATCGCAGGTTGCGTGCTACGTGAACTCCAAGAGGAGCTAAACCCGCAAATAAAATGCTATTTAACCATAGCCTTACTACAGCATATATACCTGGACACTGGCATAAAGCAACAGTAGTCCCACTCCACAAAGGAGGCACCTCTACAGACCCTGGTAACTACCACCCCATAAGCTTAACCAGCCTGGTTTGCAATGCTATGGAAAGAATCATTATGGAACTTATACACAGAGACATTGGGGACTTACAGACAGTTGATCCCACCCAGTTCGGCTTTGTAGAGGGCAGATCCTGCCTTTTGAACCTGGTTGACCTTTCCAAATCAGTCACTAGAGCCATTGACGAGGGCACAGCAGTCCATACAGCTTACCTGGACTTGGCTAAAGCTTTCGACACAACACCCCACTCTGGCATCATAGACATGCTCAACAGCTTAAATGTAAATCCATATGTCACAAGATGGGTTGCAAACCAGCTAACGGATAGAAACCCTAAAGTCAAAATCACTGGTGCCATGTCAGACTCAGAGCCAGTCACAAGTGGTGTCCCACAGGGCTCTGTCCTGGGACCCCTCATGTTCGGCATTTATTTCTCAGATGTGGAAGCAAACACGGGAGGGTAGTGGCTGACAATGTTCAAAGATGACTGCATACTAGGCGCCATAGTCGATACACCAGCTGACACATACATCCCACAGAAAGGCCTCACTGAAACCGACAACTGGTGCCAGAGTCATGGCCTTAAACTGCATGCCAAATAATGTATAGTCATACCCTTTTGGAAATACAAGGTACCCACATATTATCACATAGACAGTAACCCACTGAGTACAGACAAAGTAATCAGAGACCTGGGGACACAAATCGATACTGACCTTTCATTTGACACCCACGTAGCCAAAGTGGTTGGATAGACTTCCTACCTTGCCCACCTTATCATGAAGGGATTCACATCCAGATCAAAAGAGGTCATTGTACCCCTATACTCCTCCCTTATCAGGCCCATGACTGTGTACTATGCCCCATTTGGTATGTACCTCACCTGGCACTTGCAACAGCTAGGAGGACCCCATAAGTACCTCACCAGGAGGATCAAGGGTCTCCAACAAATGTCATATGCTGCCAGACTAAAGAAACTCCTGCTCTATTCCATAGCATACCACCTACTTAGAGGTGATCTGTGCCTGACATACAAGGCCATGTCCAATCAGGAATTGATGGACATGTTCCACCTCGTAAAATCCAAATCCATCAGAACCACAACAGCTACAGATTTAAACCTTAGCACAAATATGAATAGGACATGCTGTAGGGACAGATGCATAACTCAGAGGCTTCCCATACTGTGGAACAGGGTCCCAGTTCATGTTAGGCAGAGACCCTCACTGACTCTCTTCATGTGAATTCTTGACGAGTGGATGGGAGATCATAGGTTTACACCAGGGGTCATCTCTGTGTCACTACTAGACAGAGGCACCTAAACTAATGCTATTATGTGCGGGGGTCTTCACTGTGTCACTACTATACAGAGGCGCAATTTTCTAAATCTATTCTATACACTGTCTGCAAATAGCCTAGTACTAAACTATGACACTGTGAACCTATATATGTCCATGTATTTCTACATTCCTCTCTATCTATGTATACACATATGCATATTATATATATATATATATATATATATATATATATATATATATACATACATATCTCGATATACATACGTATACACATGATATATATATATATATATATATATATATATATATATATATAGGTTCATAGGTTCATAGGTTTATACTGGGCTATCTGCCCTAAGGCATTTATAAGCCTAGCCCAAATTTTTGTGGCTTACGCCACCCCTTATATGAAAAAATACTGTGCCCATTAGTTTGTTGTGCCTCTGTCCAGCAGCGACACAGAGATGATTCCCGGGGTAAACCTACGATCTCCCATCCACAGGTCAAGATTTCTCTTGAACAGAGCCAGTGAGGTGCTCTGCCTCACATGGACTGGGATTTTATTCCACAGCATAGGGAGTCTCTGAGTGATAAATCTATCCCTCCAGCATGTCCTATTTATATCCATGCTAAGGTTTAAGTTGCTTGCTCTAGTGGTTTTGGTGGATTTGGATTTTTTGAGGTGGAGCATGTCCATTAATTCCAGGTTGGACATGGCCTTGTATGTCAGGCACATGTCACCTCTGAGCAGACGGTATATATACTCCTTTTTAGTTCCACATATGTATACACACAGTAACGTACTGATGAACATCCATTACTGTACAACCGACTTGTACATTGCACTACAACCTACATTGCTATGTTGACATAGCTACCTTCACATACATATGTATGTAGAGCCTTCAATGACAGTTGCAGTATGTCCCCGGCCCTATGCACATCTTCATATACATAGATACAGACCAATAACACATCTGGTGGGTTCACAGTATGTAGACTATTATACTAGTACTTTACATTACCTGTGTTTGTTGCAGCTGTTTGTGTAGGCTTGCAGTTACTTGGCCTGCTGTCAGCCTCTTTGTTTTGTTGTTACTGTTTTTTTTTTCTCTCTCTCTCTCTCTCTCTCTCTCTCTCTCTCTCTCTCTCTCTCTCTCTCTCTCTCTCTCTCTCTCTCTCTCTCTCTCTCTCTCTCTCTCTCTCTCTCTCTCTCTCTCTCTCTCTCTCTCCCTCTCTCTCTCTCTCTCTCTCTCTCTCTCTCTCTCTCTCTCTCTCTCTCTCTCTCTCTCTCTCTCTCTACCTCCAGAGGGTGCAATGAAAGTATTGCATGTGTGGACTGGGAGTACAGGATGCTTTTGTAGGTATCTGCACATGTCCATGTGATGGCCTCTGCACCAGTTGTTAGCCACCATTTACTAATTGCATGCAGCCTGTTGTGTAGTGATTGCAGTTCTCACTGTGATTTCAGGACAGTGCTATAAAAAGGTCTGTTAGGTAGGCATAGCCCTTTCAGATTATCAGGGTGGGGACCATGCTGTTTGCTGTGGACACTGTTCTGTGAGTGTAAGGGTTGCTATGTCTCTCATATTTCAGGCTGTGTTGTAGAGATTGCAATGCATGTTGTTCTGTAAGCTGAATATTCCTTCCTCCAGTGTCCTCTTCTCCGTGTGTATGTAAACTGACACCTACGACTAGTAATGCTGTGTATATAGGTGTGTGTGCTTTCCTGTGGGGATTGTGGTGTAACTGGTATATAGCAGTGGCTCTTGCAATCTGTTGCTATAGCTTCAATATTTGGTCTTTACATTCACTCCTTGTATGCCTGATAGGTGTCTTTCCTGTAATGTGTTGCTATGGCTTTTCTATTTTCCATTTACATTCACAGCTTGTAATGCTTGCTAAATCTGTTTGGGCAGCAATTCCCTATATGTTTGTTGTGGTAGGGTGTTACTGCATGCAGTGCAGTCTGGCCATGGTGTGGGCCTTGACACTTACAAGGGTATTTGATCATGCTGCTGAGCAGGCCTCAAATACTCTCAGGTGCATCTTTTATCAGCCTCATGGAATGGTACATATCAATGGGATACTCCAATAAAATATCCTGATATTCTGCAGTTGTGACTGTGGGTTATTTCGAGCATATGTATTACTACACCATTTGTGACGTGCAAGTGGTGCATACTTTCAGTAATTCATAGTTATCATTGCATGTGTAGTTACACCTTTCTGCCTACTTTTAGTACATTTCACAGGGTGTCAGTGGGGCACAGTTGACATTTGTTTTCACATCAGGGACATCCCTGTAATTCAGTCACAGTTGCTATGTCTGGGCTCTTAACTATTCAACTATGGCAGTGTTTATCCTGCTCTGAGTATGTGTGTGGCTTGTCAGATGCTACTGTGACATTACCTAGTAGCTACCAACTAGCATGGCTGTTTCTCATCACACAGTACTATTTTACAAATCCACTAGATTTGACAGTAAATATACATGACATGCTTTGTGTACTAGATTTACTATATCCCCTTTACATTAATTCCTACTATTTTATGATATATTTCTTTCAGCATAATGTTCTTGTATAGCAGTCATGGCTTAGTGGTAAGTCATGCAGACTAGTGTTTCCAAGGTCCTGGGTTCGAGACTAATGGAGGTATTTTATTTTGCTGCTGAGAAAACTACAGGCCTTGTCATTCAGAGTGACTAAGGCACTTTTAAGCAGTTGTAAGCGGGTTAGCGCTGGTTTGCGTGGAACTCACGCATGCGCACTGCTGCTTAGCTTTGCGCACACCCGATTAGCTAAGCGCACATAAGCGCACTCCTGCTTACTACTGCTTAAAAGTGACTCTCGCGCACACCCGCGCTCTTTTCTTTTAAAGAAAAGAAAATGGGGAGATAGGAAAGTGGTGAAAAAGTGGGCACAAAGAGGGTAGGACAGTAGGAAAACAAGCTCTGGTTTTGCAGGAGGGATGTAGGAAAGGCCCATAGCTGCACATTTCTTCGTCAGCAACAGCTGTGCATATGTTTGTAATTTGGTGTGAAATTTGAAACCTTCCACCCCTGAGAGAAGTGTGAGGACAACAATAATATTTGTTGTACAGCCAATTGTAATTGCCAGTTTACATGTCCAGCAGACATATGTGCAAAATGGGCAGCTATGTATGGGACGTAATTTTTTTGTGGGTACAGAGTGCCCTTTTTTTTTTTTTCAGGTGAGAGTGGTATGTCAGGTACAGGAAGTCGGTATAGCTGGGGAGGTAGGTAGGGGATGTTAACAGACAAGACAAACAAGATGCATACAGGGGTGGTGTAGGACACATGTGGGGGGGTTACACAATTGACGGGGATGGATGTTTGGATATCTCGAGCCCATGAGCCCACAGATGGCAACAGTGGAACTGAGATCCCCACCCATGGGCAGTTGCCACTGTGCCTTCACTGCCCAGGACAGGGCTGTGCTGGGGGCTGTGTAGGACAGGCAGCAGGCACGCCCATGAGTTGTGCCACCCATGCCTCAAGCTGGCGTAGGGGCCCAAGCACAGCATGCCTGATCTCCCTATGCACCACAGTCCGGACACTACGGAGGGTGAGTGGATGTTCTCCTCCAGCCATGCTTGCAGAGGGGGGACGAGCCCCATCCTCTGCAGCGCTTCCACCTGCAAGTGGCACAGGGCCACCGGAGGAGGGTCCGGCCTGGGCACTACTGCCAGGTGCACTCGCCAGCTGAGGTGGGAGAGTTGGGTCCGCGGGAACCCGCCTTCCCTGTCGTCCTATGTTTTGCATTATTTAATGACAGTTTGGGTTAGTAACGTGCAATACCATTCACAATTAGTTGTAACAGCATGCATTAGTACTCCCATTAACCAAACACCCATAAATTCAAGTCATTGAACAGCAGGTATAACACATGCATAATTTGAACAACAATAAACAATCCAACAACATGCAGTGTTGAGTGATGGCAACAGGCCATCAGGTTTGGATGTATGAACAAGGCACATGCATCAACGTACATGCAAATATGTATGAACCAACAGGACAATTGTCCAGGGGAGTTAATTGTGAATACACATACCCATTTCACGTGGAATGGATTATTTGTGGTTATAGGTTAGGGGGAAGAAATATTTCATTAACAACTTCAAATACTTATACATATGCTGTACATTTCTACTAGCTGCAGATATATACACACTACAGGTCTGACTACAGTTTCCTATGTGTAAACTTATGCATGTTGGTGATAGGAATGTTACTGCTACATCAATATACATTTCATTTTTATTCATACACATTCATATCTGGCTCTGTTCAGCTACAGCATCCTGCTACATTTGCTTTATATGGCTCTAGACAACTGTGGATGTTTTGTATTTCATACAACCATACTATCTGCATATTGCAAACTGAGAGCAACTTATCCAGATTTTGGGACACACATTCCAGCTTAAGTACATTATTCCACACATTTCTCTATTTGGTTGTGCCTGTCATATTCATTTCATTCTGTACTGACTGCAGTATACTTTATTCAGGAGTTATTACAACTTTATTGGTGGGTTCATACCTCTTTCTCACACTCTCACTTGTTTTATTTTTACAATTCAGGATGGTACTTAATTCTAGGCTTTATTGACATGTTTTACTTGGTTATAACAATCCTTTCCAACAGTCTCACTTGTGTCATGTTTCAGAATTTAAACAGGGATATATTTCACACATGTGTTTTACTCAGCTTGTGTAGCTGTAATTTTCAGCCTGCTGCAGGTTATGTACTATTATATTACAGGTGGAACATCTTTATTTTAGACATGTTTCATTTTTATTTTTGGATTACAGGCTGCATCACACTTATGTAATCACACAGTACTAGCAGAATCTCTTTTACACTGTTTACTTGCACTTTATATTAATAGGTGACTACACTGCACTCTTGTACAAGCTGTCATACTTATATTTTTTAACAGTTACAGGGAGGGAATTACTAACCTGCCTGGTGGCGCAACTGCACAAGCCTATTGGCATAGGCTCGACGATTCGCAGAATGGACACCTGCAGCTGCAATATAAATGAAGTAATATTGGAATACACATCTCCATAATATCAGCTAGGTTAACTTTCTACATAAATAATTATATGTAACTTACTCAGTAGTGGGGCGTTGGGCATTTGCCAGGCCTCCTGGATCCAACGGTTCAGTTGGTCCTGCTTCCATCGCTTCAGGTCTGCATGGTGGTGACAGACCTGTTCACCAGTCCTTGGTATTCCTGTGGCACTGGTGAGATCATGTGCCAACCGGTCCCATGCCTCAGCCTTGTATGCTCCCCACAGGACCTGGCCCTGTATGAGTTGGGCCTCATGATGATGGACGAGGAGCCAAACCATATATTTGGACTCCTCAATGCCCCACCTCTGTGCTCGGAAGCAACTACCCTCTCCTACACCTGCCATCCTGACTGCAAATCGGTTCCACAATCAGTTATGCTGTGTATTCCTGCCTATGGGGCTTATATATGCCATTTTTCTCGCACTTATCTGTGATTGGCCATTTTGGAAATGTATCAGCTTCACAAAACCTGCTTTGTCATGCTTCTCTTTCCATTCATTCCTATATATATATGCTATTACTGCATTTCTAAGTGCAGCTGTCATGGCTTAGTGGTTCAGTACTTTGACTATGGTGCATGGTATCCTAAGTTCGAGCCTGGCCATTGCTTTTTATAATTTATGACTGTCTACACAGGCTAGGAGGTGTGTCTGTGTAAAGGCAGTTTTGATACAGCTTGCTCAACTTGGTTGGCTTGTTGGCGCGGTGCGCAGCTCCGCGCAAACGGGTCACGCTGGCTTATGCGCCGTTTGGCTGTCAGCACGCATATTACGCTCAGCTCAGCTATGGGCACACAGTTTCAGCGTGTTAGAACTCTGCTCAACCCCAGGCACTCATTTTACACCTGTTAAACCACTGCACACCTATGGGCACCCATTTTACATCTGTTAAACCACTGCTCACCTACGGGCAGATATACTCAGCTTGTTAGAGGGTAGCTCAGCTATGGGCACTTCTGAAATTTGTTTTTTTTTTCACACATTTCTTCATAATACATGGCCCATTTCATTACATTTTACATAAAAATAATTTTATACATGTACATATATGTCAGGGAATTGTTTCATGCTTATTTCACTAGGAATAAAAATTGATGTTGTGGGGGCTCAAACCATGACTGCCTCCTCTTCAGCCGACGTCTCTACCGCTATGCTATTGGTTCTTGGCTTACTTTGCATATTTAGATCTTATATGCTTTTCCACTGACTGCTAACTGTGGCTTAGCGACGGGCATGCCCACCCAAACGAGCACACTCACGGGCAAACATCTTTATAAGTTATAAAAAAAATACAATGTTCATTTTTACATTTTATGTTAATAGTCTGTGGGGGCATGTGTTGTGTTGTGTTTATTAACATTTACACGGACTCTGTCGTGGGGGTTTACTTTTGGGACTGTTACTCTTCTGGGGTGTGTTCGTTTGCAGGGCTCGCCCTACAGACACGCCCCCTACTGTCTTACACGGACTGTGTTAGCCTTGGGTGTGAGTCAGCATGCCCTCATGAATATGCATGGCATGCTGACATCACATCATGTAACTGCAGCCTCCGTGTAAGCCTTGTAACTCTTACACGGAGGCTTCGTGAATCCTGCCCTATGGCTTAAAAGTCAGTGAAATGAGAGTCAGTCAAATGAGTTGTCAGCAATTTGAAATTTAGGTCATTTTGGTATCAGTCAAATGCAAGTCAATCAAATAAGTTTTAGTTCAAGTGAAGTAGACCCATATATATATATATATATATATATATATATATATATATATATATATATGGATCTAGGACATTTGCTCGAGTGAAAAAATGTCCGAATCCATAATAACTGAACACACTTTAACAAAAGCGTTTTTATCGAAAAAGCGCTTTCGTTAAAGTGCGTTACAAAAAAAAAATAAACTACTACATTTACATTTTAGCAGGAGGGTTTTGACCCCTGCACCCCCCCCATGTGGGACGCTGTGCCCCCCACACCCCCTACTTTAATATTCTCCCTCCAAGACTGCACTACAGTGGGGAAAAGGGAAATTTCCCTTACCCACACCATAGTACAGCCTCGGCAACAGGCATACTTAAGCAAAAGTGCGTCTTCGGTGAAAAGCACTTTCGCGTAAGTATGCCCGGCTGTTTGGGTTTTGGTCATTTGCTCACTCGAGCAAACATCCTAGAGCCATATATATATATATATATATATATATATATATATATATATATATATATATATATATATATATATATATATACATATATATTACAATAAAGGCTGCATAAAGCAAAACACTGGCACTTATGGAATGGAAGGGAAAAGGAAAGCAGTATGTGTGGCTGTCAGCAGCTTTGCTGTTCCATATAAGATAATAAAACGTGGATCCTGCACTGGTGCTGTACAAAGTAGGCATCATTTTACATTTATTTTGCATCTGTCATTCTTTTGTTGAACTATTTAGGGTCTATTTTTGTTCTGCTGGAGTAGGTACTTATGGTAGTTAGTAAGGTTGTGGATTAACATTTCCATATTTGTCTTGGCACACCCTTCAACTGTAAATGAGGAATGAAAAAAAAAACTCACAATAATTCTAATTTTCACTCTCCATAATCAGTGTGCCACTCTTTCTCATCTAGTTGGCCCGATAGCTGATAAATGTTTTCGATAGCACCACCCTGACAGTAAACTACCATTTTAACCAAACAGTCATATTTTATTGTGTCTTATTTTATCACCCACTGGTAGTTTACTAGCAGCCAGTTTGCCACGAGTATGGTGTCATTGAAGGAATATCTTTTTCAGCTGTCAGGCTGGTTGGACTTGAGAGAGTGGCACATTTGTTCTGAAGAGTAAGCAGACTGAATACCTCTCAGCTGTCCATAACTTTGCAGAAGGTCTCCAATTTGTTTTACTTTCAGGTAAATCACTAAGGGTTATAGTCAGCTGAATACTGCCAGCCAGCATTAGTGTCAAACTTCTTTTTTTCTCAGAAAATGCATGCTGATGCAAACTTTATTCTGTTATTTCAAGTGGGGCAGAATAATATTAAAAAGGAAATTGTCTCCAATTTTAGGATTTTGTTTTCTCATTAATTTTGGTTGAGTCCAGAATAGTTTGAGCAGAGAAACTGAGATGTATGTGTTACAGTATACAAATTTGTTAATGCCCTCTGTGCCTTGCCTCCTAGTAAACATTTTCAAAAAAAGACCATCCTTTACTCCTTAGTTTGATATTGAGAAATTGCTAGACAATTTGAACAGCCCACCAAACTGGCATTTTACTGTGTTGCTTATTTTATAACTCACACTGTGGCAACTGGATGGTTGAGATAAGTAAATCTTTTAACAATTAATCAAGTTAATGAACAACAGAATCCCAAAAGAACATTTCCTGGCTTGCTGGCAACTGTCCAGATTATCTCAGAATGTCCATTATTTGCCTATTTTTGTTTGGTCTATTCCTCATAAAATTTGTGGTTTTCAGGCAAATCATTAAGGGATGATGTCAGTAAATAATAACAGCTATTTTAGTTTCAGACTTCATGTCCTTCAGAAAAAAAACATGCTAACACAAAACCTTTTATTCTATTCTTTCTATAATAGTAATATTTCATATATCTATCTATTTTTCACCTTTGCCATCCCATTATTTCTGGCTTTCTCCAGATTTTTTGTGCTAACATGATGGGCGGTATGGCTAAATGTATTAGCTCACCCCCCAAAAAAAACAATGCTCATTGTTGCAGTTCAGTATGAAGAGATTATTCTATTCACCATGGTATTGATCTTTTGTACTCCACAATCTGCAGGTTTGGGGGGGGGGTTGCCTATATTACATATTTTTAACCTATTAATCCCCAACATTTAATAGGGTAGGTTAAAGTGTTCGGAGTACAACTTACCAAAGAAACTTATATATAAAACAAGTGCGGTGTGTTTGTGTGTGTGTGTGTGTGTGTGTGTGTGTGTGTGTGTGTGTGTGTGTGTGTGTGTGTGTGTGTGTGTGTGTGTGTTTCTGTGTTTTTTAAGATGCCATTCCATTTATTTATTTTTATTTATTGACATTTGTTTACCGAGAAAATCTGACTGGGCATAGGTGCCCCTTTTCACTGGATGCCAAGGCAGAATAGCTCCAAGATATCATATTTAATGCAACCCATGTTTACAATAACAAATGTTATAATGCAATTTCAGTGAATTCATTGCATGACAGCCAATATAACAACATTTGTATTGATATTTGCAAACACTAACTTTACAAGTCTTGTATTGAGACTTTACAGGTAGAAGAGTGGTATATATGATAGGTAGGAGTAATATAAGAAACACAATAAAGTGAGGTACTAGAGGAGATGAGCAAGTGAAGTATTAATGGAGAAGTGATCGAATAGTAATTTGATTGTGCTAATTGGAAGGAGGTATAGTAGTTTAAGAAGGACAGTAAAGTGAGGTATTAGAAGGGGATAAGCAGTAAATGTTTCATCTCCTGAACCGCTGCTTACACTTATCAAGGGTACTAGAATTTGTCAGCGATTTGGGATGGACTGCTAGGCTTAAAAAGGCCCTTGTCTTCATTAGCCTAGTAAACATCTATTAACCTATATTTACACAGACTCATATTTATATATATATATATATATATATATATATATATATATATATATACACACATATATATGTGTGTGTGTGTGTGTGTGTGTGTGTGTGTGTGTGTGTGTGTGTGTGTGTTTACATGCATATATACATTTCTAGGTGGTGCACAAGCCTGTATTACTTAACATACTTCCATGTTCATGCATACAACAGTGTGATTACCTTAACATTATCCAGTAACCTATGAAAATTAAGATAACAAATAAGAACAGTAAAAAGACTTGCCCCCGGATTTACTAATCTTCCGTGTAAGACTAGATTAGTCTTACACAGAAGTGCCAGTCTAAGAGTATGACAGCAGCATGCCATACATATTAATGAGGGCGTGCTGCCTCAACTCCAAAGCTTACATGGAGTGTGGATGAGTGTAGGGGGTGTGTCGGACTGCCGAGCAGTCCAAAAATCCACGCTCCTGCAATAAAGAAATGCCGCAATTTCGAGTTACATGAGTGAGTCCGCTCACATGTCCACAATGTAACAGTACACTCCTCCATATGTTAAACAATTGACAAAATTAAAAATAAAAAGAGTTTTTTTTATTTATTTTTTTTAATTTCATCCGATATAGCTGCCCATATTTGCATGGGTATGTGCGGGTTTGCCCATTGCTTAGCTACAGTTAGCAGCTTAGACACCAGAAGAGGATAATAAGAAAAATATATGCAAATTAAGCAAAATAGTGATAGCATAGTGGTTAGAGCCTTTGCACAAAGAAAAGACATTCCCGGTTCGAGTCCCACTACTGCACGTTCCATTTTCTATTGGAAATCTGTATACAAAAATATTTCCTGACATTTTTTGTGACTAAGTTTTGTAAAAATCATTGAAATGTTAAATGTAGTAGTAAACGAATTATATATATATATATATATATATATATATATATATATATATATATATATATGAAGGTGAAATGGTTATGCATTCTGAGGCATGAGTACCCTATTTTAAGCAATATAAAGTACTGCTAAGCACATTTTACCAGTACTGAGCATATTTAAATCCAATTGCACATAGCTGCACACCGCGTTAACCAGCACAATGTCTTTGTGTGTAGCTGTGCACCACGCTAACAAGTGCAACCACAATGTATTTGTGCATAGCTGTGCACCGCGCTAACCAGCACAACTTCGGGCAACGTCGAGCAACGTTGGGCAAAGTCGGGCAAAGTTGAGCAAAGTCGGTTAAACACATCCACACCTCCTTTACTGTACCTTAACCAGTCAGGTCTGCCAACTAGGAAAATAAAAAGCAGTGACAGGACTCAAACTCAGGATACTGTGCACTATAGTCACAGTACTTAACTACTAAGCCATGACAGCATTTCACAAACATGCACTTTCAACAGACACATATCTATCAAAGGAATTTTAAACATTGCCAACATCAGCTAAGCAGGCGTGCCTACAGCTGAGTTTTTCCAAAACTGGCCAATCACAAATAAGTGTGGGAAATGAGGCATATTTAAGCTCCACAGGCAGGAGTACTTGCTATAATTGGTTGTAGCTTCCTTCTGCAGTCAGCATGGCCGGTGTTGGAGAAGGCACTCGATTTGGAGTGCAACACTGGGGCATCGAGGAGTCCAAAGTAATGGTTTGGCTCCTTGTCCACAATCATGAGGAAAGACTCCTGTGGGGCCAGTACCAGGGTACCCAGTATAAAACAGAGGCCTGGAACAGTCTTGCCCGTGATCTCACCAGTGCCACGGGTGTTTCTCGGACTGGTGAGCAGATCAGGCACCATTATTCTGATACGAAGTGACATAGGGAGGATCAACTGGACCAGTGGATCCAGGAATCCCATACAATGCGTAATGCCCCAGTACTCAGTAAGTAGCCATTGTATTAAGTAGTTAAGAATTGCTATGCTTGTCTATACTATGAATAGGTATGTCTCAATATCACTGCATTTACTTCACAGCTGCATGTGTCCGGGCTATGAACCAGCAAGCCCATGAAGATAGGCTGCAAAGGCTGCGTCATCAGGCAGGTTAGTAATTATTCTGCATGTACTGTTATATAAAATAAATGAGAGAGCCTTCAAAAAGTCTTTTAACCCAATCAATAAAGATGTAATAATCCTTTAATAAATGTATGATTCATGGAGTGCGTCTGTGTCATTTTCTTTGATATGTTGCTGTACTGTTGTATTCTACAAATAGTAGAGTTGTATTAAGCAGTGTCAACCCACACTTGGATAGGCCCATATAACATGGATGAAGGGAGTGCCAGTAGCATGTATGCATATGTACAGCCCTCAACTGTTGGTTCATGCCCAGCATGTACAGGTTAATCTGGCACATGAGTAGCTTGGTATTGTGTTCTCCAGAAATGTCAGTGTGCTGCCAGAAATGCAGGGAGCTGTTAACATATAACTGATACTTACTCCTGAACATATCTAGATAATTATATGAAAGTAGATCTGTCAGTGTACCATCTTAGCAGTAGTGTGTGTGAGCAACTCTCAAAATATGTTGCAGTAACATCTGCATCTTGGACAGTTTGTATGTAAGATACAGCTCATGTATATAATGATCTAGCAAAATCCAATTGCACAATATAAGGACATTGGGTAGTGTAATAATACATGTAAGGGACATATAACTGCAGTTAATAGGAATGAAGTGAAAACTAGAAGGATATATAAGTTGTTAATTGAGCTATAGTTTCCCACCCTACTGTATGTGCATAAAAAATGCAATTCCACACCTCAATTGGTATGTTTAATCTGAAAACATTTGTTGGGACATATGTCCTATTGGTTTATAAATATTTGCATTAATTTCTATACATATGCCCTGTTAAAATACCACAATATTGGTGGCCTGTTGCCATCAATTCAACCTGCATGCTGTTGTAATGTCCACTATTGTTCTATATATGCATGTGTTATGCTTGCTTTTCAACTGTTGAAAATCTGGTGTGTTGGGTTAATGGGAATACTTCTGCATGCTGTCATAACTAATTGGGAATGCTGTTGACTGTTACTAACCCATATCTTTATTAAACTCTCCAAAACATAGTTTGTATGGGAAGGCCAGTCCCAGTGGACCCACCTGTCCCACCTCAGCTGGCCATGGCACCTGGCACCAGCAGATCTGGTGCCCAGCCTGGGACCTCCTCCTCCATTGGCCCTGTGCCACTTTTGGGTGGAAGCACTGCAGGGGATGGGGCTCGGACCCCCCCGTGCAAGCATGAGTGGAAGAGGGGCACCTATCACCCTTCAAATGGTCTGGGCTGTGGTGCGTAGAGAGATTGAACGTTCTGTTGCAGAACCTCTATGCCAGCTTGAGGCCCAAGTGGCGCAACTCCCAGGTTAGCCTGCCCCTCCTACACAGCCACCAGCACAGCCACCCTCTGTGCCGTGAAGGTGCAGTGGTGACTGCCCATGGGTGGGGACCTCAGTCCAACTGTTTCCATTTGGGGGCTCATGGGATTGTGATTTCCAAACATCCCTCCCTGTCAAAGGTGTTGAACCCACCACATGTGCCATATACTGCTCCTGTATGCGTCTTGTTTGCCTTGTCTGTTTACCTCCCCAACCTACCTCCCCAAATATGAACTTATAGTAAGAACATTAGTTCATATTCCATTTTTTATTACACTCAACTTTATCCTCGAACCGCATTTGTTCTCAATACCTACCCAAATATACCTACTTCCCCTACCCCACATTCCACTCTCACCTGAAAAAAAACGGCAATCTGCTCCCAAAAAAAAAAAAAATTATGCCCCATAAATAGCTGCCCATTTTGCACACATGTCCACTGGACACATGAAATGTTATTTAACTGGCATAACAACATATTTTGTTGTCCTCACGCCTCTCTCAGGGGTTGAAGGTTTCATATCTACCTCCAAATGTATTGCATATGCACAGCTGTTGCTGTTGAAGAAATGGGCAGCTATGGACCTTCCCTACACCCATCCTGAACATCCCGATCTTTTTCCATACTGTCTTTCCCTCTTTGTGCCCCTTTTTCACCACTTTCCTATCTCCCCATTTTTGTTTTCTTTCAAAGAAATTAGCATGGGGGTGAGCGGGAGTAAGCAGTATTAAGCAGTAGTTAGCGAGTTTGTGCAGGTTTGCACCTGGCTAAGCAATGCGCAAACCCATACAAACCCGCTTACAACTGCCTTAGTCACTCTGTATGTGAGGGCCCTTGTTCTGCTCAGGAGCAAAATGCAAAACCTCTATAAGTCTCGAACCCCGGACCTTGCACACACTACACAACATCAAGTACCACTAAGCCACAGTAGATATAGATCAAGTTAGTGCTTAAATGATTATATCATGCATCAGAATGAGTGAATGTAAAGGAAAAATAGGAATACCATACCACACAACTTGTTCTGTGGATGTTGACCAACGGTTGTTGTGGGATTACATTACATGACTGTGATAAGAGAAGCAGCCATTCTAGCAGGAAATAATGTTACACCATGACTTTACAACCCCACACAGTATCACAGCAGGACAAACACTGGCATATCTGTTTACAGCAGAGGCCATACCTCCCAAGTGTCCTTAATTTTCAGTAATGTCCCTGATTTTGACACACATTTTATCTCTGCCCCTCTGAATCCCTCCTAAAACTAATGACTTTGGCCAGAAAAGTGGTGAATTACATTTAATGAATAATGACAATAATTAAGAGTTAGACACTTCTTTTACTTCAGAAAAGGTGTATTAATTCATATGCTCTGATTCTCTCAATGTCTCAACTTAATGGCACTAATATTTTAAAGGTGTCCCTGATTGTCTCTGACTTTTTCTTGACTTTTCCCTGAGTCTGTTCAAATATGTACCTGATTGGTTGAGAGGTCTGGCAGAGGCAGAAACACAGAGGCATATCAGCCTTTCTGCTGTTACACACTGTGCAAATAGCTTTGGAAGGAGTTTCAGAAGCATACCCTTATGTAGGAATACAAATGTATGTAGCCATGTACTGGTAGCAACCAACTGTAAGAATGCCATTGCTCTATTGTTGAAAAGACCTGTGTGGTGCACAGACAAAAAATAACAGGCTATTCTCTGGCTATCATGTGGATAGGTCCACAGTTGGGAGTTACGCAGACAGACTACTTGCTTTGATAAACTAACATGTACACAGCAACCCTGTAAGTCCAGCAAGATAAAATCCACACAATAATACTTACGCTCTCTGTACTTCTGCACCCCTACCCAAATGTAGAATATACTTGTCTGTGCAGGGTCTACCAAGGATGTAGGTAAGCATACTCACAGGACTGAAATGTGTCCAGTTTTTCTGAGCAGCTTGTGCTAATGTCAACACTAAAAAAGCACAAACTGTTTAGAACTGAGTAAATGAATATTCACAGTATAGCAGTTCACAAACAATTCTTGTGCTAAAGGAATACATCTCAATAACTAGCTTTGTATGGGAGTTAATTGTAACAGTTGAAAAGAAAGTACATCTTTCCATGTATGTTGGGGTAGCATTTTGAGGGCTGAGTACATTTCTAAACTGACAAGTGGGTAATGGAAGCAGCAACATTAGGTCTGAGTACAAAATGTAAATCTCTGGCTACACCCCTGGCTTCTGATATAAGAACTATACCAACCTTCTGTGTTAAAAAATGATGTCCACACCAAACAAGGATGATCTCCATCTTGGAAAGCTGAAAGGGCCACGCCTACATGAGGATGCAATTTATAGTACTGGGTTGCTATGACAGTGATTACTGCAATTACTACACAGCAGGCTGCATGCAATTAGCAAATGGTGGCCACTAATTGGTGCAGAGGCCATCACATGCTCGTGCGCAAATTCCAACAAAAGCAGGCTGCAATCTCTGCCAACAAACTCAATCACTCTATGAGAGAGAGAGAGAGAGAGAGAGAGAGAGATATTACCAAATCATACAAAGGAAATGTATGTGACACATATGTATTTACTGGCATGTAGTAGATGTTATTGAAGAATAGTCTACATAATATGAACCATTCATATGTGGTAGCAGTACTTCGTTATGGACAGATGTTCTGCTTAACTACTGCTATGGACAATACTGTGTGTACCTGTGGGCAGTGGGACATACCTGTGAAATGTGTAGCTCAGCATTAAATGTCAAAGATCTGATCCATGTTATCTGTGTTCTGTACAGTAGTGTGGCCAATGGCTGTTGGGGGGATTAGTGCTAACATTATATAAACATGGTTGTGACAGAACAACACATGCATGATAGTCATATTAAAGTGTAGCTTAGCATTGGCAACTGCTGTAGCAGTCTAGTATGCTTATCTAGCATCTGTTGCCATATATACCCTCCTAATGTTAATGTGTGTTCATATGTGACACCTGTTTGTGTTGCAGCAAGGCCCAACAGTTCAGCTGTGAGGTCCAGGGACTTACAACTGTGTGGACCTTGTGTGTATATGCCACACACATACGGAGAAATATATATATGTGTCATATGTATTTACATCTGTATATGTGCACAGAGCAGGCTACATAATATGACTGTTTGTGAAGGGGGGAGATATATATGTCGGTGAAGGTTAATATGTGCATATTTGTATGTAGGTTTTAGTGTGTGACAAACAAGACAACATACAATGCTGGTATATGACATGTGGTGATTAAACACTGTGGGTGGTTTGTTCAGTTTGCAATGTTGAAGCCAGTAAGGCCTGCTAAAGCTATCTGGGCTGTGAACACCTTCAATGCATTTATCCCAAGACTGTGCAATTTTATTACATTACTGTACACCTTACATCCTTTGTATAATTGATATTCTCACTATGAAAGGTGAAATGTATATGTGCCTACATATATATGTATATGTAGACAAATGGATGTGTATATGTGTGTATATATATATATATATATATATATATATATACTCATACACACCTACATCTACTTGTTGCAATAGATTCTCTGTACTGTTGACTGACTGTGATGGTCAATATGTGTGTGAATACGTCAAAGATATGTATCTGTGGGATAGCTTAGTGGGAAACTGTTTATGTTATGGCATTATGGGTCTTTGCTTTGATCCTAGTAAAACCTGTATATTCTGTTGCTAGTCAGAACAAGTGCTATTGCATACAGTGTGATTAAGTCCCTTGGTTTTAACTAGGGTGTGTCATTGGAGGCTAAAGCACTACATCTATGATTATTGATTGGTACAGATGTTGAATGCAAATCCTGTGTGTAGTGTAGTACTACTTGAAGCTCTGGGCCTGTACAGCAAAGTATGGTGTATGTCCACATTGCTTGCATCCACTGTTTTGTGTGGTCCCTGTATTCATCACAGATTACATTTCTCAAGATTAAGGTTGTGTTAAGTACTGACACACAGTACTGTATAGTACACACTGAAAGCTTATCTGGATTGTCATACCTTTGTGTCCTGTAATTGTGTCTGATGTGTGTGTGGGTATGTCTGTAACATGTCCTTTGACATATGTGTGGTAAAACATATAACTGCACATCTAGCAACATTCATAGTGTACTACAGCAGTATGTGATCTATATTCCCAATTGTGCACATATTTTGGCCACGGGTTTGGCATTAACAAGTTGTGTGGTATAATAGTAATACATTTACTGGACCTTACACTGATTGTGATGGATGATATATTTCTTTACACATCAGCTTGATGTATATCTGCTGTGGCTAGGTGGTGCATCGTGTTGCATTAAGTGTGCCAGGGACTCTTGTATAGTCTTATACAGTGATTTTATTTTGTTGCTGTGCAGAACATGGTTCATTAGATAGAGTGAGCAAGGCACTTTCAAGCAGTTATGGGGTAAGCAGTGATAAGTGGCAGTTACAGTGTTTCATTCTCGGTTAGCTTATAGGTTCCTATATATGGCAGTTCAGTGATATCTGTACTGTATAATGTTAAATGTGCCATATGACTTGCTCAGACATATTTTTGTATTTATGTCTTCCAGGGATCATGGCCCATCACAGGAACCCGAGTTACAGTAGTGCTGAAGATGATATCATTACTAGCAGTATGATTCAGCACTACCATCTCATGTTCTCACGAACCAGCCAGGATCATCAGGAGCATACTGCAATGTGTCAAGATGTTGTCTGCAGGGTCAATGAGGTAGGCCTGCATAACCGGACATATGAGCAGGTACGCCACCACTACAGTGATCTTCTCGGACATGTCCATCAGTGTGCCGCTGATGTGCAAAGACAACAGCTTGCAACAGGAAGTGGGGTTAATATGCATCCCCTCCTGACCAGAGTGGAGGAGCTGCTCATGAGTCTGGTGGCACCTGCCCAGCAACAACAGCAGCAGATATACACCATTATGGAGGTTGGAGCCACTCAGCAAGCACACATGGAGCATGCAGGTAACATGGCATACCTGTAGACTACTGTTATCTGTATTGGTATATCATGCATATGTGAGATGTGGAGTGTGTCGTTTAAAGATGTGGAGCCTGTTGTTGTGCAATACTGATCATTTGGAACATAATCTGTAGCCCTGTGAATGTAAACTGTTGTACTGTAAGATTGCAAACACACAGTAGCAATGCCACAGTTGTGGCCACTAACATACTGTCTCATCTCTATGTAGGTCCCTCTGGGGTGACATCAAGGCAGCGGACAGATGCTGGTGAGTGTGTTCTGCATTTATTATTGTAAATAAAAAGTGCATGTCATCGTTAAGGTGTAGGCCATGTACACATGTAACACACCTACCCATAATGCATGCTGTGCATGTTTGGTGTAAGAGCACGCACATCTCACTAATGTGTTTAGCTGCCTCAAACACATGCAATACCCACACCATCTCAAACAAATGTGCCTAGACTGTAGTGACCATTGGATAGGCACAGTTGATACTCAACATGCACATAACATACATATCTATGTCATATACAGAGCATTTTAACATGCTACACATAAAGAATTCCCAAACCCTCTGTAAAAACACACTTCAGTATCCAAAATCTCATCCGCACATTACACATAATATGCCTGAGGGGTAGGGGCCTATCCTGGGGTATTTAAACACTCTGCAACACACTACACATTCTTGTCAGGGAATGCTCCTTATTGGCCTCCTTACAAACTCATGTAACAACTGGTTGTGAAATGGTGAATTTAGCCAAGGTAGTACAGTTCCGGCACAGCATGATTAGTGCTAGTTTGTGAAACATTTGTAGCCTTGAGTGACCACCTGATGCTTCATGATGATGGCCTATGGTACTATACCCCATCCAGTTATTATAACCACAGTACTACACATAGCTGTCATTGCTACACACAATAATGATGTGTGTGTGCACACATATGCACATCTAAACAGTATGCATACCAATCACCATTTGCACAACTGACACATATATGTCTTTTGATGCTATTGAGTGGCTAGATCATATGACACATATTGGGTATGTGTAGTGTAGTGTTTAAATATGCAGTTGTCTTTTAGCATGCCATGTCACGGATGAGACTGGCATGTCCACAATATGATCTACACTCACCATAAGTACCGTACATTGGGTATGTGGCCAAATGGTATTCCATCAATTATCCATGCACCACTGAAGATGTTGTGTGAATACTTATCATGCATGTGCTAAAAACGTGTCCACAATTATTAGCTAAAGACACAGAGGCTGTAATCAGCATTGGATACCTATCTGACACACAGATACACATCCAGCAATGGTGTGTACACCTGTGAGTTATGGTGCACAGTACGTTACAGGGTTATGAATACCTGCACAGCAATGTTGTGTCCATGTATGCATTGTGTTCAAGGGGGAGGGCCATCACCTAATAACAAAACACATGCATCAAAGCCATGTATACTGTTAGTAACAAGGACTGACTACACTTGCATTGCATGCTGTTGAGCAACCCATGTCCTGCATGCTGACACGTGTGATATGACTGTTTTGCTTGTGATACTGTACCACACCATCACCTGCTATTGTGTATGCTCTGTAATTGCTATTGTTGTGTGTGTCTGCTTTAGGAAGGAGTGTAGTTTTGTGTGTGCATGTGTGCATGTGTGCATGTGCGCATGTGTGCATGTGTGCATGTGTGTATGTGCACATGTGCACATGTGTGCATGTGGTCTGAAGTCATGTTCAGGTCTTAAAGTGTGTTTCCTGTTTTCCTCTCACAGGTGCCGATGTGGGTCTGGTTCAGCACAGCAGGGAACGTGAAGTCACTGAGACAGACAGTGATGATGAGGATAGGTGTGTTGAGGCACAGGCAGGTTTGTCAGGGTCTGTTGTTGGGCCAACAAGTGACAGTACACAAGTCTCCACCCCATCCATGCACACAGTCATACTGCCTGTACATCCATCATCACCATTGCCCTTAGCTGAAGGACAGTGTACGTTTGGCACTGGCCAAGACAGTGTGGTATCTATGGCACATGTATCAGGACACAGCAGCCATAGCCAGATGTCTGGAATGGTACCACATAGGCAGATGTCCAGGGGTTCTCATCAGAGCAACGCTGATCATCATGCCCTTGGCAGATGTGCCACACCTCTTTCTACCACACACATGTTCCAGGCTGTCATGGAGGCACACTCACTAATGGAGTGGTACACTAGACAGGGGCTAAGGGCACAGAAGGCTCATTACACCTCTGTAAATGACAGTATCTGTGACCTAGCAGGTGCCATAAGTAACTACACTGAGGTCATTGATAGACGTTGGGGTGAGACATTGGATGTCCTCCACAATGTCATGTCCATGTGTCAGGACAGTGCGAGACAGTTGATACGTAGATGTGGACAAATTCCAGCAACATCAGCAGCTGGAGGTCACCGTGGACATCCAGCAAGTCATAGCCACTCCTGTAGTGCCAGTACCAGCCCCAGCAATGTTGGGGGGCTCTCCATAGACCATCCTAGCAGACCACATGCACATGGCTCTGGCCAGTCCCAGCATGGACCGGGATCCAGTGGACATATGTCGACCTCTTCGGATAGTACCCAATCTGGATTCGCACTTGATACTGTCTGTAGCACACCTGCCAGGCACAGGTTCCGTATCTGTGGCCAGAGATGGTGATATGTAAAGCCTGCCAGGTACAGTCTGTAGCTGTCTCTCAAATCCCCATATATGGCAGCCACATGGTGGAACTGTGTGCATGCAGAGACACACATAAACCAGAAACCTAGGGCAAACCCATACCCGCACACATTACATCAACATTGGCCCATAACAGTACTCATGGCCCTCACACACACACTCACACACACATGTCGATTGTCTGGCTCAGTGTAGGCCTCTGGCAAATCAACAACACATCCTGTGCATACGATGAAACCTGTGCCATCTCCTGTCATCTGTAACATTGATGCAGGAACAGGCTAACATGGTGCTGATGCACAGGGGTGACTTTAATAAAGTATAGCAATGGTTGGATGTGTAGCATGTTGTCAGCAGTAAAGTGTAATGATATTCTTGAAGGTGTAGCTGAGCAGGCATGATGCATTAAAGTTGTAATTAGCAATGTTGTATTGTTTTCACCAGTGTTTATTCCAATTGTGTTTTGTTTGCCCATGTGCCACTTGGCTGATGTGTGTAGTTGTGTCAGCATGTGTTATACAGTGGACATTAAGTGTGGGGTGTGTGCAACACAGGTTTGCAGGTGTCCATTTGTGAACATGGTGGAGGTGCACTGTTTGCATGTACATGCATATTGGACACATGGGCAGGGTGACATGCCCTGTATTGGCCAGTATGAACACCCCATAGTTTCTATTGGTGGCCAGTATGCATCGTACTAGACACATTTTGGAACTTGAGTACACATGTGCGTGTATGACATGGGTTGACACTGTGCTGTGGGTGATGCTGTTGTTGTTATCTGTCATTGGTTTGCAGTACTAAGGTTAACACTGTCCCAGCTACATAATCCTTTATGCCCACTGTTCACCTACAGGGTTGCATGGACCGTGCTATCACAAACACAAGAAATTCTCACTTATACAGTAAAACTGCATTAGTCTCATGGACCCCTGCCATAAACTAAATATATAATAGAAGGTGTGAAGTTGTACCAAAAAAGAGTTACATACCAAGAAGGGATAACTTTTCTGGTCAGTATCATTGGGAAAATACAATCCCTCAATAAACATACAAGGCAAGTTTCAAAATACAAAATGGCAAGGATTCCGAAGACAACACTAAAGCTTTATTTAGTGTTGTATATTAACTACAGGAGAAATCTCAGATCGGGTCACAGTTAATGTAAATGGTCACAAAGTACACTTATCTGACTGACATTACCAATTTCTTGTCAGACAGTTTGAATGTGGATTTCACCACCCTGCCATTACACAAAGGCCACATTTCCAGACCTGAAGAATGTAAAACCTGATGATTCTCAGACACTCTAGTTAAAGCATCTCTTTACCAAATTCAAAAGCACAGTGGCAATGGTACTGGACAGTGTCCCTGGCTGTGTCATACACAAGCTGACATATGAAGTCACCACTCACCTAAACACTCTGTCCAGATGCAGCCTCTATACAGGTTACATACATGTGGAATGATGCAAGGTAATGGTGTTCACAGTCCACAAGGATTGAGCTACAACGTCTTCTTCTTCTCCTTTCGGATGCTCCCATTAGGGGTCGCCACAGTAGATCATCTGTTTCCATTTCTTCCTGCCCTCTGCATCTTGCGCTGTCACACCATCCACCTGCATGTTTTCTCTCACCACAGCCATAAACCTCATCTAAGGCATTTCTCTTTTCCTGTTACCTGGTGGCTTCATCCTTAGCATCTATTTCGCAATATACTCTGCATCCCTCCTCAGCACATGTACAAACCAACTTAATCCTGCCTATCTGGCTTGGTCTACTAACCTTCAAAACTGGGCTGACTCTCTAATATACTTATTCCTAAACCTGTCCACCCTTGTCACACCCAGTGCAAATGTTAACATAAATTGATTAAGGGTAGTACTACAACAGATCCTGGAAACTTTCACCCTATAAGCCAGACAAATGTTATCGGGAAGGCTATGGAGCACAGCATTATGGAACTCATTAACAGAGACATTATGAACCTGCAAACACTGCACCATACCCACTTAGGTTCTCTAAAGGCCAGATCATGGCTCCTACACCTAGTAGACTTCAAGTCAGTTAACAAGGCTATAGGCGAGGGAGGGAAGGTCCACACAGCCAAGCTATAGCTCACCAGCAATTCATACCCATTCCACATTCTGGTATTATACATAACCTCAACAGACTGACCATAAATTATTGTTAGATGATGGATTGACAACTGACGCACAGATGTGGACACACAGTAACATTTGCAGCCTCCATGTACAATTCTATGCCAGTAACAAGTGGTATTCACCTGCACTCAGTCCTGGGACCACTCCTGTTTGGCATATAGCTTTCCTAGGTACAAGCAAACACAGTAGGGATATATCTGCCCATGTTTGATGAAAATGCATACTGCGGGCTATACTTTAATCTCCAGATGACACACACATCCTCCAAAAGGGTATCATAGAGACAGATACCTGGTGTCAAACTCATGCTGTAAAGCTATAAGCCAAAGAAAGCATAGTTATCCACTTTTAGAAAACAAAGTATCCCCAGAGTACAACATAGATAGTTGCCCCCAAAATGTGGAACAGGTACTAATGTATACATAGAGCCATTTGTTTAGTCATGTCTCCTTTGATAATCACCTTACCAAAGGGTTTTAGAAATCTCTCTGTGGAGCACATACGCAATAAAGGGTTTGCATGCAGATCCACAGAGGTTGTTGCACATCTATAATGATTAGTCATCTTTGCCAGACTTTGCTTGCTTTGGAACAGGATTCAAATATACCTCAAGCATAAACCCTCACTCACACTCTTCAATAGAAACCGTGATGAGTGGATGTGAAACAGAAGACGTAGCCCAGGGATCACTGCAGTGGCTAAGCTTGTCACTAGCATACAGAAGTGACCTAAGATCTGGAAAGCACCAGCATGCTCTGGCAAAGATAACAGATGCGTTCATGTAGAAAACAGAGTACCCACCTATGAAATAATTGAGGTCACATGTATGTATATGGCTTTTCCCCACAGCTACATTACATGTGTAATGCACACACAGTTGTCATTGTGATATGTCAGACACTAGAAAAATCAAAACCCACTCCACATTGACCAACGGTGTCACACACCCACACAGTCAGCAAGTGCAAGAATCAAACTCCTTCCTAAGTACATTATGATGGTACAGCAGTATGTATTTACACAACGCACTATACACATTACTGGGGTTTCACTTTTCCACAGGTATATTTGTAGGATTGTGACATCATCAAACTTGTCAAAGATGAGTATACCACATTTAAGGGGTGTGAGTATTCTCCTCCCCTTGGAGACACACACAGTTCGTAAGTGCAGGATTCAAACCCCTACCTAACTAGATTATGATACTCCAGCAGTATTCATTTAAACGATGCACTATACACATTAGGGGGGTTTCTCTTTTACACAGGTATATTTGTAGGATGGTGACATCATCAGACTTGACAAAGATGAGTAGACCACTTTAAGGGGTGTGAGTATTCTCCAAAAAGGTTACTCTTCCCCAGGAAGGCACACAAAGATGGAAAGTGCAGGATTCAAACCCCTACCTAACTATATTATGATACTACAGCAGTACGCATTTACACAACACACTATACACATTATTGCGATGTCATTTTTCCACAGGTATATTTGTAGGATGGTGACATCATCAGACTTGACAAAGATGAGTATACCACTTTTAAGGGGTGTGAGTAGTCTCGAAAAAGGCTGCTCTCTCCCCAGGGAGAGACAGACACACACATATTAGTAAAAAAATATGAGCACTCGTAAAATTTTGAGAGAAAAATTGCCATGGATTCAAAGGACAATCATAAGGCCTTTTTCAGCTATGTTAGGAACCTAGGTGGAAACTCCCAGATATGCTCAGAATTAGTCCAAAATGATACAAAAATCACTGAACCCACAGACATTGCCAACATACTGGCAGACAGATTCAGTGCAAACTTCACCCCCCTCTCCCCCCCCAAAGGAGAGAGAACTATTCCAGCGGAGTGTAGCCTCCCAGACATCTCAAATGCGCAGGTGAAAGCTGCTCTCTCTAAAGCTAAAAACACAGCATCAATGGGACTGGATGGTGTCCCCGGCTGTGTGCTACACAAGCTAAATGAGGAATTATACCCGCACATAAGGCAGCTGTTTAATCTCAGCCTTACCACAGGATACGTGCCCAAGGAGTGGCGTATGGCAACTGTGGTCCCACTCCACAAAGGCGGTGCCTCTACGGACCCTGGTAATTACCGCCCCATAAGCTTAACAAGTCTAGTCTGCAAAGCTATGGAGAGGATCATAATGGAGCTCATAAACAAAGATATAGGGGACTTGCAGACATTGGACCCGACCCAGTTTGGCTTCAAGGGCAGATCATGCCTTTTGAACTTGGTCGACTTCTTCGAAACAGTCACCAAGGCCATTGATGAGGGAAAGGCAGTCCATACAGCCTACCTTGACCTTGCAAAAGCTTTCAACACAATACCCCACTCGGGTATTGTAGAAAAACTTACCAGCTTAAATGTAAACCCATATGTCACAAGATGGGTTGCAAACTGGCTTAAGGACAGAACCCACAGGGTTAGAGTTGCTGGTGCTATGTCAGACTCCAAGCCGGTCACAAGTGGTGTCACACAGGGCTCGGTCCTTGGCCCCCTATTGTTCGGCATCTACTTCTCAAAAGTACAGGCCAACATGGGAGGACTTTGGCTGACAAAGTTTGCAGACGACTGCAAACTGGGCGCCATAGTGGAAAGTGCATCGGACACGGATATCCTTCAGAAGGGACTCACGGAAACAGATAGCTGGTGCCAGAGCCATGGCCTGAAGTTAAACGCAAAAAAATGTATAGTCATACCCTTCGGGAAAAACAAGGTAACCCCAAGCTACCATATAGGTGGAAATCCACTAAGCACAGAAGAGGTTATCAGGGACCTGGGGACCCAGGTTGACAGTGGCCTTTCTTTTGACACTCACATTGCTAAAGTGGTTAGAAAGACCTTCTACATTGCCCACCTGATCATGAAGGGATTCACATCCAGATCTAGTGAGGTCATTGTTCCCCTGTACTCTTCACTTATTAGACCAATGATCGAGTACAATGCCCCATTCGGGATGTATCTCACCCGACATCTGCAGCAATTGGAGAGACCCCAAAAGTTCCTCACCAAAAGGATAAAGGGACTCCAAAATCTGCCATATGCTGCCAGATTGAAGAAACTCCAGCTCTATTCAGTCACATACCGTCTGCTCAGAGGTGACATGTGCCTAACATACAAGGCCATGTCCAACCCGGAATTAATGGACATGCTCCACCTCAAAAAAAATCCACCAAAACCACTAGAGCAAGCGACTTAAACCTTAGCACGGATATAAATAGGACGTGCTGGAGGGATAGATTTATCACTCAGAGACTCCCTATGCTGTGGAATAAAATCCCGGTCCATGTGAGGCAGAGCACCTTGCTGGCTCTGTTCAAGAGAAATCTTGACATGTGGATGGGAGATCATAGGTTTACCCCGGGAATCATCTCTGTGTCACTGCTGGACAGAGGAACAACAAACTAATGGGTACAGTATTTTTTCATATAAGGGGTGGCGTAAGCCACAGAACTTTGGGCTAGGCTTATAGGGCAGATAGCCTAGTATAAACCTATGAACCTATGAACCTATGAACACACACACACACACACACACACACACACACACACACACACACACACACACACACACACACACACACCACAGTTGGCAAGTGCGGGGTTCTTAATCCAAACTAAGTACGTCTTTACACTTCAGCAAGCAATATGGAGTTAAAGGGTGCAATACAGACATTACTTGCTGACAGTTTGCCCAAAGGTATTTTCACATTTGCTAACCTCAGCAGGCTTATCATACTAGGTGTATTGCGAGTGTATTGTATGCATATGCCATGACCATATCATATATGGGTTGATGCACCACATGCTGGCACACACAGGGTCAAACCAGTGGCTAAGCTCTGTCAACCCAATACTGGACAGTACAGTTAAGAGGAGTAGGGTCATACAACCACAACACCAACAGTCTCACATAGACCTACAATATAAGCACCAGCAAAACACACACATAAATACACATTACCATACTCGGAAAATACAAATATTAATCTGAAAAAGAGAGTGTCCTCCTAAGCAGACAAGCAAGCAACATACACCTCCAAGCACATGCCAGAAAACACATAATGCACCAAAGCAGTGTGCCTCACAACAGGTCCTAAAGCAAAACAACATACCCAACACTCTAGTAATAGGTGACTTCATAGTCAGGCACACACATGTTCCACTCACTCGGCTGCACAAGGGGAAGGTTACTGTCAGTTGTCTGTCAGGTGCTATGATCCGCCACATAACACAAGCACTTAAATCACTCCAGAACAGGTATATATATATATGATGTGTTCTTTGTACATGCCAGTGTGAATGATCTGAGACATATCTCACAGGACAACATGACAAGAGATATATAGTAGCTCTATGATCATGTAGCCCAGGCTGGTATGACCTTGGCCTTGAGTAGCATCTTACCTTCACCTACATGATACTGCAATATAACAGAAAGATGATAAACTTCAACAATTGGCTAAGCTTCTGGTGTCAGTCAAAGGGGATCCAGTCTCTGACTGCCTGTGATGACATGATAGTCCAGCCTCGTTGCTTTGCTACAGATGGTTTGCACCTGTTGCCCCTATGCTTCTGAATACTGGCCAAGGCTCTTGCTGTCCCCATATTACCTTTTTTAGGCAAGGTTCAAAGGTTCATAGGTTCATAGATAGGTACTAGGCTATCGGCCTTGGGGCTATACAAGCCCAGCCAAAAAGATACCCTGGCTTTTGCCACCCAAGAAATTTATTTTCCTGTGCCACTGTTGAGCAGAGACACAGAAGTGATCCCCGGGGTGAATTTCCTATTTTCCATCCAATCATCAAGATTTTTCTTGAAGAGTGCTAATGAGGAGCTCTATTTGACATAGATAGGTAGTCTGTTCCAGAGTATGGGAAGTCTCTGGGACAGGAATCTATCCCTCCAGCATGTTCTGTTTATTCTGGTGACAAGGTTTAGGTCCCTAGAGCATGTAGCTCGGAGGGTTTGGGATTTCTTTAAGTGGAGCATGTCCAACAGCTCTGGGTTTGACATAGATTTGTATGTTAGGCAGAAATCACCTCTGAGTATGTGATATGCGACAGAGTAAAGCTGGAGTTTTTTGAGACGGTCTGCATAGGGCATGTGTTTGAAGCTGGTAATCCCCTTTGTGAGGCATTTCTGTGGCCTTTCCAGTTGTTGCAGATGTCTTGTGATGTACATACCAAAAGGGGCGTTGTACTCTATAATGGATCTAATGAGTGATGAGTAGAGGGGAACAATGACCTTTTTTTTTTCTGCATGAGAAACCTTTTGTAATGAGGTGTGCCATGTAGAATGATTTCCTGACTGCTGTGGCAATGTGATTATCAAAGGCGAGACTACTGTCCACCTGTGTCCCAAGGTCTCTTATCACACTTTCGGTGTTAAGTATACTTCTGCCTATGTTGTAGTTCACGGGTACAGAGTTTTTACCAAAGGGGATGACAATGCACTTTTTGGCATTGAGCTTGAGGCCATGGCTTTGACACCAGGCATCTGTCTCAGTGAGGCCCTTTTGTAGGATGTCCATATCGTTAGGAGTTTTGATTATGACTCCTAGTTTGCAGTCATCTGCAAAATTTGTTAGCCAAAGACCTTCTGTGTTAGCCTGTACTTCAGAGAAGTAGATAGCAAACAGGAGAGGACCTAGGACTGAACCATGTGGTACTCCACTTGTCACTGGTCTGAAGTTGGATTTAGAGTCTGCTACTTTCACAGTGTGGGTTCTGTCAGTGAGCCAGTTGGCAACCCATCTTGTGACATAGGGATTTATACCTAGTTTAGTGAGTTTATCTCTAATTCCAGAGTGGAGGATGGTGTTAAAAGCCTTGGTGAGATCTAGATAGGCTGTGTGAACCACCTTACCCTCATCTATGGCTTTGGTGACCACTTCAAAGAAATCTATCTGATTTAGGAGACATGATCTGCCTTTTATAAACCTGAACTGGGTAGGGTCCAGAGTTTGGAGATTACCAATGTCATTGTTTATAAGTTCCATGATGATACATTCCATAGCCTTGCAGACCAGACTCAGTCATGGAAGGATCTGTATCAGGAGATACACTGCCATCATGGGGCAATTCAACACCAGAATGACCCATGATCTGTTGTGCTGACTGTAGTATCTGGTAAACATCCTGCCTGCAGTAGTGGGGTCATACTGAAGAGCATTCCAGACTCATCCTGGCAATGGGAATGAGTTTTCAACAGGCTAAACACTCACCTGGTGGTAATCCATGTCTGGGACAGGGCAGTGTTCTACCTTTCTTCAACATCTCCTGTAGGGTTGTAGAGAGACATCATGAGCCTCAACTTGAGTGAGTAGCCATTGCAGCCTGCATCACCTGGAAAACAGAAAAAAGGGGGAAGAAATACAGAAGGAGAAGTATAGCTTACTACTAGCACATTTTTTAATGTATAAGTAATTGCATAATTATAGGTGAAATTTTCACTTACAAACAATGTGACCATGGGGTAGAATTAGCTTGTGTGCCATATATAGGACTCATGACCACTGCCAGAATGCTGGGCTAACATGTTGGTAATGCACCCACATGCATCACACATTACCTGGAAGTTAATTGAATGTTAGGCCTTACTATTTTTGTACTGCTCTCCCCATGGTCCTGATGAGGCTGTAATGGCAATATAGGTGCAATCTATTGCACCAAGCACCTCAGGGAAACATGCCATTCCGTAGATGGCACATATGGTTCTGGTCCGTTCCTGCAATAATACTGGCATTTATACATACATACGGATATACACATGCCAAGAGTATGTCAAGGAACTGCTGAAGTATCCTCAAAGCAGAACCTGAGAAATACCCAATGTGCACCTCCAGTTTGTATCTAGGAAGTCCCCTTGGTATGTATATTGAGGGCTCGACATACCTTAATATCGACAGGGATAGAAAGGCCATGCATCCCTGGTTCCCATCTGTGGGCTACAAAAACTCACGAAAGCCCTTACACTATTCATAGCCACTATAAATCTATTGAGAATTTTTTGGTTATCAAAGTTGTTATGAGCTATTCTTTGTCTATATCCATTTCTTCATGACCAGTGAGTGCCACTGGCCACCTGTTTTTTTTTTTTTTTGATTCAGCCAAGAAAAGCAGCTCACATCAAGAAATAGGAAAACTGGCAGCAACAGCAAGAATATTTTTTTCAAATGCAAAGTAGATATGAATGGAGTGGTTTTGCCTGTTATAATGTCTGTATGGACTATGTTGAAAGAGGTCAAGAAATTACTACAACTCAAAAACAGGCAGCAAGAAGGCTCATTGGCATAAAAAGTTCCATACCATTTCTCATTTGAATCTCATTAATTCTGCATTTGCATAAGTTAATAGAAAGTTGCCATAGGTACATGCAGCTAGCCATTATGAATCACACTGAAGGTGAGTTCAGCCATGACCTGCACATATTACCTTTATGCCTAGGTGCAATGACTATGAATACCACCCTTACTTTCTATAAATTAAGTTTAATGGGAAATCACAATTCATGGAGGTAACAATGTCACTATTGCTTCTTTCCTTTCTTCTTTCCTCACAGCTGTATGTTGGTAGAGTCACTATAGTGAAGTTAGGTGATCTATGGGTGTCATCCCTACCAGGTGAAAAAGATGTTAGCTGCATTTGTAATGTGCAGTTTTGGCAAAGTTACTTTCAGTTGAAGAAGTTTAGTTCCTCAGGTTGGGAGATAACTTCTTGCTGTGTAGCTTAATCATGCTATGTTATGATTCTCTTTTGACTGGACATACAAAATTATGGTGAAAAGAATAACTATGCCATCCTTAGTCAGTCTGGCATTTGGCTTACAGGATTGTCTGTCAGTTAGACTAGAGGATTGCATGACAGTTGGCTTCTAGGATTAATGAGCTGTTTCTTGTGGTCCAGTAGTACAAGGTTTGATTCCCTTAGCCTCCATTGCCTTACTTTGCCATTATGAGCAAGTCACTAAACTAGACACTGCTCCTGGGCTGAGTCTGGAAAATGTCCATAGAGATCAGTTTTCTACCCTAGAAATCAAATAAAAAATAATATGTAGCCCCTAAATAATAGCATAGTCTTTGCTTTATAGGCTGTCCTGAAATCATGTTAACTTTATTATCAAATGATATTGATGTTTTGGTTAAATCTAGACTCACTCATTTAACAAGGATGTTGGCTGTAATTATTAGATTAAGAAATTATTTTTCATTTAGAGGAAGGTATTGATATTTTAAAAATTTGTGTGGTTCAGTTTTATAAATTATTTGCAATGAAGGCTTTGGCCTATTACATTTCTCTCATTAATAAATTCATCAGTTGTTACTGTTAGGAATGCATTGGATTAAATGTAACTATTATTTCCTCGGCAACCTAATGCCTGTTATTTACTGTTTCTCCTTTGAAGATGATTTTGCGTTCTTTGGCAATGGAAGGCTGGGCAGCAATTTCCGGGCATTCAGGTTAAAGAAAATTTAAAAGTAGGAAAACTCTTATGTTGAACAAGTACAGCAGATTTTTGCTATAGTTATTCACAAGTTATTTTGAAACAAAAGTACAGTGTGTCTTCAGACTTGCAAGCATTTTAGGTGTGAAGAAGGCAAGACAAAAGGATAATTGCTCTGTAGGTGTGAATGTGTTAAAGGATTGGTGCTCCTGAAATGCGTTAATGCAGAAAGAGGTGTCACGTTTTAATAGTGAAGAAACTGTAATCACTCATTGTGAGCATACATGCCTTTCCTGTTAGATAGAATCCTTTCTGGCATTAAGCGTGTCTCTGAATGTATCATTCTGAGTTCTCTTCGATAAATATGCTTCCAAAAATTTGAGACAGTCCTTGTGTACATAGGTATTAGTATCTTATGAAATAATATACCTACATTTTAACTTAGGCAACTCTGTATAAATTATACTTTTTTCCTGATATAGAAATTTGGCCAAATTCTACTAGTCAAAAGGGTAAACTGTACCTCACTAGTTACAATCCTTATGAAGACTTGTCTGTGCTAGAAAATCGTGCCAAGGAAGCAAATGCTCCACTGCTGATTTCATTGTTATATGATATTTTCTCCTGCTGCATGGGATGAGGTGGTCTTAGATGATAATGTCCACACTTGCTGGATAGGGTAATTAGTGGCTCTGTATATGTATCACAAAAATGAAATGGTTGAGGATATTGGGGTGGATATTCCACCATATAAACTCAGGGTATCACATTTGTTACAGTGGCAGCATGTGGGAATTTATTAGGGTTGGGCAATAATGCATTTTTCTCTCTAGTCAGGTGAGAAGAAATGCAGATGTAACTGCTGTTCCATGAATAAGGATGATGTTGAATAGATTCATAGATTAGTACTAGGCTAACTGCTCTTGTGGGCCATTTTCACCATAGCCAATTACACCATGTGAGAATCAAACCCTGCACCTTATGTTTGTAAGGTAAACACCTTAACCATTATGCCAACCTCCCACTTGGGACATACAACAATTACCTGCTAAGCAGTGTTGCTCCACTCTTCTTCCAGGGAACATTCTTGATTTTATGTGTGATTTCTTTACTGGTGGACCATTATAGATTAAATGAGTGACTGCTGTAAACTAAATGGAACTGTTCTGGTCCTAATAAATATTTTGCACTATGACTTCTGCTTCCTTTGGCTAACTCCAGCCTACCTTACTATGTATAACCAAGAGATGGACTGTCACATACCAAGGAAGATGGCTGATGAGATCAGCACAAGTAAAGGAGAACTGCTGGATTCGAAGCAAAGCATATTAACTCTCGCATCACTGGTTCAGGTGATTCTTTGGGAGACTCAATTAATAAAATGCACTTCATTGCAGCATAATTTAGAGTTGGCAGCTATTGAAGAGAAAATGAAGGAGCAGTGTGTAAAGGTGTCAGCTTTAAGAGGGTTTATTGTCTTCCATTTGGCAATTCAAGATATCCACACCTTTATTCACAGAATGGAAGCCAAGATAATAATATGACCCCATTTCATTTATCACTATGGAGCTTGACAGTTTAATTATTTATTTTTTTATGATGGCTGCAGATTTGTGGTGGAAAGAGCTCATATAATCAACCCCAAGATATTTCATTTCAAAGCAGCCAGACATTTATTATTCATTGTCTTGATTACAATGATAGAGAATGGCTGAAGCAGAGAAGAAGTAGGAATTTTGATTATTAGCAATATTGGGGTCAGTATGACTCCTGATTACAGTATGGCTTTGTCTGTTAACAGTAAGGTATTTATTGTGGTGCTGAGAAGATACAAGGAGATGGAGGCACATGTTCAGCTAAAAATTCTAGACACACAATGATATTACATCAAAGTCATTCTATTCTTTTTCATCATCTTGCAGAAGCTGAAGTGGTTATAAATGGGTCCACTATGAAATACAGAATGCTCAAAATCCCGATGCCCAAATTACCGAGACCAAAACCTGATACCCCACATTACCGAAAAAAACAGAAGCGCGGAATTCAAAATCCCGATGTTAAGGGATATTGAGTTTGTTCTGGTGTTGCGGTTCAAGTAAGTATCTGTGTGTAAGTGTGTTTGTGAGGGGCTTTAGTGTGTGTTAGTGTGTGTTGTGACTGTGGTGTGTGCGTGTGAGGGACTGTAATGTGTGGGTGTGAGTTTGCCTTGTGTGTGTGTTTGTGCGATCTCAGAGTTAGAATATTAAAGTAGGGGGGGTGGGGCTGCATGGGGGCTTGCCACCCTGTTTAACTATAGTGTAGGATTATTTGTTTGGATTTGGAGGGACACTGTGTGTATGTGTATGTATGTACTGTATATGTGTTGATCGTTCATGATTTTGAATTTTGCGCTAGTGGTCCGTCGGTCTTCTCGTCTTTTGGGTATTTGGTCTCGGAATTATGGGCGTCGGTCTTGTGGGTTTTCAGTCTTTCATAGTGAACCCTTTTAAGCAACTTCTCATCTGCAGCTGCTAAAATAAGGGTTCAAGACAGCCAATGAAATCTTAATTATAATGAAGCCTTCCTCTGAGGCAGGAAGAAAAGGGAAAGGAATCCTATTTCTTCTCCTAATGTGTCATGACTAAGCAAGAAAGGCAGAGGATATCCCAATGTACTGAATAAATTTTCATTTGATCTGCCTTATAAACAAAAGGTTTATAGAGATGTCTCTTCTAATCTGTAGAACTGATATAAGACATTAAATGGAGAGTTAACCAAATGAATAGACTAGGTTCTCTGTCTCTGACCCTCCTATAGCAGAGATAGTTTAAATGAAACAAAATAATTCTCTGGTAGGATCTTCTGAAATGGCTATGAATGAATAACTATGTTTCATATTTTGGTATGCCCTGGAATACTCAGTGGCATTTAGATAAGTGCTGATTTTTTTTTTATTCTTTGTTTGTTTTAGCATGGGGAAGACCTGATGAAATTATGGGGAAGAGGAAGGGGTTATAATATACTTCAAACAAAGTGCAAATTTCTTATTTTCTGCCTAGCTTTCTTGTTCCAATATGTATATGCAAATTCTATTTCCTGTTCTAGTTATACAACATCTTTCATTTCTATTATTATAAAGTATTTAATATTTTATTAAATTACATTGTATAGCTGAATTTTTCTACCACTGGTCTTATCTTATCTGCAGGTTCTTAGAGAGAGAGAGAGAGAGATACAGAGAGAATGACTTTACAAACAAAGATCTCTTCTGATTGCTCCAAGAAATAGAAGACATGCCGGCCTTAGTCAACAAGGGCAATGATAATTTTATCTGTTGCATTACTTGGGAGGTACGGGATTTGGTACAGTTTATAACAGGAAGACAATTCTGGATAGGATGAATAAATTTAAGCCTGACATCGTATATGTGTGTGTGTGTGTGTGTGTGTGTGTGTGTGTGTGTGTGTGTGTGTGTGTGTGTGTGTGTGTGTGTGTGTGTGTGTATGTGTGTGTGTGTGTGTGTGTATATATATCTATATCTATATATATATATCTATATATATATATATATATATATATATATATATATATATATATATATATATATATATGTACAATGTATATTGAACACCCAAATATTCAACTTTCAGATGGCCGAGACCATATGATCAAACATTTGAATGTTCATCTGCGTTTAGAAATTTCAGCATTTTCAGGTAGCCCCATATATATATATATAGATATATATATATCTATATATATATATATATATATATATATATATATATATATATATAGATATATATATATATATATATATATATATATATATATATATATATATATATATATATATATATGAATATGGATCTAGATATATCTATATATATATATATATATATATATATATATATATATATTTATGTATATGGGTCTACCTGAAAATGCCGAAATTTCTAAACTCCGATGACGAGAACACCGACACCAGAAGATCGACAACGGAGAATACCGACAGTAGAGAATCCCGATGCTGAGAACACTGACATGTTAAGGTAAGTGTGTGATAGGGACGGACGTTAGGGTCAGGGTTCGGGTAAGGTAAGTGTGTGATAGTGACGGACATTAGGGTAGGGTGCGGGTCAGGTAAGTGTGCAATAGTGGCAGACTTTGGTTTAGGGGCAGGTTAAGTGAGTTAGGGGTAGGGTGTGGGTAAGGTAAATGTGCGATAGTGACGGACTTGAGTGTTAGAGGTGGATTAAGTGAGTTTGGGTTAGGGTGCGGGTAAGGTAAGTGTGCGATAGTGACAGAGTTAAGGGTTAGGGGCGGATTAAGTGAGTTAGGGTTAGGGTGTGGGTAAGGTAAGTGTGCGATAGTGATGGACCTTAGGGTTAGGGTTTAGATTAAGGTTAGTGCATAGATAGTTTTGTATGTAAGGTTTAGTGTAGGTTTGTAAGCTTTTTGGTGTGCTCGTGTTGTGTGTGTGTTTTTCAGGAAAGGTATTTGTTTTGTTGATTGTCGGGATTGTGGTTTGTCGGGCATGTGAAATTTCGTGTGTTGAATTTTCTTTTTTCTTCAGTTTTGTCATGTCGGTTATTTCGTTGTCAGTGTTTTGGTGTGTCTGTGTTATCAGGTAGACATATATATATATATATATATATATATATATATATATATATATATATATATATATATATATATATATATATAGGTCTACTGCTCTACATAGAAAGAAAACTTCTTTGAAATAGAGCAGGAGACCCACACTTCAGCGAAAGTTCACTTCAATGAAAGGGCACTTTCGCTGACGTTTAGTACCCAGGGTGACCCAAAAAAAAAAAACACTAAAACATGTTTTGCAGGGGGCAAGCCCCCCTGCACCCCCCATGTGGGGGGCTGTGCCCCCACTCCCCCTCTACTTAAATATATCAACTCCGGATTCCAAGATGGCTGCCGACTAGTCTAGTCCTTACTCTCTGAGCTCCTCACAGCTATTTAACTTTTGGTTTTTTTTTACAACTATACATCAACCTTTTTCCTCAAATTTTTATACTAAAAGATTTTATAAATCTTTTTCTACGCATTTGGATTATTTTTTCTTCTGGAATTATTATCCTGGGATTTATTTTACCTCAGAACATTCTTGGTCTCTCTGCTGCTGGGACTCCTACTGCTCCAGTCTGTTCCTGGTTCCTGGTATCCTGTTAACTGCATTCCATTTCTGGGCATGGCTACAAAATCTGACTCCATGGAGACTCAGCCTACAAAGGCCAAATATACTTCAATGCTCTCTCCTGAAAAAGATTCAGGTTCAAAAGACTGAAATCATCTAGACAACCTACAGAAACTATTAATGTAAGTAATAAAGATTTAAATGGCTCAAATTTCCTTTTAGAAGAACTAAAAATAGCATTAAAACCAATCCAAAGTGCTATACAAAACTTTTCAGAACAGTTTACAGACTTTAGTAAATCTTTAAAGCAAATAAACGATAGTATTGTTACTATTGAAAATAAAATCTTAGCTTTGGAGGTTAAAACAGACTTATTGGAAAGTGACTTTAAATCTAGAGATAAAACTGTTTCAGATTTACAAGCTAAAATATTGGATCTGGAAGCCAGGAGTCGAAGAAATAACATCATTATTCGTGGTTTACCTGAATCTTATGACAATAAAAACTTGTTATCTGTGACTAAAAATATCTTTGAAACACTGTTAAATTGTGAAGCTTCTTCAAAATCTATAATTGTAGAGAGAGCACACAGAGCACTGCGTACAAAGCAAGATTCTTCCACACCAAGGTTAATTTATACTAAGTTTATTTATTTATTTATTTATTTCCAGTTTGATAACCGGGGAAGTCCACTGGGCCCGAAAGCCCGTTTTCAGTGGAGGCCCGGGGAGAAAAGTTCCATAATAAAACATTACACACAAAAACACAGCAGAACAGATCTAAACTAATACACACAAAAACACACTCTGTTCTAACTTTCAAGACACTTTCCAGATCCTAGAAACTGCTAAAACAAAGAAACAATTCATATGGAAGTCTCACAAACTATCATTTTCCCAAGATCTTCCTGCACAGATCAAATTAAATAGACAAAAACTAGCCCCCTATTGTGCTGACTTGATAAAAAGAGGGATTAGATTTCGAATGGCATATCCTAATACCTTGTCTTTCACAGCTAATGACAAAAGATTTGTATGTTCAGATCCTAAAGATGCAAAAGACATTTTTCTTAAAACATTTAAAAAGCTTCCTGACACTGTATCTTAATATTTTACTGTTAAAGAACTACAATAAGGTTTGATCTTTTCTTTTCTTTAATATGACAGTATTTGTGTTACATGATTTGTAATTCTGGTGTGACATAATTATATTACCTTAAGAACTTGTCATGTAATTTACACATGATGGATTTGGTGTGACAGTGTGCAGTGACAGGATATATGCTTGTTAGATTTGTATGGATTAATAGAAGCATTTAAATTCCTGTATTTACTTTTTTCTCTTTCTCTCACATATGCTTGCTGTGTAAATAGATAATATGTTAATTTTACTTCAAGCTTTGGAGTTACAGCCTTCTGTGTAAGCTAAATGATTTTTGGAGGGAAAAACATTCCATCTCAACATTCTAGCAAGAAAATCTTCCCCTCAGAGTTCCAGCTGATGCTCTGCATGAACATGTGCACACTACAGTCTCTCTGAGATGGATGGTGATGTCATCATTTGTGAGGAAAGAAGGACAGTTTCAAATACACAAGTCTGCTTGTTTTCAACAAGTATTCAATAGCACTAACTTTTTAATAGATCTGGCTATTATTTAAAGTGTTTTCTCTTCATAAATGAAGGTTGCTTTTTAAATTTAAACAGATTCATGTCACATAATATATTCAGTGACTTTTAGTGTGTCTGCATGACTTCAAAGCAAGCTGCTACTTTCATAAAGCAGAGTGAAAATGTTTCTGGAAACAAATGAACAGGTTAGTTTTATATATTAAAATTCTAAATGATGTGTAAAGAAATGAACATATTTTCCTATTCAGAATATTTTTTAACACAATATTTTATATTATACTGAAGTGTTTAATTTGACAAATGTTACAAAGTATACCTGTTCATATGAAAGTTTCATGTTCTTTCTATTCTCTGCTCTCTCTCTTCTCAGAGGCTGGATGTGATATTTATGATTAGTAGTTTATGTTTAAGAAAGCCTTTACTTATTTGAAAGGTTTGAAATAACTATCTTTAATATGATTAGCTGAATCTACATGTATATATTTAAGCCCTTAGATTTACTGCATTTAGCTTGCTTGTTTCTGTTTTAATTAGGTTTTCAAAATGTTTACTTTAAAAGCCTTGTTTTTTCATGCTGTTTTGCTATGTTACATCTATAGCTTAGAAGAATAGTATGGCTATATAACCTAACAGAGTCATTAGTAAAATATTCAAAAAGTAGATTTAAAATTATATGTATGCACATTGTTGTACAATCAGTCCAATATATATGATGCTGTTTAAATTACTATTTAATAATATAATTATACTTTATTCATGTATATTAACTAGTGTTAAAACCTTACAGCTTATAATATTTCATTTTGAATAGTTCCTGTACTATTATTATCTAGTTAATAGATGCATCTCCAGACTGAATTGTTTTTCATTTTGAGATATGGTTGCTTGGTAGTTGTTTTTTGCTTTATTTGAACTATAACTAAATACTCATTCTACAGGTATTAGTGCTTTTATCATACAAATGGTCATGTTGATTAATGAAATTATCACTAAAGTACTAAAGAAGGTTCAGTAGATAGTGCATGACTATTATCTTTAGTTCAGTAATGCTATGCTTATTTACTTATATTATAATGTTACCAGTTGGTTTTGTTATACTTATATATGTTATCTTACATATCTTTCAGTTTTAATTGTATTACTTCTTATGATAGAGTGTTCTAGTTAAGCAGAGTGTGATTTATTTATTATTTACTTGTTTCTCTTTCTCTTGAAATACTTGAGGAAATACATTTAATCACTATAAATTTCAATTTAAGGATAGGAGCTTTAGATTAGTATTAGAAGTAGGGATTAAGCATGTTGGACGTCTTGAAATTAGTTAATTTTGTATATATTTTTAGTAGTATTACTCGGACATTATGTTATGTTAGGCTTCCTTTGAGTAATTTGTATTCTAACTTGAGGTTATTATTATCTATAATTACAATGTTTTTTTCATGTTCTTCTGCTCTTCCTTTATCACAGGGGGATTGGTGGGTAGGCACTAGGGTTAGGATAAAGGTTATTATTATACATTTCATGGTTTTTAAAAAAACTTTTTTCTTTTTCTTTCAACAAATATTATTTGATGACTTGCTTGAATACTTAAAGACTGTTTTTTCTTTTATTTTTTTCTTCTTCTTTTTAATGTTGTGTTGGATTTGCACATTGAGTTCAATTTTATAGCATCAATAATGATTATACTTGTAGAATATGCCTGTTGACATAATTTTAGATTCTTGGAATGTTAGAGGCATTCAAGATGAAGCGAAAAAGTCACTATTATTTCATATGATCTTTAAATCACAGGCTAACATTTGTTTTATTCAAGAGACCCATATTTCACGTATTGATTGGAATAAAGAGTTAAAAAATGGATCAAAAAGATTATAGCTTCAGGTGACTCATCTAACTCCAGAGGTGTAGCTATAATCATTAAACAAAAATTCATTGGGAATATTATTGATGAGAAATTTGATGATGAGGGGAGGTGGTGCTTATTTACCGCTTCTGTTGCTGGTTTGGACAAACCCTTATTAATTTTAAATCTATATGGCCCATGTAATTCACAACATTTGTTCATTTTAAAAATTTACAATATTCTTGCATCCTATAAGGATCATCATATTATAGTGGGTGGTGACTGGAATGCAGTTATAAACCCTGTAATTGATCGTTCCCGCTCCACTGTCACCTATAATCTTCAATCTACTCTGGCTATAAATGATTTGATGACAGAATATAATTTAATAGATCCCCTCCACACTGTTAAAAATATAAACAAGAATGATATATATACTTATTATTCTAAATGCTATCATTCGTGGTCCAGATTAGAGTTCTTTCTAATTTCAGATTATATTTCAAAATATATTGTGGACTTTACTACAGAACCCAGATTCTTTTCGGATCACTCAAGAATTTCACTAAAATTGAACATAAAACCCAATATCAAAAATAAAACTATGTTTAATAAGTGGACCTTAAATAATAACTTATTGTCAAATGAAGATATTTGCAAACAAGCTTCAGAAATCCTAAATGAAATGGTGAATAGTCTTGAATCATCAGACATTCCTTATGACATACAATGGGCTGCATGTAAAGCAAGATTAAGAGGTTTATTTATTAGTAAAGCTGCTTTTTCAAAAACAATACTTTAAGAAAGAGGAATTCTTAAAATCAAGAATTTCTTCGTTGGAAAATCATCTTAGTCTGAACTATGATGCTACTTTAGAAAAACAAATTTTTGATTGTCAGAAAGATTTAATTCTGCTTCACCAAAATAACCTCTCCTTAGCTGAACAAAAGCTACTTGCTTCATATTCAGAATGGGCCCAGGTTCCATCTAAATTGTTAGCGAGAATTATTAAAGTTAACTTCAGAAATCCAAATATTACATCTTTATCTTATAATAACAGATTATATAATACTGATGAAGAGATTATTCAAATTTCCACCTCTCTTTACACTGAGTTATATTCAGGTTCTTCTAATTCTGTTAAAGATAATCACTCAAAACTCTTTTTAGACTCTTTGCAGTTCCCTAAACTTAATGATAATCAGCAAAAACTACTTTCTACCCCTATATCGGTACAAGAAATCTCGGATTCAATAGATAATCTTAAATTGGGTAAATCTCCGGGACCTGATGGTTTTACTCCAGAATTTTTCAAAACTTTCAAATTGGTAGTTCTTCCCTTTCTATTTAAAGTTTACAATCATATAAGAGTTAATGATATCTCTGATATTCATTGGAACACATCCAAAACCATTCTAATTCTAAAAATAATAAAGATAAATCTGACCCAGTAAATTATAGACCCATTTCTTTAATTAACGTGGATATTAAGATTCTGTCATCTATTCTGGCTAACAGATTGAAATGGATTTTACCCTCAATTATCTCGTCAGATCAATCAGGTTTTATGTCTCAGAGACATGCTTGGGATAATACTCTATCTTTAGAGACTATACTTCATCTCATTAAGAAAAATCCAAACCCTATATATGCTTTGATTATAGATGCATCAAATGCCTTTGACCGAGTATGTTGGAACTTTCTATTTCAAACTATGTTATGTTTTAATATTCCCTTATTCTTTATAAATTTTTAAAAGTTTTATACAAGAATATGTTTACTAGACTATACATTAATGGTCAATTTTCTGTCTGATAAAGATCACTAAAGGAACAAGACAGGGTTGTCCATTGTCCCCTTTTCTTTTCAACATTTACTTAGAACCTTTGCTATTGTTTATTACTCAAAATACTTTTCATAACATCCCTAGAATTCTTAATACTAATATTCATTTCTCTGCTTTTATGGATGATTTAGTAATCTACTTTCAAACTCCATTATCTGATTACAGAAAATAATGAATTCTATTGATTATTTTTCTTTGGTTTCCAACTATCTTTTAAATTCTACAAAAACTCATATTTTTCCCTTAAATCATTTAGCACACAAATCTCTTTTGTTTCCAGATGATCATTTTCAGTTTACTTATAATATAAAATATTTAGGAATCAATTTAGAACACAATAATAAATCTTCCTTTCAAAATAATATTAATAAATTATGGAACTCTATATTGTCTGATATGGACAGATGGAAGCATCTAAACCTTTCATTACTTTCAAGGGTGGCCATTATTAAAATGAATATTCTGCCTAAATTTCTTTACCAATTCTCATCATCTGATCAGATAATTTCAAAAAAATTTTTGAGTCTGTAAATAAAGCTTTGGCAAAATTCATATGGTTCCCTAAATCTGTTAGAATTTCCTATTCTAGATTGGCATTTTCGAGGGACAAGGGAGGTTTGGGTTTACCTAATCTTTATCTCTATTATTTGATTGTCTCATCCAATAAACTTCTTACTATCTCTAAATTCGATAACACTTCTTATCCAAATCACTCTTTATGGATAAAATTATGGTATAATTATGTCATTTCTAATAATTTAAATCCTGAAGCTATTCCCTTTATCTCTCTGGATAGTTTATTTATTAAAAATATATCTACAGTATTTAAACAAAAGATTAGAGATTTCCAAACCTTACTCAAAATGTGTAAACTAGAAAAGATCTCGCACCATGTTCAGCCAATTCATCTAAACCCAAATATATTATTGGACAATAAACTTTTGAACTTAACAAACTATCCTTTAATTAAAAATCTAAAAGTAGGAGATGTTTTGAAATATCTTGACTTGCCTTTATCTGACTGGCGTAAGTTATTGAAAGTAAACTGGAATTACTCACCAATTCTTACACAACTAAGAGCAATAATTAAAAACAAATTTGTATTTCTGGTCCCCATAGACTCACAATTGAAAAACCTTAACACGATTATCAAAATACTTTCATCATCTGATAAAATGCTCTCAAACTCATATAAATTAATTAATTCTTTAATGATGGACCACAACTGTCTTTTATCTAATGTTTGGTTGAATTATAATTCCCAATTGTCAGAATCTCAGAAAGTCCTGGCTATTAGACACACTAAGGAATTTATCCCTTTTAAAAATTAGCATACACACAATTAATGATTAATAATGATGCCTACTTTACCCCAATCAAATTAAACAAATTTAACCCAAATAAGTCCCCTTCGTGTTCATGCTGTTCTCATCCCCAAGCAGACCTCCTTCATATTCTATGGTATTGTCATTTTTCTCACAGATTGTGGACATCTTTGAAAGTCAGACTGCAGAAAATGGGATATCAAAAATCCACGTTGATGTGGGAATTTGCTATTCTACATATTCCATTGATTCATCTTTCAAAAGTTGATATTCATGTTATCATTTTTATTTGCTCATTACTAAAACTTTATATAATACAAAATTGGATTGATCGTTCTAAATTAAAATGGGTTACTTTCCAGAAAATGGCTTTTAAATTTATTGATGCTCAATGATGCTTAGGTGGAAGTCCAAAAAAAAAAAGCTATTAGAAAGGTTGTGTTAGAAAAGGTTCTAAACATATTAAATAGTTAATGTAAATTTTTTTTTTTTTTTTCTCTCAGGTTGCCTAACTTGTATATAGTGTACATATGGTGTATGTTTTATTTCTAAATAACTTATCAAAATCTCATGAAGGTTGTTATCACTAGATGAATTGTTATATGTTCATTTATGCCTTCTTGTTATGTATAATCTTTTAATTGTCTTGCTATTCATATAATTAATAAAAAATTTTTTGAGAAAAAAATAAATATATCAACTCCGAGATCGCATTACAGCGGGGAGAAGGGGATATTCCCATTCCGCACTGTAGTGTGACTGCCAAAGTCAATGTTCGAAGTTTCACTACTTCGAACAAGTAGAATCGGTGAAGTGGGTTCGAAGAAGTGAAACTTCAAACATCTGTACGGATCCCATAGATATATATATATATATATATATATATATATATATTTATACACACACACACACACATCAAGACCACAGTGTCAAATCTTTAAAATCACAAACTCCTGGAACATCATATTTTCTCACTGGGAAAGTTACCACTTGACCACCAACAATAAAATTACAAACTTAAGCAAATTAAACCCACTGAACTTGGTGGCTGTGACCACCCCCCCCCCCAGCTAAATATATCAACTCTGTGATCGCACTACAGTGAAGAAAAGGGCAAAGTTCACCATGGTGGCCAAGTGGTAACTTTCCATGTGAGAAAATATGATGTTCCAAGAGTTTGTGATTTTGGCACTGCGGTTTCCATATTATGAAAGTCGGTGTTACGGCGAGTCGACATAATGAAGGGGATCCACACACACACACACACACACACACACACACACACACACACACACACACACACACACACACACACACACACACACACACACACACACACATATATATATATATATATATATATATATATATATATATATATATATATATATATATATATATATATATATATGGGTCTACTTCAGTTGGTCGAAGTTTCAGTACTTTGAAACCCAATTGTGCGAGACTGCCTGTTCGAAGTATTGAAACTTTGAAAAACGAATACGGAGATCACAGTACAGGGTTCAATGAGAATATTTCCTTTTCCTCTGTGTAGTATGATCTCGGAGTTGGTATATTTAAGGAGGGAGGGTGTACGGGGGCACTGCCTCCCACATGGGGGGTGTAGGGGGTTTGCCTTCCTGCAAATGTTTTTTTTTTAGTCAGCCAATCTGGCGATTAGACTTCAGCGAAAGTGCATTTTCATTGAAATGAAACATGATGACATGTATGGGTAGTCTATTCCAGAGTCTGCGGAGTCTCTGGGTCAGGAATCTATCCCTCCAGCATATTTTGTTTATTGTGATGACAATATTTAGATCCCTGGAGCATGTGGCTCTGAGAGATTGGGATTTCTTTACGTGTAGCATGTCCAACAGCTCTGGGTTTGACATGGCCTTGTATGTTAAGCAGAGATCGCCTCGGAGTAGATGATATGCGACAGAGTATAGCTGGAGTTTTTAAAGGCAGTCAGAATAGGGCATCTGCTTTAGGCCTGTGATTCTTTTATTGAGGTATTTCTGCAGCCTTTCCAGTTGTTGCTGATGTCTTTAGAGGTACATACCAAATGAGATGTTGTATTCTATAATGGGTCTAATGAGGGATAAGTACAGTGAGACAATGACCAACTTTTTTCTGGATGAAAAGCACTTAGTGATGAGGTGTGCCACATAGAAGGATTTCCTGACTGTTGTGGTGATGTGGTTATTGAAGGTGAGACCACTGTCCACCTGTGTCCCTAAGTCTCTTATCACACTTTTGGTGTGTTGTGTACTGCCACCTATGTGATAATTCATGGGTACATGTTTTTTCCCAAAGGGGATAACTATACATTTCTTGGCTTCGAGCTTGAGCCCATGGCTCTGGTACCAAACATCTGTTTCTGTAAGGCCCTTTTGTAGTGTATCCACATCATTTGGGGCTTCAATAATTGTTTCCAGTTTGCAGTCATCTGTGAACTTTGTTAGCCAGAGTCCCTTAGTGTTGGCCTGTACTTCAGAGAAGTAGATGCCAAACAAGAGAGGTCCCGGGACTGAACCGTGAGGTACTCCACTTGTCACTTGTCTGGATCTGGATTTGGAGTCAGCTACTTTTACAGTGTGGGTTCTGTCATCAAGCCAGTTAGCATCCCATCGAGTGACATAGTGATTAATGCCCAGCTTAGTAAGTTTATCTATGATTCCAGAGTGGGGGATGATGCCAAAGGCCTTGGCGAGGTCCAGATAGGCTGTGTGGACTACCTTACCCTCATCCACGGTTCTGGAGACTGATTCTAAGAAGTCAATAAGGTTCAGCAGACAAGATTGGCCCTTCACGAACCCAAAATGGGTGGGGTCTAGTGTTTTAAGGTTGCCAATGTCTTTGTTTATAAGTTCCATGATAATACGTTCCATGGCCTTGCAGATCAGGCTGGTTAGACTGATGGGGTGGTAGTTCCTGGGATCCAAGGTGGATCCCGCCTTATAAACTGGGTTATTACCAAGCATCAGTGTTAATCCAAATGTGACAAAATCTCATTTCCAGCATTTGTTCAAAATGGTTTTAACTTCTTAGGAACTTTTACCATAAAGCAAAACCATAGTTCACGTGCTGTCATCTCTGTTTTCATCTACAACAATTACACTATCAGAAAATCTTATAACTGGGTGATAATTTCTTAAACTTTTACTGTTTACTTCCTCAGAAATGTCATCCACCATAAGACTGGGGTTTTTCCTTTCAATACACTTATCTTTCAACATCCCAATTTCAAGCATTTCATTATTTGATACTTACCTCGATATTCTTACCTTTACCTTTTTATTAAATTCCTCTTCTCCCCTTTTGGGTGGCTGCTGTGATAATCTGGAGAGGGTAATTCATGTGCAAGTTACTAATTAGCTACATACTAACAAACTTCTAACCAACACTCAGCATGGCTTTCGATCTTACTATAGTACATCAACTGCTCTAATGTCATTTACCAATACTGTAAACTATCACAAGAGCAACAATAATTATGCATCCTCTATCTTCCTGGACCTATCAAAAGCCTTTGCTATGGCTTCTCATAATAAACTACTAAATGGTCTCTCCAAACTAAATTTCTGCCAATCTACCCTCGCCTGGTTCCAGGATTACTTTACTAGACGCCAGCAAGCAGTTTCTTGGCAACAGACTTTATAACTTCTTCTACTAGTGACTATAGGTGTCCCTCAAGGCTTACTCTTAGGCCCACTACTATTTTCAATATTTACAAATAACCTCCACACCTCAGCCCTACAAGCCTCCTTTATTCAATGTGCAGATGATTTGACACTGATATGTCCTGCTTCCTCTATTCAAGAACATCAAAACCAAACACAACAATTCTTTCTAGCAGTTGAGACCTGGCTTACAAACTCTCAATTAATTTTAACCCCCCCCAAAAAAAAAAACAAACGTATGATTTTCTGACCCACTAAATCAGGCCCACCCACTAACACTTCCAACATTGTATCACTGAATAACACCATCATCTCCCCATCACCAAACACCAAATGTTTAGGAGTCGAAATTGATTGCAACTTAAAGTTTGATCATCATATTTCCCAAACAGTAAAAAAAGTATACAAAAAAACTCGGAACATTGTTTAGGAACAAACTCTACTTCACTAAAAATACTGAAACTACCATTGCCCAGTCTTAATCTCCACACTGCTATACACAGCTCCCATACTCACAAATCTAAAAAAAATCTGAGCTAGCAAAACTTGAATCTTATTATAACAAAATTGCCAGATATGCTACAAATCTACCAGCTAGACCTCAACATTGTATAGCACTCAAGCAACTTAACTGGCTAGAGTACCCACATCCATCTCCTTCACTACATCCAGTTAACCATTGCCCATAAAATACTCTATGAGCCTGAGAAAACACCTGCCCTACAAGTATTTCTTCAAGTATATGCCACTAACAGAACGCTACAGTCCACTAACATCACATAAAAATCAACATAACCAAAAACCAAGCTGGAGATTCCCACTTCTCAAATTATATAGGTAAAATCTGAAATGTACTACCAGAAAACATTACAATGATTACATCACTAGCCCAGTTTAAAACAATGTTAAAAGCCACTTATTCAGTAAATGGCTGTGCTCTTGCTCTGCACCAGACTAACCTCACCCTCTGACTATGCGACTACTTTATTTCATTTACTGACAAATACATCCCCTCTGTCTATTCTGTTGACTACGTCTCTCTGCATACTAACACTCCATAGTACTATAACATTGTAGAGGAGATGCCACATTAAGACTTGCCAATTCAATTTCTTAGTAAACTGTGTTCAGTATTTGTGTAACTGTCATACTGGTCTCTATTTTCCTATATAGACAGGTTTAATGATGCAATGTCTCTCTACTTATTGTTTATCTTCTGATTCTACCAATTAGGTTAAGAATTACTGTGTATTAGCTAAACTGTGATATTCTTTAGCTAGTCTGTATGTATAACTGCTTGTCCAAACTATATCTAGATAGTATTTTAACTTCTGTGCCCTATATATTCCACTTATATCTTGTATTTCTGTATGTTTCAATGTGGAGCTTTTCTCCCCGGGCCTCCACTGAAAAAGGGCATGTGTACAGTTGGACTTTCCTGGTATAAAAATGTAAAATAAATAATAAATAAAATAATGTCAAAAATGTATTAGATTAGGTTCCTTTCTGCAGATATTAGACTTATATTGCCCTTAGAACCTATTCTTAGTAGGTGCAGATGTGCAGCAGTTGACATTGTCGCCTCACAGCAAGAGGTTCTCCGGTTCAATTCTTGGTTGGTGTCCCTTCTGTTTGGAGTATGCATGTCCTCCCTGCATTTGCATGGGTTTCTCTGGGTAGTCCGGTTTTCTCCCACATTGCAAAGACATGAATCTAGACCATTTCTCCCCAGGTCTCTGCTGAAAATAATCTCTGTCCTAGTCGGACTTTCCCAGTCAACAAATGTTAAATAAAATAATTTATTTTCTTCATTCTCATTTTTAGTGTAAAACATAAAAAGGAAGTAGACCCATTTATATAATCCAAAAACTCATAGAGTATACTACTTCCTTTCCAGACAAGAAATATATCAACCAAATTACAATAGTATATCACAAACATTTTGTTGAAACACGAGGCAAAAGAAAATTAGTTTCCCACCACCATAAAATTATGTTGGCAAAATTAGGGGCTGCTGCTGTTCTCATGGCTACATCCCTAATTTGCCTATGGTATTCATCTTTGAAACATACATAATTATTATATAGTAGCATTTCCATAGAGTCTACTATAATATTAATGTTATTCTGAGTAAATTTCTCTTCATTCATTAGTGCTTCATTAAGCCCTTATTTATTTATTTATTTGTCTTCATTTACTGGGAAAGTCTGACTGGGCAATACATATTTTCAGTGGAGGTCCAGGGAGAAAAGCTCCCTTTCTTTGCATTGCATTATACATCTTCCCAGTTAAACACAGAATAGTTACATTTCTATTTACATTTATGCACATAGAGTAATTAAATCTGTATATTCTAAGATTTTACAGAGGCAGAAGTTACTAAAGAAAAATCCCAAATGCATCTTAGTGGGTTGTACAGGCAGCAGTTACGTATGTATGAAAATTGTTTTGTCATTTGTGTGCAGCTTTGCTGACTATTGGATAATTCGAAAGGTTATTGGGGAGTGGTCACTGAATGAGAGTGGAAGAACAGATATGTTGCGGATGGTAGGGGTGGGGTTGTTAACGATTAGCAGATTCAGGAGGAAGTGGTTGTTGGTTCGGAGATTTGGATGAGTAGTGTCATTGGCTAACTGCATAACGTTGATAATGGCTTGAAATTCCACAATATCATTTCTCAAGGGACCTAGGTAGTATAGGTTAAAATCACCTAGAATAACAATATTCTTACAGATGCATGTAGCTGAGATTATAGTTAGAATAAGGGAATTAAAATTGTTAAAAGAAGCTGGAAGAGGAAGGTATGGACATGCTATTAGAAGGTGACTATTCATTCAGGAGAGAAGTTTAGAAGGATCCACTTTGGCTCAGTATCTGTGTAGGCATTTTCTTGAGCAATGATAGGTGGTCTAAAGTTGTTTTTATGCAAAATAAGAGTGCCCCCGCCTTGTCTCCTGCCAGGTCATGTGATATTTGTAGAAGGGAAGTAGATGCTGAAAATTAGGATTGTTTTGCATGAGCCATGTTTCATTAACATCTGTGATATAGAGTGAATGGGTTGCAAACAAAGTGTTTATCTGGTCAAGTTTAATAGAGATGCTTTGGACAATAGATAATGCACTGGAGAGGGTAGAGGTGCTGAAAAAAGTTATGGCTGTTATGTAGTGGAAAAGACCTGGACTGGATTTTACTTTGGATCTGAGGAGGAATATGAGCATGATCAGGTTGAATTTATGGAGGTGTTTAGGAAGTTTGTGGTGGAATCATTGGGGTTTGGTAGGTTTGAAGGAGATGAGGTAAAGGAACTCTGAAGCTGGAGTTGTGTACAAGTGGTAGGTGATGAATGGAGTCTGTAAATATGTGGAGTAGGTTTGGGTGTTCAAGTGAATGATTGTGGGGCATTGTGGTAGGATAATAAAGAGCAGGTTCACAAATGGAAGAAGAGGTGAGCTTACTGATGACATAGTTTAGCGGGTTAAAGAAAGGAGGAGTAAGAAGGTGAGGTGGAGAAGCACTGTGGATAGTAGGGTAGAAAAGGAGTACTGAAAATATACTTAAAATATAAGTGCCAAAAACTTCATGGGACTGTATGGCTGGGCTTTTAAAGATCCTCATGGATCAATAGCCTAGTAAGAACTTAAGAACCTGTAAATAATTGACAGTTGGTATAATATCCTGAATTATGGTATTATAACTCGTAATGATCCACTGAGTAGTGCCCATGTGTTATGCTTCATGTGTGTAGTGCCACTAATGTACAACCTGAAAAAAGCAGCATGCACAGAGGGAGTAGTATGGAATTTACATATATCATAATAAGTATAAAATAACAATAGAAGATTTATGTATAGTACACAGTGTACCTGCTGTGTACAAAAAATCCATCAGCCAAGCAGGATTCAGAAATACCTGGAATACTAAGAAAGCCTCGTGAGAGATAATAATTTGAAAAGCATTATATAAAATGATTAGCTTGAATCTGTGAAGCAACAACATTTATTTAAACAAGATGCAATCTCAGTTAACCTTTGAATAGGTTCAGGTCATCAGTTTGCCTCATGGAATACATAGGATCATAGGATCATTGAAGGTTACTAGGCTATTGGCCATGAGGCCCATATAAGCCTAGCCAAGAGTTTAGCCAATGTTTAGATAAATCAGCACCCAATGCCCCTGTCCAGCAGGGACATGGGTGGAATTCCAGGGGTATATTTTCTGTTTCCCATCCAGTTATACAGGTTGTGCTTAAAAATGGGTAAAGAGGTACATGGCTTGATGTGACAAGGGAGTCTATTCCATAGATGGAGAAGTCTCTGGGACAAAAATCTGTCCCTCCAACAAGTCTTCTTGATGTGACAGACTAGGCTGAGGCCACGCATGTGGGTTACTCGAGTGGAGCTGAACTTGCAGACATGCAGCAGTCCCATCAAGGTGGGGTCTGTGATCCCCTTGTATGCCAGACAAAGGTCATGTGTGAGGAGTCTGTATGAAACTGAGTAGAGGGATAGGGATTTTAGCCTATCTGTGCATGGTAGATGTTTGAGGCCTTGAATTCCACTGGTGAGGAACCTCTGTGGTCTCTCCAGCTGCTGCATGTGCTTTGTGGGGTACATGCTGAAAGGGGAGTTGTACTCAATAATGGGCCTTATAAGGGAAGAATACAGGGATATTATGACCTCCTTGTCCCTGGATGAGATACCCTTACTTATGAAGTGGGCCATGTAGAAAGCTTTACGTACAACAGAAGCAACATGGTGGTCAAAAATCAGGTTGCCATCAACCTGGGTGCCCAAATCCCTCACGACTGATTGCATGCTTAGGACATTGTTATTAATGTGATAATTTGTGGGAACATCACTCTCCCCAAAGGGGACGATGATGAATTTTCTGGTATTCAGCTTGAAGCCATGTTTCTGGCACCAGTCATTTGTCTGAGTGAGACCCACTTGGAGGATGTCTGCATCACTTGGGGAATTGATGACAGCACCCAGCCTGCAGTAATCTTCAAACGTGGTCAGCCATAGCCCGCTGGTTTTGGTCTGCACCTCAGAAAAGTATATCCCAAATAACAGAGGCCCCAAGACTGAACCCTGGGATATGCTGCTTGTTACGGAGCTACTGCTTGAGGTAGCTTCCCCTATTTTGACTACATGAATTCTACCAGTGAGTCAGTTTGCTTTCCATCTGGTAACATATGGATTGATGCCTAGTTAAGAGAGTTTATCTATTATGCCCAAGTGGGGAATAGTGTCAAAGGCTTTGGCCAGGTCAAGGTAGGCAGTGTACACCATCTTCTCCTCATTCATGGCTTTGGTGACTGTCTCAAAGAAGTCGACCAAGTTTAGCAGAAATGACCTCCCCTTGATGAAGCCAAACTGTGTGGGATCAAGTGTTGGAGGTTGCCAATGTCCTTGCTAATGAGGTCCATGATAATCCGTTCCATGGCCTTCCAGATCATGCTAGTTTGCCTGATGGGTCTGTAATTTCCTGAATTGGTGGATGGTCCACCTTTGTGTAAAGGGAAGATAGTGGCTGTCCTCCACTCAGCTGGGACAAAGCCAATACTCAGGCATTGGTTGAATAGGGTGTCTAATGGTGCTGCAAGTTACTCCCTGAGTTCACGTAGGATGCAGACTGGGAAGTTATTGGGTCCCACAGAAGCTGTATTTTTACCTTTGAAAGAGCAGTGATGACCTGTTCCCTAGATATAAGGGGAAAGGGGCAGGTACTGGGAATGTCCTGATTTACTGATGGAGGGGACAGTGGTTAAAGTTTTTACTGAATCTGTCAGCCAGCAAGTTTGCTATATCTACGGCATTTATATATGTGGTGTCCTTGACCACCAGCTCTGAACAGATATGGGTGCTTCCTTTCATGTTGTGGATATATGTGAAGAAGACCTTATTGTCTCTAGTAGATGTGGCCAATTTGGACTTGAAGTTTGCTTTGGAGGATTTCACTAGTGCAGGATATTATTTCAGCATCTTAGAGTTGTATTTCATAATAACCTTTCAGGAGTAGTAAGCTTGAAGGCTGGGTTGCATAACAATAATCTTTCAGTAGCATAAATTGAACATGGCTAATTTATCTCAAAAAGTTTACTTTTTAATTGTGGACAACAACTCTCATTGAGTAGTTTGTGGACCAGAATGCTTATTAAGAGGGGGAGTTGGCCAAGATAGTGACTTGTTGACAGCACTGGAAATCTGCTTGGCAATGTTAAAAAAAATATTACCAGATTTTTTTTTTATTAAGACCTGTTTGAAAATTATTTTCCATAGTTTTCATGTCAACATTTCTAACAGTACGTTGATGGAAATCTGCAAGGTGAATTATTCCAAAGCTAGACATCAAAACACTTCTGTCAAAACAGAAGCACAGTCCATGCAGGATAATACACAGGACAATTCTATAAAAATAAATACAAGTGGAAAAGAAAACAGATACCATAAAGGATGAGGAAAACTAACTGAGCTGATTAGTAATCTAGTTAACTAACAAAGCATACAGAATTTTTTGAATTTAAGAAGCAGTGAATAATATTGAAGGCAGCACTCATTCACTTTTTTTCCTTAAGTGATTCTGTTGTTCTCTACCCTCTACACTACTTTGGTTCCAGTTCTGTGTAGCAGCACTGCTGTGAGTTTTCAGAACATGTACTGTTTCCTGTTTTTATGTTTGTGTCTTTTATCTTGTCAAGAGCTCTGTGACATTTTTCTCTTCTTGACTGGGTTGCTGTGTTGGAAAACAACCAATCAACAAGGTAGAGAATGCCAAGAAGCCCACAAAAATTAAAGATTAAAAAAACTGGTTTCTTGGCTAGTTTACTTCATTCTTTCTTTTTTTCTGCTGCTTGCACTGCATAAGATCTGGATCCAAACTTTGTTTGTTTTCTACTTTACCATTACTGCTGAGTTGTCCATGAGAGGAAGACAGATGGAGAAGTCTCTAGAAGCTGCACTGGATGGTCTGTTGCTAGTTGTTTCTGCCTATTCAACCATTTCTGCTGCACTCTATCAGAGGTGTCCAGACCCTGTAGTAGAGGAGGATTTTCAAAATGGAAGATGAATTTCAAAGCAGGAGATCTTGCTGTTAGCAGAACTCAGCAATGGGGAGGACTGCATTTTGTAGCTAAAAAAAAAACTGTTTCCATCCAATGAAGTGTGGCTGTAGTCAATAACATTTTCTTCTCCAAGCAACTCTTTTGCTGTCTGTGCATATGTGTATAAACAGGTTGGGGTTGTCATAATGGTTAAGGTAATTACTTCATAGAGTCAAGGTTCAGGGTCTTATTCTCACTGTGGAAGAATGGCTAGGCTTAAAAAAGCCTCCTGTGACCATTAGCCCAGTAATCATCTATGAACCTATCTGAAGAAACTGAACACTAGTTAAAAAGTAAGTGAATGTAATTTAAAAAGCAATCAGAGCAGTCACCTATTCTGGTCTTTCTCTTTTGCTATTAAATCATCCCTCATTTTGCTTAGTGAATTTTAAGAAAATTAAATGAGTTAATCAGCCATTACTTATACTTAGAGATTAAATTTGATGTCCTTAGCTAGCAGAGTTTTTCACAATGTCTCTTTTATTTTTCATGCCCTGGCTTTTCCTCCTACATTTTTCTAACTTGTTCAATCTGATTTTCTAATTGCTGATTTACTTCAGAAGATTATTGTCACCCAGTAATCCCATCCATTTGTTTGATACTTATTTTCATAATCGAACAAGGAACAGAAGGGAAGCAGCCAGAAAGTACCAACCAAAAACGAAAATCCAACAGGACACTTGAATGTAAATGCCTGAACGCAAGTTTATTATAAGTAAAAATGCATTTTTGCTGCCCAAACAAGCCGCAGCTTCATCAGATTTGAAAAATACAAATTGTAGCGCCAAAAATTTAAATATACAAAAGGAGGTGTGTCTATCGACATCACTTCCTAAAAAGGCGCTCAGAAAAGGAACAGTCAAAGGGTTGTAAAAACAAGATAATATATAATAAAAATAACAATCCTAAATATCTACTAATAACCAAATAATATAAGGATAATATAAAATGGTTGCATATTGTCTAAATAACCTAACCACATAAAAATCCTAAATATATTTTAAGAGGTTAATTCATGAATATGTAGTGGTATTTATGATTTTTATGTGGTTAGGTTATTTAGACAATATGTAACCATTTTATATTATCCTTATATTATTTGGTTATTAGTAGATATTTAGGATTGTTTATGTAATATTTTATTCTATTGATAATAATGAGTATAAGTAAAATGCTCATATACAAGCAATTCAAGGTTTTTTTTTGGAAGCTGTTGACTGCATTTACATGACAGAAAATAGATGCATCTTAATATATGTAATGTCTGAATCATATTAGCCAAAGTTTTTGATTTAAATGAATGTTAGAACTTATTTTCTCTCTTCTTGATTTCTAACATCAAGATTATTTGAATGCTATTTGAATACAAGTGTTTTATATTACATAGATGTATATAGTAGTATGAACAGTTTTTTTTAAAAAAAAAAAAGTTTATTTTAGTTTATATGATGCTGTTTTACCAAATGTGTAGTCTTGTCTTGCTAGATAATTGAATTGAAAACTGTTAACCTCAGTTAAATATAACTAGTATTAAATTGATAAGGTGGTAGCTGAGGTACTGCTGCTTAGGGTAGGGGGTTAACTTGAGTGGTAAATACTACTCTAAGTTGGAGTTTATAACTCCAGGCTGGATGCAAGGTTTAATCCTTACATTATTTTCACTTGTTCATTGTTATATGTATATAGTTTTGACATCCACAATATATTTTGTACACTCATTGTCACTACAAACAAAATTGAATCCTATACAAAATCCCATAAGAGATTCAATAAATACAGCTATATTTAAAGGTACACCTAAAGGAGGATATGTAACATTACTTATGTTGTTATTTGTTATTTTGATCATAAGATTCTTAAGTTTTAAAAATGCCAAATGACATCTTTAAAAGGAATTTCTTTAAACATTAATGGATTGAATAATCCGTGTAAAAGGGCAAGCCTAATAAGATGCATTAATTTACATAAGGCCAACTTAGTCTTCCTGCAAGAAACCCATCTCCTGAAAAAAGATATTGGTAAACTAGCCACAAACAAATATACAGTATTGGTTAGTTCAGAGCACACTCAGAAAAAAAGAGGAGTGGCTATTTTATGGAATAAAAGTATGCCCATTCCTAAAACCATTGTCTTATCAGGATGACAAAGGAATGTTTTGTATGGTTACAATACAAATTAATGGGAAGACTTACACTTTAATTAATGTATATTGGATACCTGGAATTGGTATTAATACAGTGAAACATCATCTTGATAAGATAATATAATTCTCTATAGGAGATATTATTTTAGCTGGTGACTTTAATTGTATACTACATGAAAGTGATACTACCACTATAGGAAAAAGAAGAATTACATCTAATGCAAAACATTTAAATGATTTTGCTAATTCTTATCATTTGAATGATATTAATAATCAGATAGATTCAAAATCATTACCATACACCTTTTTTCTAACAGATACAAAACTTATTCAAAAATAGATAGGGTCTTTATTTCTAACCAGATGGTAACAGATTTAATTAATTCCAAAATCATTTCATGTCCTATATCTGATCATAATTCAATTGTTTTGAATTCATGATAAAAAATACTCATAATGTTCAGATCAAAAGGGTACCAGCATACTTAACTCAACTAAAAGACTATAAAGAATATATACTTTCAGAAGTAAAACATTTTTAGACATAAATAATACTCCTGAAGTCTCCATTGTCTATGTTTGGGATGCCTTAAAATCATATCTATATGGACAAAGTATTAGATGGTATAATAATAAAAGGAAATCTTGGGATAAGGAATTGTTAGATATTCAAAGTAAATTAGACTCTTATAAACATAATAATAAAGAAAATATTATGGACAAGAAAGTTATTGAAGAAATAAACAAACTAAATGAGAAATACAAAGAAATTTTAACTCATAAAGTTAAAATAACTTTAGAGAAATATAAGTTTTGTCTTATTCAATAAGCCCCAAATACTTACATAGACTTAAAAATAAAACAAAAAGGTTGAATAAACAAAACCATATCAAAGAAATCTTTTCTCTAAGGAAAAAGAAGAATGTTTCTAGTATACCAGAAATACTAGATGAATTTAGAAATCACTTTCACAAAATTAACCATAATAACATTAACATGGAACCTAAAGATAAAATAAAGGAGTTTATAACCACAAACATGAATAAAAAGCTTAATAAACAACAGATTAAACTATTGGACAAAAGTATTTCATATACAGAGGTTATTACACAAATAAATAAGCTTAAATCAAACAAAGCACCGGGTAATGATGGTATTATACCAGAGATATATAAAATCCTTTCTAAAAGTACATATTCATTAATACATAAGGTTTTTATTTTGGCCCAAACTGAGTTAATAACCCCCATCTTGGCAATATACATTTATTTCGCCAATTTTAAAACCTAATAAAGATCCAACTAGATGTACTTCATATCGGCCCATCTCATTACTTAATGTTGATTATAAAATGTTTATGAGTATTTTTGCTGATAGATTGAAGACAATCATCCCGGCATTATAGATATAGATCAGACAGGCTTCATTGTAAATAGAAATACTTTTGATCATATAAGAAGAACTTTAACATTAATTGATTTTGCAAATAGGAAAAAGAAAGATTTAACACTTATTAGTCTTGATATAAGTTCAGCATTTGATTCAGTAAGTTGGGACTATCTGTTTACCTTACTGAAGTGCACAAACTTCTCAGATGCATTTGTAAATCTAATTGAGCATTTATACAAAGGAACATTGGCTTATATTAAGGTAGGAACATATGTTTCACAAAAATACCCATTTTAAAGGTACAAAACAAGGATGTCCACTTTCTCCACTATTATTCACTTTAGTAATGGAGCCTTGGGCTAATTTGATCAGAAACAGTACTGACATAGAGGGTTTTGAAATAGATGAAAATACAACATCCAAAATTCAACTTTTTGCAGATGATGTTCTAATTACATCAGCAGGATCTAATTCTTCTATGCAGTCTCTATTTGATAAAATGATGAATTTTAAAAGTATTTCTGGTTTAATATTCGATGAAGAAAAAACTAAAATACTACCTATATATACATGGAAAAATATTTTCATTAGTGATTTTACTAAATATGTACCCAATTCAGGTCAGATAACTTATTTAGGTATAATACTATCTAAAGATATTAAATCTATTATATATAATAATTATAATACCTATTTTCTTAATATACAAAATCTTTTTAATACCTGGAATAATATGTTTTTTACTATGGAGGAGAGACTTACAATTATTAAAATGATAATATTCCCCAAGATTTTATACTTAATACAATCAATAATACTTCCACCTACAAAAATAATTATCAAGAAACTGAATACACTAATGTTAAATTTCCTATGGGCACCTAATAGACCTAGGATTGCTTTAAAGAAACATACTAATAGCTGGTCTCAAGGGGTATTTCTTTTCCAGACTTTAATTTATATACTATCTCTTCTATTGTAAAAGTTATTACTTTATTAATAGATCAGTCATATGTTGCAAAATGGAAAGATTATTGGGAGCTAATTAGTATGCACTTCATGAAAATCTCCTTAACACATAAAAATATGATTGTAAATAACTCCATGTTATGGTTACTAAAGGAATTTTGCACTTCACCTATTACACCTAAACATATGGTTTGTTACCCATTAAATATTATTATTAGCTATCGTAACTTTACATTCATGCACCCTAAGTATAGGGAATGGAATTTTATTATATTCCCTATAATGTATACTCAGGGTATGCTTTTGTCATCTACTTCTGAAGGAACTCATTTAGCTATAGATAATGATCTAAAATACTGGTATCAGTTGATATCTGATAATAAAGTTAAAAATCTAGATTTCTTAAAACAAGAATTTGATCTAAGAGAAACTTGCTGGTTAGAGGTTCAGACCTTTAGACAACATCTCATTAATAGAATAGATATAATGTCTATAACAGTTAAAGAATCTATTCCAACACTGACTGATTACTTGATATTAAATTTACAACATAAAGTTTCTGATAAAGGTAAACTTTCATACATACATAAAATTATCAGACAAGAAACTTTTTACAATGTAGATACATACTGGAATTATTTCACTTCTATTAATGGGGACCCACCAAATCAACAAGATAAACAATATATATTGGAATCTGCCTATAGAACTACGTCTTCCATTGTCTGGAGACTTTATACATGGACATTTTTACATAGATCTTTTTATACACCTTTGATGATGAATAAAATAAATAATAAAGATAATCTATGTAAGAGATGTAATGTAGAAATTAATGCTGACTAGGCTCATATGTTTTATGACTGTATAAAATTGAAAGAATACTGGAAGTCAATTAATGAATTTTTGCAGGCTCTTTTTACAGATAATTTCATTATTTCTAAATCTCTTATATTATTCAACACACCTGTACCTCAAAGTGTTAAAAAGGTTAAGCTTCCCTTGTTATAGTCTATTCTAGCAGTGGCTAAGAAAATAATAACCAGAAATTGGATTTCAGATACACCTCCTTCGTTCAATGAATTTAAAAATGTTATGAATATAGTGTGCCATATGGAAATAAACACAATTAGGTCAAGAACAACTAGAAAAACATCTTATTATATTGTATGGGATAATTTACAAAATTTGTTAAAAAAATTCTAATTTCAATAGCATGGTATTTTAGTTTAATTAATTGATCTGATTGTAGTGGATGTCTTTGTAAATACTTTAGTTGTTTTGTTGAATATTATAATAATATCTATTTTAATTACTTGTATAAAATTGTTATGATATTTCTCTTATATGTTAAAACAATAAACCTGTTTTGAAAAAAAAAGAAAAAGATACAACCTTTCCAGCTACTGAATGTTCCTTAACAGAATGTTAAATAAAGCACATATGAGACAAAGCCTGAGACCAATGTTAAGAGGAGTAAATAAGGAAATTATTGGACTGAAGGAATATAATATGTTGCATTCAGGATAGCAGTTTAGTTGAAGTTAGTGAGTTCATTTGCCCTGTTACTTCAGAGAAAATTACAGACACTCGAGCCTGAATACAGAAGACAGGTCAAATAAAGACTATATTAGTTTAGGTTGTTCAGGACAATCAGAATATGACATACAATAACTTTGAACACTAATTGTTTTTCAGCACTATTAATGAAAACAGTATTCGAATATTGTAAACATCTAATAAAGCCTTATTAAATAAACTAAAATGTTTGAAAAATTCATACTGAAAAGTACACAAAACTTGGTCCATAAAGGAGAGACTGGCACCTGTTCAGCATGAGTTTGCGTAATTAACAGATAAAAACATTTGTTCTCAGTCTCATTAGTGTTTCCAGCTAATTACAGTACAGTACAGTCTTATCAATTCTTACAATGGCATCTGCTGTCTGGGCAGAGATATATAATTCTTGCAACCCAGCAAGTAGCTACTCTGGACAATCAAAAAATTGGAGACAGTTGTAGTGTGTAACCCTTTCAAATCCAGTTTCCAGTGCAGCATATATCTTCTTAAGTTCACAGTAACTGTTTTTCCAAGTCAATACAGCAAAAGCACTACAAACATTTCAAACAGCATTCCGGAGGCACTCCAGCTGAGAGGCCTCAACAAAGGTAGTCTATGGTGCTACAGATCACCCTTTCAGTAAAGGTATAGTTCAATTTCAGACTTGATCACACTATCCCCAGGATTCCTGAAGCTTGCACCAGGTGCAGGCGTAGCATCAGTGATCTAACACCAAATATGGCCGCCGAGCAATTCAGGTATGAGCTGTTTCCACTTGCACTGACTGCGTATGCTACACCTGTACAGCTCCCGGCGCCTGTATGCTAATCATCCCATTTGCAGCAGTGTAGCATGCAAATGACGGTATATATTGATTCAAGAAGTGGTGCAGGCATAGTGTAAGCATGCAGAAATGTAAACTGAAAAAACGGTTTACATTTTCGCAAACATACAGTCGGAGCCATGACAGTGAACCAAACACATGTATTATAATGTTAATATATGCCAATGGCTAAATATATAGCCATTGGCATAAAAAAATGCACAAAATATAAAAAAGAACATTTAATGTTATGCCCACACTAATGCAGGGCATCGGTGCACACATGAGATCACAATGAAAATAGAATTATATGGAATAAAACTGCAATGTAATACTTTTCATGATTTCCCCATAATAGTCAATGGCACGCATGCTACACCACACCATGGAGCAAGGGTTGCTAAAGGGCTGTGACAGTGTTCTGCGCGTTAACTAGGAATTAGTAGGCAATGCCATGCAAATGAGAGGAGTAATAGTGAATCACAAATTCCCTGCCGGTGTAAGGATGTACCTCACAGCGTAGTGTTACAACACCGAGGTATGCCCTGGAGACAAAGATGACATCAAGAGAGGGGTGTGCCACCTTTGCTGTAAGCACATTGGAGCATTGCTAATCCGGTTTGCCTGTTGCTCAGCAAAGCTGCAGGATAGGGGTGTGTTGAAGTAGCCATAGCTTTGTTTAGCTGAGAGCACACAAGGTAACTGAATGCGTATGAGAACGTGGATGAAAACGTGCTGTAAACCCAGTAAACGGCTGTGCGTGGTGCACACCAGAGTGGAAAAAGGAAGGATACGGGAAAAAAATAAGGAAATGCTGCAGCATGGAAATTGGAGTACAAATGAGTAATTAACACCTAGGAACCCACAGTGGGCCATTGACAACAGCTAACAAAGTTGCTAGCAGCTACCTGCAGAACAGGAAATAGGAGGTGCGTACTGCAAAGAAAACAGTACTGTCAGCAGAACAAAGCAAAATTGCAGTAGATCAGCTACATAACACATTTCACAACACATTCCTAGGTAGGAAAAATACAAAACAAGAAAGCCGGCAGCTGGATGCATGCCTGACAATGGGAGGGGATTCAGGTTAAAAAGTGAATTAAAAGGGCAACAGATAAATCAAGGCAGGCAAGCATAATTCAGCACCAAAAGCCCCAGAATTGCAGTACTCACTGTAAAACCCATAATTAAGATACCCTGCAGCTGGAATTGCACATACACACCCAATGACATCAGCATCTATAGCACAATAGTATAGGTTCATAGGTCCATAGGTAGGTACTGGGCTATCTGCCTGAAGGCATATATTAGCCCAGCCACATTGTGCTGTATTCACCGCCCCTTTGGTTAGTTCCCTAGGCCCTTGATCTAGCAGCTAGTACCCTTGGCCCCTATCTAATAGAGCTGTTGGTATGATCCCTGGTGTGAACTTTCTGTTACCCATCCACTCATCAAGGTTCCTCTTGAAGAGTGATAATAAGGGGCTCTGTCTTATGTTGATCGGGACCTTGTTCCATAGCAAGGGAAATCTTTGCGAAGGGAATCTATCCCTCCAGCATGTTCTATTCATTGTTGTGCTGAGGTTTATATCCCTAGAGCATGTAGCTCAAGTAGATTTGATTTTGCTAAGATGTAGCATGTTCAACAGTTCTGGGTTGGACATGGCTCTGTATGTTAGACAGAGATCACCTCTGAGAAGGCGGTATGCAACAGAGAAAAGCCTTAGTTTTTTCAATTGTGCTGCATAGGGCAACTGTTTGAGGCCAGTAATCCTCTTAGTGAGGTACCTCTGTGGTCTCTCCAGCTGCTGGAGATGCCTAGCCAGGTACATTCCAGTTGGTGCATTGTACTCAATAATGGATCTGATGAGGGAAGAGTAGAGGGGCACCACTACATCCTTAGATCTTGATGCAAACCCTTTCGTGATCAGATGGGTCACATAGAAGGATTTTCTAACCACCTTGGCAACATGGTTATCAAAGGAAAGCTGACTATCTACTTGGGTCCCTAGATCCCTTATTACTTCTTCAGATTTCAGGAGGTTACCTCCTATGTGGTAGTTCATGGGTACTCTTTTTTTTCCAAAGGGGATTACTATGCATTTTTTAGCATTTGGCTTGAGACCATGGCTTTGACACCATGCATCAGTCTCATTAAGGCCCTTCAGGTGGATATCCATGTCGGCCAGAGACTCTGTTATAGCACCCAGTTTGCAGTCGTCTGCAAACGTTGTCAGCCACAGCCCTTCAGTGCTTGCCTGTACTTCTGAAAAGTATATGCCAAACAGGAGGGGCCCCAGAACAGAGCCCTGAGGCACACAGCTCGTTACTGGTCTGGATTCAGACATAAATCCCACTACTCTTTCTTTGTGGGATCTGTTTGAGAGCCAGTTTGCGATCATCTTGTGACGTTAGGGTTTATGCCCAGGTTGGTGAGTTTAGCAATAATACCGGAATGGGGAATGGTGTCAAATGCTTTAGCAAGGTTAAGGTAAGCTGTGTGTACCTCCTTTCCCTTATCTATATCCTGAGTAACTGTCTCAAAGAAGTCCACCAGGTTCAGGAGGCATGATCTGCCCTTGACAAAGCTGAACTGTGTGGGGTCAAGTGTTTGGAGGTTCCCAATCTCTCCATTTATGAGTTCCATAATGATTCGCTCCATTGCCTTACAGATCAGACTGGTCAGGCTTATTGGATGGTAGTTCCCAGGGTCAGTTGTCGGCCCACTCTTGTGCAGTGGAATCGCTGTTGCTGTGCACCATTCTATGGACATATATCTCATCGAGAGGCTGAGACTGAACAGGGTATTTAGATGCGGGGTTAATTCATTTTGGAGCTCCCGTATGACACATCCCGGGACACCATCTGGTCCCATGGAGGCAGTGTTTTTAGCTTTAGCTAGAGCCCTATTACCAACGTATCAGTAATAATTGGAGTTGCACAATCCTCTGGAATAGTAATAGGCCCTTTAGGCGGTGGTGGTGGGGGGGGGGGAATTTGCACTGAACCTGTCAGCCAAGATGTTGGCAATGTCACTGGGGTCAGTGTATTTTGTTCCATTTTGTACTAGCTCAAAACAGACCTGAGCATTGCCATTTAGATTTTTGACGTAACCATAGAAGGCCTTATGGTTATTCTTGGCATCCTTGGCAACTTTCTTTTCGAAATTGGCTTTAGTTGACTTGATGAGGGCCCTCAATTTCTTACTAATGTTGATCAGGGAAGATTTTTTCTACTTGAGATTTGGCCTTTTTTGTATGTCTCCTCCTTGTATTGTATAGCTTGCTTATGGCCGGGGTCCAACAGACTGGTTTCTTCTTGCTTGAGGAAGGAGTCTTGGTTTTATTTGGGATAGCACGGTCCTTGCAATCCTGAAGATGTATATAAAGTGCCTTGGTGTAGGATTCCGCATCCTGGATATCATTATCCTTCTGCAAGGGAAGAGTGAAGCTTTCCACTTCTGAAGTAAGTAGTTTGAAGTTTGCTTTGGAAAGGTTTTTTATGATGGTTTCTTTGACTGGGGAAGGTGGAGGGGTGAGGATGTCTAGGGTTATCAGTTTGTGGTCTGATCTGACCAGAGAGGGAGTGATAGCGGGTGTGGTAAAATGGACGCCCATATTTGTGATGACTAAATCCTATATGTTGTCCCCTCTAGTGGGAGAACATACCAGTTGTTCAAGGACATTTGAATTTATAAATTCTATAAACCGTTGGGCATAGGAGTTAGAACTTTGGTATTTCACCCAGTCTATACCAGGGTAGTTAAAATCACCCAAAATTATGGTGTTGGGTAGGACCTTTATATTTTCCAATACCTTAAGGAATGCTGAGTGAGCATCTTGGGACATGGTGGTCAATCTATAACAGGCTACAACTTAAAATGTAGTTTTGCCTGCTGATAGTTGCACAGGGATGATCTCTGGGGCATCATGCTGCGCCACTAACCTGGAGATGTGGGTATCTTTGATGAATATGGATACACCTCTGCCCTTTGTACTGCAATCTGGTAACTGAGGCCGGAAGGTATGATATGAATTGTAACCTGGTAGTGCTGAGGTGTTCTCTGGAGCCTTGAACCAGATTTCCGTCACTGCACAAACATCTATTTTCTCCATACTGAGGAGTGCCTTGAGTGCGTTCATTTTGAGGTTGAGACTTCTGGCATTGTGTAGCATTACCCTTGGTTTTTGGTTACCTGTGCTGGTTACGGTGGTTGGTTTATCCTTTGAGCCTTGCCTAAAAAAGGCACTATGGGGACAGCAAGAGCCTTGGCCAGTATTCAAAAGCCTAGGGGTGACAGGTGCAAACCATCTCTGGCAAAACAGTGAGGCTTATCTATCATGTCATCCCAGGCAGATAGACACTGGATCCCCTTAGAATGACACCAGAAGTTTAGCCAATTGTTGAAATTTATAATTTTGTCTTTGTATTGTAGTATCATTCTAAGTGAAGGTAGTATGCTACTCAAGGTCAGGGTCATACCAGCTTGGGCTACATGATCAGAGAGCTCCTCAATGTCTCTTTTCATGTAGTCTAGGGAGGTACGTCTTAGATCATTCACACCAACATGTACAATGACAGGGTTAAATGATGTAGTTCCTCTCAATGTGATGTACTGCTTTTATCTGATGAAGGGGATTACCTAAAGCCAGTGTTGTATTTGGTTTATGGAATAAATTGCTAGCACCTAACAGGCAGCTGACAGTAACCTTCTCCTTGTTCAGCCTGGTGAGTGGAACATCTGTGTGTCTTACTATAGAGTCTCCTATTACTAGCATGTTGGGTATGGTGTTTTGCCTTAGGGGCTGTCGTGAGGCACACTGCCGAGGTGAATTATGTGTTTTCTGACTTGTGCTTGGAGGTGCAGGTTGCTTGCTTGTCTGCTTTGGAGGACCCTGTTTCTTTTTCAGATTGGTATCTAGTACCTTCAAATAAGTTTTTGTGTATTCATGTGTATGTTTTGCCGGTGCTTGTTTTGTAGATCCATGTGTGTCTAGTGGTGTGATGCTAGTGTGTCTCTTCTCCTCTTGACTGTCTGTTACAGTCATGGGTTAAGAGCGCTTAGCTTACAGTCTGGCTGTGTAATTGCATCTCTCACAAGTGTTTGTGTCTAGAGGTAAGAGGTGAGGGTTGTCCGTATACATGAGGCAGTTGTGACATTGCCTCAGAATGCCCAATTCCACCAGATGAACTGGAGAGTACACCTGAAGCTGACATCTGGGCATGCTTGGAAAAGTAAATTTCACTTGTCTTGCAGACAATCGAGGGTCTTATGCTGTATTATAATAGTGCCGTCTAGGAGATTTGGAAAAAATAATGCTGTCTAGGAGATTTGGACAATTGCTGATTTGGGTTATGCAAGTGCTGCAATAAGAGCAGTTGATCTGAAGCACTTGAGTTGAGGCTTACCTAGTTCTAAGGGAAAATTTGCAGTGCAGACTTTGTGGAGCCAGGAATAGTATACCCCAGCTAACCGACACTGCCCGACGCTGCTCTGTGCAAAAGACTGCTCAAAAAGAGAGTTGCAGGGTGGCTCCTTTCTTCTCTCAGCATTTTCTCCTCTTGGTAGGTGCTTCAGCCACAACTATCAATCCTGGAAAGATGCCAAAACCATGCGGCTGCAGGGTTTTAAGAGAGAGAGAGTTCAAGGAGTTAGGAATTGACCCAAAATGGCCAATAAAACTACAGTTTCTAGGCAGTAACCACTCATACAGGGACAGGCAGGCTGCTCAGTGTTAACCACTGCCACTGGTGAACACAGAGGCTTCCCTTTAGCCCAAGAAAGCACTGGCCTCCAGTGGAAAATGTGGCCCAAACCGCAGAATCCTTTACAGACGCTTTCTATGGACACCTACAGGAATGTGTGGATCGTGCTATCCCAAATAAAACCAAGACTCATTCCTCCAAAGGCAGGAGACCTGTCTGGTGGACCCCAGCCAAAAATAAGCTATACAACAGAAGGAGGAAGCTACTACATGATAGAGCAAAATCCCAAAAAGGGAAGGCATCTCTGATCAGTACTAGCAAGAAACTACGATCCCTCATAAAATCATCTAAGGCCAGCTTTGAAAGAAAAATTGCACAAGATGCTAAAGATAATCACAAGGCCTTCTTTAGTTATGTCAGGAACCTGGGTGGCAACTCCCAGATATGCTCTGAGTTAGTTCAAAATGACAAAATATACACTGAACCCACAGACATTGCCACCATCCTGGAAGACAGGTTCAGTGCAAACTTCTCCCCCCCTCCCCCCCCAAAAGAGAAAATGTCTAACCCAACAGAGTGTAGCCTCCCTGACATCACAGATGCATAGGTGAGAGCTGCCCCCTCCAAAGTAAAAAACACAGCATCAATGGGACCGGACGGCATCCCGAGCTGCGTCTTACATGAAGTCCAAGAAGAACTGAACCCTCACATAAAGTCACTGTTCAATCTCAGCCTTACTACAGGATATGTACCCAAGGAATGGCGTACAGCAACAGTGGTCCCACTCCACAAAGGTGGCATCACAACAGACCCCGGAAACTATCACCCTATAAGTCTGACTAGCCTGGTCTGCAAAGCTATGGAGCGTATCATCATGAAACTCATAAACAAAGACATTGGGAGCCTCCAAACACTGCATCCTACCATATTTGGCTTTGTTAAGGGCAGATCTTGCCTCTTGAACCTGGTCAACTTCTTTGAAACAGTCACCAAGGCCATAGATGAAGGGAAGGTAGTCCACACAGCCTACCTGGACCTCACAAAAGCCTTTGACACAATACCCCACTCAGGCATCATAAATAAGCTCACCAGCTTAAATATCAACCCCTATGTCACAAGATGGGTTGTAAACTGGCTCAGGGATAAAACCCACATGGTCAGAATTGCATGTGCCATGTCAGACTCTAAACCAGTTACAAGTGGCGTCCCACAAGGCTCAGTCCTGGGACCTCTCTTGTTCGGTATATATTTCTCTGAGGTACAGGCTAACATGGGAGGACTATGGCTCACCAAGTTCACAGATGACTGCAAACTGGGTGCCATAATCGACTCACCGACTGACACAAGCATCCTCCAAAAGGGTCTCACAGAGACGGATAACTGGTGCCAGAGCCATGGCCTAAAGCTAAATGCCAAAAAGTGCATAGTCATCCCCTTTGGGAAAAACAAAGTGCCCACAAATTACCACATAGGTGGTAATCCATTAAGTACGGAAGAAGTAATTAGGGATTTGGGGACCCAAGTAGATAGCAATCTCTCCTTTGACAATCACGTTGCCAAAGTGGTTAGAAAGACCTTCTATATAGCCCACCTTATCATGAAAGGGTTAACATCTAGATCAAGAGAGGTCCTTGTGCCCCTCTACTCATCACTTATCAGGCCCATAATTGAATACAATGTCCCATTTGGGATGTACCTTACCCAACACCTGCAGCAACTGGAAAGACCCCAAAAGTACCTCACCAAGAGGATCAAGGGACTCAAACAGATGCCCTACGCAGTTAGGCTAAATAAACTCCAGCTCTACTCAGCTGCTTACCGCCTACTCAGAGGCGATCTGTGCCTGACGTATAAAGTCATGTCCAACCCAGAATTAATGGACATGCTCCACCTCAGGAAATCCAAATCCCTTAGAGCTACATGCTCCAGGGACTTAAACCTCAGCACATAAATAAATAGGACATGCTGGAGGGACAGATTCATATCCCAGAGGCTCCCCTCACTCTGGAACAAAATTCCAATCCATGTTAGGCAGAGTCCCTCAATGACCCTCTTCAAGAGAATTCTTAACGAGTGGATGAGAGATCATAGGTTTACCCCTGGGATCTCTTCTGTGTCCCTACTAGACAGAGGCACAGTAAACTAACCTCAAAAGTGCTATCTTCTGTGACCTACTATACAGAGGCACAGTCAACTAATCTAAAAGGGTGGCGAAAGCCAAACACACTCTGGCTAGGCTTATAAATGCCCTAGGGCAGATAGCCTAGTATCAACCTATGAATCTATAAACAGCAACTCTGTAACTGAACTTTATTTTTTAATTATAGAAACTGGGAAAATAGCAAGATTTTTTTTTGTTTTTTTGTTTTTGTTTAAAGATAGCAGAGACACACAAGTAGCAAACTAGTCAGAACAGTGCAATAAATGACCCCAACACGTGTGTGCTGCTAGGTCAGAGGCAGGTAAACTGCAATTTTAAGAAAAAATGATTTTAAATTAAGTGCAACACAAAAAATGCAATAAACCGGCCATAGGTATGTTCTAAATACTGTTTCTAACACAGATATCAACTTTTGCAAGCAAAAAAACACAGAAAAATAGGCGGCAATGCAGTTTTTCTAAGAAATAAATCAGAAGAAAATACTTAAAATCTCAAAAGTGGCTCCTTTCTTCTCTCAGAGTTTTCTCCTTTTGGTAGGTGCTTCAGCAACAACTATCAAGCCTGGAAAGATGCCAAAACCACGCAGCTGCAGGGTTTTAAGAGAGAGAGATCAAGGAGTTTGGAAATGACCCAAAATGGCCAATAAAACTACAGTTTCTGGGCAGTAACCACTCCTACAGGGACAGGCAGGCTGCTCAGTGTTAACCACTGCCACTGGTAAACACAGATACTTCCCTTTAGCCCAAGTAAGCCCTGGCCTCCAAGAAACTTACAAACAGCTCAGAACAGCAACTCTGTAACTGGACTTTTTTTTAAATTATAGAAAGTGGGAAAATAGCAAGATTTTTTTGTTTTTTTGTTTTTATTTAAGGATAGCAGAGACACACAAGTAGCAAACTAGTCAGAACAGTGCAATAAATGACCCCAACACGTGTGTGCTAGGTCAGAGGCAGGTAAAATGCAGTTTTAAGAAAAAATGATTTTAAATTAAGTGCAACACAAAAAAGGCAATAAACAGGCTCTAGGTATGTTCTAAATACTGATTCTAACACAGATATCAACTTTTGCAAGCAAGAAAATGCCAAAAAGTAGGCGACAATGCAGTTTTTCTAAGAAATAAATCAGAAGAAAATACTTAAAATCTCAAAAGTGGCTCCTTTCTTCTCTCAGCATTTTCACCTCTTGGTAGCTGCTTCAGCAACAACTATCAAGCCTGGAAAAAGTGTGAAAGCACCTCACACACACTTGTGTATTCCCATACACTCTTCACCATTGGTATATACAGATGGGGAACTTTTAATTTGTACATGTTAAGGGCTGCCATAGCTTTGATTCACCAGCATGTGTTGTAGACTGAAGGTGGTGTGGAGGAAGATGCTGACAACCACCTCAGGCACCAGAGGAGGAGGAGAGTGTTCAGACCCAGTGTAACCTACCAGTTGCTAAATGATCTGGAGATAGTAGAGCATTACAGGGTGGACAGGTACACCATAAAGCAACTTGTTGAGCTGTGCCAGCCACGCCTCAGAGCCAGATAACAGAGGGGAACCCATTCCAGTGGACACGAAGGTATGTGTAAGCTTGAGAATACTAGCCACAGGTACATTTCAAAGGCCAACTGGGGATATCCTGGAGATCTCATAGGCATCAGCATCCAGGATACTCCACCAATTCCTGGATGTCATGTTACCACATGCCAATGAGCACATAATCTTCCCCAGAATGCAGGAGGAGTTGGCCAGCAATATGCGTCTCTTCCACTGTGTGGCAGAATACCCAGAGGTACTGGGTGCAATAGACTGCACGTGCATACGCATCAAGTCACCACCCGGTGAGCAGGGTAAGCAATACATAAACCGCAAGGGATACCCCTCCATCAACTGCCAGGTCATGTGCAATGCCCAGGGCATTATCATGGATGCGTCTGCTGGCAGCCCTGGAAGCTATCACGACTCCCACATCTGGCATGCCTTACAGCTGTATCAGGTATTTACCAGGGGGGACATCCCATATGGCCACCTGGTGGGGTATGTTGGCTATGCACCGGAACTGTGGATGATGACTCCCATCAGAAATGCACACACCCCCATGCAAAACTGCCATAATGAGGCACATGCACAAACCAGAATCATCATAGGGCATGTGTTTGGGATGCTGAAATCATGGTTCTGTTGCTTGGACATATCTGGTGGAGTCTTGCAGTACTCTCAAGGCACATGTGCCCACATCTTCATAGTATGTGCCATGTTACACAATATGATCCTGCGTAAACAGCTGCAGCAGGGACAGAATGGTGAAGACCCTCACAGCCCACCACCATTGCCAAGGGCCCCACAGGTACAGAGGGACTCAGACCACGAACACCCTAAGCCAGCCCCAGTAGGCAAATGGAGGCATGCCCAGTATGCCCATGCCTTGGCAAAGAGGAAACATATAACACACACACTGACAGTGTAGGCACCTACAGACTGATACCCTTCTCCACCTGCACACACAGTAAACATGGATGGCACACACACAAGACCACCTGTAAATTGTCATGTATAGGCAGTCTACTGTGTGCATCCTACATAGGCAGCCATCAACTATTGCACACACAACTGCTATTGGCACAAGGTAAGTCAACACCTGAACAGTAAATTAAGCTATCAGCATGTGCTGATACTGTATGTATAGGTTCATAGGTACATAGGTAGGTACTTGTCTAACTGCCCGAGGCTATTCATAAACTTAGCCAAAATGTATAATCTGTCACCACCCCATTGATTAACTAACTGTCCCTCTGTGGAGCAGAGCCATTTGTGGGATACCTGGGGAGTATCCACTGTTCCCCATTCACTCTGCAAGGTTTCCCTGGAGTGTTAGTGAGGGGCTCCGTATAATGTAATCAGGGATGTAGTTCCAAAGCATGGGGAGTACATGTGACAGGAATCTATCACTCCAGCATCTTCCAGTTATGGTTGTGGCAAGGTGTAGCTCATTACAGTGTGTGGCTCACTATGACATGGATTCCCATAGGTGGAGCATATCCGTTAAACCTGACTTGGACATGCCTTTGTTGGTCAGCAAAGATCATCACTGGGTAATGCAAGAGTTCATTCAGTCTAACAGCATAGAACACGTCTGAATTCAGTAATCCTTTTGGCGAGGTACATTCGTGGACCCTCCATCTGTTGGATGTGTCTTCTGAGGTACATCTGAAATGGATTATCATACTAGATGATAGGATTGATGAGTGATGAGTAAAGGGGCACAATAACCTCAGTATGTCTAGATGCGATCCCCTAAGTAATCAGATGGCCTACATAGAAGGATGTCCTAACTCCTTTGGAGATATGATTGTCAAAGGAGAGATCACTATCTAATGTAGTCCCCACATACCCATTACCTTGTCTGTATAAAAGTGGCTGCTACTCATGTGTTAATATGTGGGTGTTTAGTTTTCCCAAAATGGAATGACCATGCAGTTTGTGGCCTTTAGCTGGAGGCCATGACTTTGACACCCTGTGTTGGTCTATGTGAGGCCCCTTGAAGGACGTCTGTGACAGCTGGTCTGTCAGTTATGGCTACCAGTTTGCCGTAATCACCAAGCACAGTTTTCTGTAGTCCATCTGTGTTTGCCTGTGCCTCTGAGAAGTATATGGCAAACAGTAGGGGTCCCAGGATTGAGTCCTGTGGGACACCAGTTGTGACTGGTTAAGAGTTGGACCTGGAGGCTGCCAGCCTTACCATGTAGGTCCTGTGTGTAAGCCTGTTGGCAACCCAACCTGTGATGTACAGGTGTATGTACTGGCTGATGAGTTTATAAATAATACCTGAGTGGGGAATGGTGTCAAAATCCTTGTCGAGGTTCAGGTAGTATGTGTGAACTACCACACCCCTCACCTAAAGTCTAGGTGACTGTAAGATGTCAAACAGGTTCAGTAGGCATGATCTGCACTCAGTCAAGCTGACCTGGGTTGGATCTAGTGTCTGGAGGTTCCCAATGTCTCTGTTAATGAGTTACATAATGATGCGCTCCATAGCCTTGCAGACCAGGTTAGTCAGGCTTATAGGGCAATAGTTCCTGGGGTCCGTTGTGGTGCCACCTTTGTGGGTATGTAGCCTGTAGAGAGGCTGGGTTTGAACATTGTGTTTAGGTGAGAGGTTAGTTCATTTGGAACTCTTGTAAGACACAGCCTGGGACACTGCCGGTCCCATTGAGGCTGTATTTTTGGCTTTGGATAGGGATGTTTTAACCTGTGTGTCAGTGATTGCTGGGGCCGTACATTCCTCTGGTATGGTTATGGGCTGTTTAGGGGGTGAGAGGAGGGTGAAGTTTGCACTGAACCTGTCTGCCAAAATGTTGGCAATAACAGTCGGTTCAGTGTATTTTGTGTGTCTGCACCAACTCAGAGCAGATCTGAGAGTTCCCACTTAGGTTCATGACATAGCTATAGAACACTTTGTGGTTATCTGTAGGGTCTTTGGAAATTTGTCTTCTGTAGCTAGCCTTGGATGATTTCATGAGGGATTATAGTTTCTTGCTGATACTGATCAGGGATGTCTGTCCTTCTAGAGATTTCACTCTTATCTGTACTAGTTTCCTCCTTGTATTGTAGAGCCTGTTTATGGCAGGGATCCACTAGACCGGTTTCTTTTTCTTGGAGGAGTGAGTCTAGGTTTGACTTGGGATAGCACGATCCATGCATTCCTGCAGATGATCATAGAGTGCCTTTGTATAGGTTTCAGCATCTTGGACAGCATTGTCCATTGGCGTGGGGGCTTTGAACCTTTCCACCTCGGTCTTAAGCAATGTGAAGTCTGCTTTGGAAATGATTTTCATGGTGGTTTCCTTGGTTGGGGTTGTGGGAAGAATGTGAAAATCCAGAGTGATTAGTCTATGGTCTGATCTAACCAGCGAGGGGTTGACGTCGGGTGTGGAACACCGGTCGCTCATGTTGGTGATGACCAGGTCCAATATGTTGTTCCCTCTGGTGGGGGTGTTGACTAGTTGATTCAGGGCATTTGAGTTTATAAATTCTAGGAAGCGCTGGGCATGGGAGTTAGTACTTGAGTAGTTCTCCCAGTTAATCTTATGGTAGTTGAAATAACCCAGTTTTAGGGTGTTTGGTAGGACCTGCATATTTCCCAGTGTCTCCAGAAATGTGAAATGTGGGTCCTGGGTCATGGTGGGTGATCTGTAGCAAGCTACAATTTGGATTGCAGTTTTGCCCATTGTCAGTTGCACTTGGATGCTCTCTGATGCATTGTGCTGTGCCACTAACCTGGAGGTGTGAGTATCCTTGATGAATATGGATACACCCCTGCCTTTTTTGTTCCAGTCCAGATTCTGTGGCTGAAAGGTGTGGTATGAGTTATAGCCTGGTAGTGCTGGGGTGCTCTCTGGAGCCTTAAACCAGGTTTCTGTTACTGCACAGATATTGATGTTCTCCATACTGAGGGGTGCCTCAAGTGTGTGCATTTTGAGGTTTAGACCTCTGGCATTGAGTAGCAATGCCCTCAGTTACTGGTTACTTGTGCTATTTACGGTGGTGGGTTTGTCTTTTGAGCCTTGCCTAAAAGTCCACCTTGCCTAATATCCACCGCTCTAGCATTGTTTGCAAGCAATTACATCTGTGCATGTGTACATGTTCTGCAAATGTGTACTGACCCTTGTTACAGGGCTGTGCCAAATGGCTATGTGCACACCTACATAGAGTAGATATTGACAGTAGAGACACACTGGTTGAACATTTAGATTTGTATAGCCTAACTTCCCATTGCCAGACTAACAGCTGTTTGGAAATATGTTGACAGTACTGGTAATGAAACAGGGTGCATATCATCTTTAGCTCCAGTGTGACATCTGCAGTAGGAGTGTAAAATGTAGGAAACTGCTGCCCATGTGTAATAGCTGCTTCATAGGTGATGGTGTACACTATCTGATTATATCCTGATCATGTCGATAGTGGCAGCAGAGTCTATTGATATTTGACTCTGTGTGGGGAGTGGGTGCTGTGCTCAACAGAGCTCATGATTCTGCTGGGTATGTGAGTAAATATCCAGACAAGGATAAATCCCTGTTCACACTTGCACCATCTGTAATCAACTATCAGGATGCGATGTGGTACTCAGAGGGGGATTGCCACTAAAGGTAGCTACCATGTTCCTGTAACAGCTAGTGTTGTCACGTCCATAACACAAATATTTACATGTGAGCATCACTGTCTAAAACATCTTCATAAGCAGTAAGTAAACTAAATACAGTATGTTGTACTTGTAGTACTGAATGCTCATACAGGCATGTCCACTAGTTAGCTACTGGTGTTTACTAATGTCAGCTTAGTGTATGTGGCCATCCTGGGGGAATGCAATCTCTATGCCATGTACACTGCCAAACCCACCTAACACCACACCCCACACATTGTCTGGGATGCAGCTACAGGGGTGAGCTTGGAGGCAGTCCATTCTACACCCATGACTGGACTAGACAGTCAAGAGATGTAGGTTAACACATGCATCTCATCACCACAACCAATACATACCCTTACCAGAACACGGTAAGGACACACACACATACAACCAGATATCACACACATCCCTAGAGGCCTCTAAGTATCTTTCCAAGCAGAAGGCCTCCCAAGTTGGAATAAACAGACAACAGAATACAAAGACTGTATGACATAGTTTGCATAATTGTGTCATACCTCAGAACACGTGGCCAAAAACATGGCCAACAGTACTCATTTGTGAATGCAAATTCTAGCACTATGTTACACACCAAGCTATATGAGGGCAAACATACTGTCAACTGCCTGTCTGCCATGATTAGCCACATACCCGTTCACTCAGTCCACCTTTAGAACTATACACGTCTCTGGCATATTCTATATTGTTGTGTAGGACCTGTGATGCAGTTGCCTGGACTGCATGGAAACACATGTAGGAACTGTCAGGTCTTGTAGCCCATGCAGGTATGCCCTAAGTCCTGGAAAGCATTCTGCCATTGGCCAGAATTATGCAGCAGTACAAGGACAAGGATTGTATTCCACAATTGTGTAACATACTGGTGTAATTCAAAGAGTACCCAGCATCTCTCTGCCTGGGATAACATGGTTGACAGACCATGATGCTTTGCCAGACAGGGCCTGCATCTGTCACTCCTGAGAATCTGGATACTGGCAATGGCCCATGCTTCCCCTATAGTACCCTCATCATGCCAGGTTCAAGTGAAAGTCCAGTGGTGCAACAGTGACAGCCAAGAAACAAACTGTGGGTCTTGCTACTCAATGATACAAATCAGGTACTCAGTATGGGCACACTTACAGCAATCTGAAACATGGAGAACATATCTGTGCAGTGATAGAAATATGGTTCAATGCTTTGGAGAGCACCCCATGCATGACCATGTTATAACACATACCTCACCTCTTGGTCATCATCCTTTATTTGAAAACATGAGCCACAGGTGTGTCCAACTTCCTGAGGGATATGTACACCCCCATGCACATTGCACTTGCACAATGTAAGATGCATTATGCTGAGCAACTACCTTTGTGCCAAAGTGTAATCCAAATTGCACCTTGTGACAGATAATCCACCATGCCTCAGAATTCCCAACTGTCATTGTGCTGTAATGGGGAATACCAGATTCGAGACAGGAAGCCATAACCATGGCCACTCAGCTATCCCATAATGAACTGGGAAGACTCATCATGTACCAACACATGTGCTCAATGCATGTTGGATTTCATCAACACCAATGACCTGGATCACCATAGTCACACCAACAGGGCTACTGGTATGCCACACATGGTCAGTCTTCAAAGTCAATGTTATGCTCCTTAACAGCAAAATGGTGACTGTCATGGCACCCATGCAGATGTACAATGCATGGGCAAATGCTGGGCCTACACAAATGCACTTTAAGCACTCAAATATGTGCAATGATCGTGACATTGAAACAGAAACAGGAATCAAGCAAACACAAACATGAAGGCAAACTGGTGGTACCCTGCCTTAAACTGTACCACAGAAGGTAGTAACTGGTGCATGAGTCAACACACATGAGTGGTAGTTGATCCATGGTCAGCCTCAGTAAGATGCAGATACACCATATAATGCCACACAAAGCTACTGTGAAACTAATCATCCACATATTATGAGGCCAAACACAGAGGATTCCATAGATGTGTCATGAAACATAATGGCAACAACAAGACCTGCTGTGCTTCACAGCACTATGGCATGAGAAGTACTGCACCTACAGAAATAGCACCTGTTCATCCAGATAGGGACTTGGATAACATAAACACACGGCTCCCTCCAACAGGTACACATTCATATATCCATGTACACTACAGAACCCCTGTAATAACAACTATGCAGGTACAAGCTGCACTCTCTAATGCCATACATACAGGCTGCATGGGACCTGACCACATCCCAGGTTGTATCCTACACAAATGTCAAAACAATTTGCTCCCCACATAAACATCATGTACAATCATAGCTTCATATCAGGCTGTGTACACACTGAATGGTGCACAGCAACAGTCATCTGTTAATGTTGTCAATATTTGAGGGACCCTGGTATGTGTACAGATGACCTGGCAACAAACAGTGGTATCATTGCATTGCATAACACATGATGCAACTGTGTCAGTAAATGGGTACTCTGCACAGTTGTTGTAGGGCTAGGTACAGTCCACCAGTCAAAGGTTACTTGGTGTTGTACCATTTTATGTCATCCAACATGTATGGATGTGTGTTGGTGGTCTGAGGACATGGTGGAGTCTGAGGATTACATCCTAGAATGCAGCTTTTGACACTATGACCTGCACCTGGCTCATCTGTGATGACTTATATTGGAGTACTGGTTTGTACATATGAGTAGCCGTTATGAATGTGGGGACACCACCACCGAGTGTGGTCCATACCAGTGTTATAGCCCACATGTCTGGTTCTGAGTTAATATGGTGGTAGTGCTATTGTGTACTACAGAGCCTTCAGCCAGGTGTTCCTCACTGCACAGATGTCAGTATTCCCCATTGTAGGTTCTACAGTGAGCAGCTGTAATTATGACAGCAACACATCTAGCACTGGTTAGCATGAGCATACAATGCAATTGTCTTCTAGGTGTCAGGATGTTATCCTGTGTTTAGGACATTTGCCTTGGAATGGCACTATATGGGCAAATGCGACCTATGTATTATCACCACTCCCTTGAATTATGGATGCATGTGATCTGTAACAAAGGCTTGTCTTCTGTCAGTCAAATCATCCCAGAATGACAGACACTGGACAACCTCGTAATTACAGCAGGACATTGGCTCATTGTGCTGGTCAAGCAGTTGTCATTCCTAGCATGACAGCACTGCAAGTGGTAGTATTGTGCTTGGTATAGACTGATACATCTAAGGTGACAGACGGCAGCAGACATTGTGTAGATGACCAGTGGCAGATATATGTAGTGCAGTGTTCTGGCTAACAATGACAACTACTAGCACCGGAGTCCATTACAGCACGTATTGTACATCTAAGTATATGAGCATGGCCACTGTGGCCTTCCATGTTTAGAATCAGAGTGCATCCCAAACAGCCATGTGCTACTAAGTGTATGAACATGCCCAGTATAACCTTGTGTAGTTGGACTCATAATGCATTCCAAACAGCCCTGTGCTACTAAGTGTGTGAGCATACCCACTGACATCTTGTGTAAGTTATGTGTATGAGCATGGCCATTGTAACCCTGTATAGTGATAGTAGTAGTCCATTCCACAGATGGGCATACTCCTGTTCAGGATGGACTCCTACTTTAAACCCACAGGTTCACAGCTATGTACATCTTAACTGTCAGCATCCCTGTTGATGTCCGCAATCCTAGAAGGTCATAATGACTGCATAGGAATGTATAATCTCCGTGGCGTGACTTGTAACTATGTAGTACTATAATAGTGATCTGTAGATAGGCAGGTGTTCTGATCCCACCACTGGTGTGTGTGTGTGTGTGTGTGTGTGTGTGTGTGTGTGTGTGTGTGTGTGTGGGTGTGTGTGGGTGTGTGTGGGTGTGGGTGTGTGTCCATCTGCCTGAGGACGGAACAATGCTTTTTAGAGTACTCACACTCCATACAATTCCTATACCCAACTATGGCAAGGCTGATGATGTCACCCACCTAGGAATACACCTCTGGGATTACTGTGACCCAATAATCTTGGTAGCGCGTTCTGTAACTGTGTAATGCTGTAGTGTAATAAAGTAGTTAAGTCGGTGTTCTAATCCCAAACATGCTAAGTGTGTGTGTGTGTGTGTGTGGGTGTGTGTCCGTCCATCTGCCTGGGACAGAACAATGCTTTTTCCATACAATTCCTATACCCAACTATGGCAAGGCTAATACACCTCTGGGATTACTGTGACCCAATAATCTTCTGTAACTGTGTAATGCTGTAGTGTAATAAAGTAGTTAAGTCGGTGTTCTAATCCCAAACATGCTAAGTGTGTGTGTGTGTGTGTGTGTGTGTGTGTGTGTGGGTGTGTGTCCGTCCATCTGCCTGGGACAGAACAATGCTTTTTAGAGTACTCACACTCCATACAATTCCTATACTCAACTTTGGCAAGGCTGATGATGTCACCCACCTAGGAATACACCTCTGGGATTGCTATTGTCTAGAAATATTGGTAGTGCTTTCTGTAACTGTGTAATGCTGTAGTGTGATAAAGTAGTTAGGTCGGTGTTCTAATCCCAGACATGCCAAGTGTGTGGGTGTCTGTCTGCCTGAGGACAGAACAATGCTCTTTAGAGTACTCACACTCCATGCAATTCCTATACTCAACTTTGGCAAGGCTGATGATGTCACCCACCTAGGAATACACCTCTGAGATTGCTGTGACCCAGTAATCTCAGCAGTGCATTTTATGACTGTGTAATGCAGTAGTATGAGAAGTAATTAGGTTGGTGTTCTAATCCCACACATGTCAAGTGTGTGTCCGTCTGCCTGAGGACAGAACAATGCTTTTTAGAATACTCACACTCCATACAATTTCTATACCCAACTCTGGAAATCCTGCTGATGTCACCCACCTAGAAATACACCTCTTGGACTACTGTAACCCAGTAATCTCGGTAGCACATTCTGTAACTGCGTAATGCTGTAGTGTGTTAAAGTAGTCAGGTAGGTGCTCTATTCCAAGGCATAGCAGGTGTGTGTATTTGTCAATCATATCCTATGTGTTGGTGATTGTGAGTGTCTAGCCACTGGATGTGTTGAGGAGCATGTTTTGTAGTTTCCCTATATAGTGGCCATATATGTCACAATCAGCCAAGAGATTGAGTTGGCAAGACATAGCCATACATTTGGCAATAGGCCTAGTGAGTAAAGTCCACAACCCTAATATTACCCAGAATACAGTCTGAACCTATGTGTTGGACAGAAACACACTAGCCTTGGGATTTACACCAGTACATGAAGCAGGAGCTGCTGGTGTTTCCCTTTTCATTCTTTTCTAATGCTTTGGTGTCACAAGGTTTGTTCTTGAGATATATGATCTATATCTATGTATGTATATATATATATATATATATATATATATATATATATATATATATATATATATATATATATATATATATATATATATAGACATTAACACACATTCATCTGCATAATGGAATACATGTCCTATACTGTTGAATGACTGTGCTGGGTGATATGTTCATGATAACATCCAACGTCTGCATATCTGCCATGGCTTAGTGGTAAAGCACATTGGCTGTGGTGTGCAGGGTCCTGGCTTTGAACTTTGCAGAGGCCGGTCATTTTGTTGCTGGGCAGAATAAGGCCGTTGGATACGGAGTGAATAAGGCACTTTTAAGCAGTTGTGAGTGGGTGTGTGCGGGATTGCATGACAGTAAGCAGTGGTTAGTTTAGGGGAGGCTCAGTATGGGACATGTAACTATGCATTAGCAGGCACTCTTATGCAAATGAGGTGAAGGATAGTGAATCCCAGTTTTCCCCAGGGTGTGAGGCAGGTCCCAAGAGTGTAAGAGTATAGATAGCTGGGTGCAAGACTTGGATATAGGTGACATCGTGGGGGGTGTGTCAGGCATACTGTAAGTGGATGGGAGCCCTGAGGCTCGGGATTGCTCCTAGCTTAGCACGGCTAAGCTAGAGGTGTGTCTAAACCTGCCTTAGGCATTCAAAAGAGGAAACAGCAGTAGGAAAGTAATCAAGGCAAACTAGCTGAGCTGACAGGTGAAATGTATCAGGATCAGCCAATTACAGAAGCAGCAGACCAGCCCAGCCCAGAACATTACTATAAACTAAGCAAACACCTTCCACTCTGGTTTTTCCACACTCTACACCACTGGTGTATACAAATGGGGAAATTTTAACAAACAAACCTACAAAATGAGAAGGGCTGCAGCAGGCAACATAGAACAACATGTGTAAGAGGTTGAGAGTGGTGAGGATGTGAATGCTGCTGAACAACCCACAGTGAGGAGACCGAGAAGGGTGTACAGACTCAGTGTAACCTACCAGGGGCTACATGAGCTGGAGATAGTGGAGTGCTGTAGGGTGGACAGAGACCTCCTACAGTAAATTGTTGAGCTGTGCCGGCCACACCTGACACATCAAACCGGCCGAGGGGAACCCATCCCAGTGGATACCAAGGTATGTGTAGGCCTAGGTATACTAGCCACAGGTACTTCCCAAAGCACAACTGGTCATATCATGGGGATCTCACAGGCATCATTATCCAGAGTATTCCACCAGTTCCTGGATGCCATGTCAGCACATGCCAGTGAGCACGTTTATTTCCTCAACACACGTGAGGTGTTGACCAGCAATATGCATCTCTTTCACCAAATAGCAGAATACCCTGGAGTAGTGGGTGCTATAGACTGCACACACTCACACATCAAAGCACCACCTGGTAAGCAGGGTAGGGCCTACATCAACCGCAGGGGCATCCCCTCTATCAACTGCCAGGTTGTATGTGATGCCCAGGGCATTATAATGAACGTGTGTGCTGGCTGCCCTGGAAGCTATGACGATTCAGAAATATGGCATCTGACACAGCTGTACCACAGATTTGCCAATATTTACATCCCCTACGGTCACCTAGTGGGGGATGCTGGGTACCCACTAGAGCTGTGGCTGATAACACCCATCAGAAATGCATACACACCTGAACAACAATGCCATAATGAGGCACACGCACAGGCTAGACAAATAATCGAGAGTGTGTTTGGGATGCTCAGGACATGGTTCCGGTGTCTGGACACATTCGGTGGAGTCTTGCAGTATTCACCAGCTACATGCACCCAAATTGTTATGGTATGTGCTATGCTACACAATATGATCCTGTGGAAACAGCTGCAGCAGGAACAGCATGGGGCAGGGCCACACAGCTCCCCACCAGTGCCAAGGCCTGTACAGGCACAGAGTGACTCAGAAGGGGAACAACCTGAGCCTTACCCAGTAGGCAGAAGGAGGCGTGTCCAGTATGACATGGCCTTGTCAAAGGGGTAACGCATAGCATATGCACTGACACAGCAGGGACCCAGGGAATGACACCCTCTCTGACTCACACAGACAGTAAAAGGGATGCCAAACATGACACTACCTGTGCTCAACCATGTATAGGGAGTGTACTATGTGCATCAGACACAGGCAGCCCTCCAGCACCATCCTTAAGTCTGGCACACCCTCAAGGTAAGTCAATCAACCTACCAATTGTCAAATGGAGTAGAATGTGTTGTTACCTGTAGCTATGTTATGGATATGAGCATGCAAGGGAACTGGGTGGCCGAATGTTAAGGCAGCAGACAGTAGACACCCAAAGTGGCACCATGACATCTGTAACACATACTAGAGTCACCATAGTAGCCAGTACTACACAGGGTGACACAACCCACTACAGGTAATGGGCTGAGCTACATGTGTGTCAATAAGACCCACACAAGTCTCAGCCAGCAGGGCAGGTGTAGACAAACACAAACAAATGCTGCAGTATGGCCTTTGAATGTGCCCTATGGGTAACCCCTCCCCAAGACCCACACAGACAGACGACAGCAGGCCAGGCAGTTGGATGTAAGTTGTGAAGGCTAGGAAGTCAGAAACTAATATGTTGGTAATTGAAGCTAAGATCTGTAGTACACTGTATATCTCTAGCCAGCACAATAGGTAAGACTACACACTGAAATGGAGTAGCTGACATACCAGTACAGTCCTAGCAAATTTGTACAAGTGTCAGGTGTGCCCCTCCATCCAATGTACACTTATAGCAACAGTCAGGTATGTCCCCCCCCCCGCTCCTGTGTAGGAATGTAGATGCAGTCAGGTGCCCCCCCCTGCTATGCAGACATATAGCAACAGTCAATGCCAAATGACCGATGGATACCCTGCAGACACAGCATGCTACCTGTCAGTGTACAACACAAAGGTCAGCACCGCAGTACAAACTACCTGGACTTGATCCACACATGCAATACAGATGGCCATACAGTGCATGCTCGCACACTTGAAGGTATGAAGGTAATGTCAGTCAACAACATACTGAGCGGTCATACTGGGCATGCTCACACACTTAAACACATGAAGGCCATGTCTGCAAACACCAGTGGTCCAGACATATCTGGCAGTCGCAGTTCTTAGTGCAGACACATGTCAGCATGCACCACTCCTGCCTTGCACACACAGTGGATAGGAATACAGGCATATATGTAAGGACAACACACTATAATAAGCCAAAGGTAGATGGACATAGATGCGTGGAAGAGGGTGACCATGACAAGGAGCCATCCGGGCCTGCCCTACCCAGCCCACAGCCAAAGGGCCCCAAACACATGAGGAGCAGATATCATTCACTGCAGATACTAGCCACCAGTATCTGTCAGCATGACAGACTATGTGGTGCACGTGCCAGCTGTGCAACATGACTGTACAAGGAAGTAGTCATCTAGTAGCTGAATACATGTACCTGTGACATATGACCCTGAGTGTGCCCACATGTGGCATGTCAACCACTACATGAATGGGTTATGGCCCATGCACACACTGCCCTCCCCATAGCAGTATTATGACAAGCCTGATGAGGTCATCCAATGTGAAATGCACCTTTGGGAGAGCTGTAGATCAGTAATCTCCATGGCGCATCCCATAACTGCATACTGCTGCAGTGATAAACTAGTTAGGTAGTAGTTCTGGGTATATATTATAACATTGAAGTTCTCTAACATCGAATATTATAATATCAAACCCGTAATGTCGAACGCTGAAAACAGCGAAGGTGCAGGACACTAAATTCTTTCCCAGGGAAATAATTTGGGGGGCCGTTGCTGTGGCTTTGCTGTTTTCAGCATTCAATATGTTGGAGCGTTACGGGTCGGGTTCAGGAAAGTGTGCGATTGTGTGTAGGTTAGGGTTAGGGGGCGGGTTAGGGAGAGGGTCAGGTAAGTGTGAGGTTGTGTGGATGTTAGTGTTAGGGCGCGGGTTCAGGTAAGTGTGCGATTGTGTGTAGGTTAGGGTTAGGGGGCGGGTTAGGTGAGTTAGGGTTAGGGCATGGGTCAGGTAAGTGTGCGATTGTATGTAGGTTAGGGTTAGGGGGAGGGTTAGGTGAGTTAGGGTTAGGGCGCGGGTGAGGTGAGTGTGCGATAGTGAGGGACCTTAAGGTTAGGGTTGGGTTAAGGTAAGTGGATAGCTAGTACTGTATGTAAAGTTTAGTTTAGGTGTAGGATTGTAAGTGTATGTGTGTGAATGACTGTTTTTTGTATGTGTTTGCGCTGTGTGTATGTTTCTCGGAATAGCAATTTTTTTCCATGGGAAAAAATTTGCTATTCTGACTGTTCGATGTTTTCACACTTCGGTGTTTAGGGTTCGATATTATAACATTCGATGTTAGGGAAATTCGATGTTATGATATAGACCCAGTAGTTCTAACCCCAGACTTGCCAATTGTGTGTGTGTTTGTGTGCATCTGTCTGTCTCAGACTGTGGAGAGTGAAATGCTTTTTCGGCTACTCTCAGTCAGTACAATTCATATACTCAACTTTGGCAAGGCTGCTGATGTCACTCATCTAGAAATACACCTCTGGGAAAGTCATTACTCAGTAGTCTCTGTAGTGCGTTCTGTATCTGCATATTGCTGTAGTGTGATAAAGTAGTTAGATCTGTGTTCTAATCCCAGACTTGCCAACTGTGTGTGTGTCTGTCTGTCTGAGGACAGACCAATGCTTTTGGAGTACTCACACTCCATACAATTCATATACTCAACTTTGGCAGTCCTGCTGATGTCACCCACCTAAAAAATCACCTCTCGGACTACTGTAACCCAGTAGTCTCGGTAGCATGTTCTGTAACTGCGCAATGCTGTAGTATGTTAAAGTAGTTAGGTAGGTGCTCTATTCCGAGGCATAGCAGGTGTGTGTGTTTGTCAGTCATATCCTGTGTGTTGGTGGCAGTGAGTGTCTAGCCACTGGATGTGTTTGGGAGCGTGTTTTGTAGTTTTCCTATATAGTGGCCGTATATGTCGCAATCAGCCAAGTGACTGGGTTGGCGAGACATACCCATACATTTGGCAATAGGCCTGGTGAGTAACATCAGTAACCCTATTATTACTCAGACTACAGTCTGAACCCATGTGTCAGACAGACACACACTTGCCTTGGGATTAACACCAGTACATAATATGGGAGTTGCAGGTGTTTTCCTTTCCATTCTTTCCTAATGCTTTGGTGTCACAATGTTGTTCTTGGGATATATAATCTATATCTATGTATGTATATGTATGTACATATATATATATATATATATATATATATATATATATATATATATATATATATATATATATATATAGATAGAGAGAGAGAGAGAGGGAGAGAGACATTAACACACATACATCTACGTAATTGAATACATGTCCTATACTGTTGAATGGGTACATTTCCGTTATTGGGGCAACACTATTAATGCAATCATTCAGGTGTAATGCAGCTCATTAACATGCCTGCTGAGCACATGTTGGTATAAAATGCTTGTGTTGATAATTAAATGTTTAACCTAGTAACTAGTCTAATTTTACACATGCCTGCCTGACAGACATGTTAAGGTACTGCATTACAGCGGAGCATTTCTATTGTATAGTTTGTTTATGGCTGGGGTCCACCAGACAGGACGTCTGCCTTTGGAGGACTGGGTCTTGGTTTTATTTGGGATTGCATGATCCATGCATTCCTGAAGGTGTTCATAGAATGCGTTTATAAAGGATTCTGCAGTCTGAGACGTATTTTCCACAGGCCCGGGGGCTTTGAAGGATTCCACCTCAGTTTTGAGGAGTGTGAAATTTGCTTTAGAGAAGTTTTCACTGTGGTTGACACCACCCCCTGCCCAGAAAACCACAGTGAAGAACTTCTCTAAAACAAATTTCACACTCCTCAAAACCGAGGTGGAATCCTTCAAAGCACCCTGGCCTGTGGAAAATATGGCCCAGACTGCAGAATCTTTTATAAACGCATTCTATGAACACCTTCAGGAATGCATGGATCTTGCAATCCCAAATAAAACCAAGACCCAGTCCTCCAAAGGCAGACGTCCTGTCTGGTGGACCCCAGCCATAAACAAACAATACAATAGAAGGAAGAAGCTACTAAATGATAGAGCAAAATTCCAAAAAGGGAAGGCATCTCTGATCAGTATTAGCAAAAAACTACGGGCACTCATAAAACCGTCTAAGGCCAGCTTTGAGAGAAAAATTGCACAGGACACTAAGGATAATCACAAGGCTTTATTTAGCTATGTTAGGAACCTGGGTGGGAATTCCCAGATATGCTTAGAATTAGTCCAAAATGACAAAAAATACACCGAACCCACAGGCATTGCCAACATCCTAGCTGACAGGTTCAGTGCAAACTCCCCCCCTCTTCCCCACCAAAAGGGCAAATATCTATCCCAGCAGAGTGCTGCCCCCCTGACATCTCAGATGTTCAGGTAAGAGCCGCCTCTCCAAAGCAAAAAACACAGCATCAATGGGACCAGACGGTGTCCTGAGCTGTGTCCTACATGAACTCCAAGAAGAGCTAAACCCAAACATAAAACTACTGTTCAATCTCAACCTTACTACAGGATATGTACCCAAAGAGTGGCGTACAGCAACTGTGGTCCCTCTCCACAAAGGTGGTGCCTAAACGGATCCTGGAAACTATCGCCCCAAAAGCCTGACTAGCTTGGTCTGCAAAGCTATAGAAAGGATCATCATGGACCTCATACATAAAGATATTGGGGACCTACAGACACTGGATCCTACCCAGTTCGGCTTTGTTAAGGGAAGATCCTGCCTCTTAAACCTGGTTTATTTCTTTGAAACAGTCACCAAGGCCATTGACGAGGGGAAGGTGGTCCACACAGCCTACCTGGACCTCACAAAAGCCTTCGATACAATACCCCACTCGGGCATTATAGATAAGCTCAACAGCTTAAATATAAACCCCTATGTCACTAGATGGGTTGCAAACTGGCTCAAGGACAGAACCCACATGGTTAGAATTGCTGGAGCCATGTCAGACTCCAAACCATTTACAAGTGGCGTCCCACAAGGCTCAGTCCTGGGACCTCTCTTGTTCGGTATATATTTCTCGAAGTTACAGGCCAACACGGAAGGACTGTGGCTGACCAAGTTTGCAGATGACTGCAAACTGGGCGCCATAATCGACTCTCCAGCCGACACAAGCATCCTCCAAAAGGGCCTCATATAAACAGACAACTGGTGCCAGAGCCATGGCCTCAAGCTAAGCACCAAAAAGTGTATAGTCATCCCCTTTGGCAAAAACAAAGTGCCCACAAATTACCACATAGGTGGTAATCCATTAAGTACAGAAGAAGTAATTAGGGACCCAAGTTGATAGCAATCTCTCATTTGACAACCATGTGGCCAAAGTGGTTAGAAAAACATTTTATATAGCCCACCTAATCATGAAGGGATTCACATCTAGATCAGGGAGGTCATCGTGCCTCTTTACTCATCCCTCATCAGGCCCATAATTGAGTACAATGCCCCTTTTGGGATGTACCTTACCAGACACCTGCAGCAACTGGAAAGACCCCAGAAGTACCTCACCAAGAGGATCAAGGGGCTCAAACAGATGCCATATGCTGCCCGGTTAAAGAAACTCCAGCTCTACTCAGTGGCATACCGCCTGTTCAGAGGTGATCTGTGCCTGACGTATAAAGCCATGTCCAACCCGGAATTAATGGACATGCTGCACCTCAGAAAATCCAAATCTCATCGAGCTACACGCTCGAGAGACTTGAACCTCAGCACTGAAATAAATAGGACATGCTAGAGGGAAGGATTCATAACCCAGAGGCTCCCTTCACTCTGGAATAAAATCCCAGTCCAGGTTAGGCAGAGTCCCTCATTGACTCTCTTCAAGAGGAATCTTGATGAGTGGATGGGAGATCGTAGGTTTACCCCGGGTATCACTTCTGTATCACTGTTAGATAGAGGCACAGTATACTAACTTCAAAAAAGGGCATAGCAAAATGAATTTAAAATGGGTGGCGAAAGCCAAACACATTCTGGCTAGGCTTATAAATGCCCTAGGGCAGATAGCCTAGTATGAACCTATGAACCTATGAACCTAAGTGTTGCCCCGGTAAGTCACACAGACAGGAAATCAGTAATAAGGAAATACTTGCAAATAACATGACATTCCTTTCTTCTGTTAATTAGTCTTGACATGGTGATATGTACACTGCATGAAATGCCTAACATGAAGTAAGTAGTCATGCTGTCCATTTGTAATTAGAGAGTTTTCAGTCCTCTCTGAGGCCTGTGAACTGATGATTAAAAGACAGTGAAATTGCTATGTATATGTTTGCCATGAAGGGCTTACAAGACTCAAGTTGCTAAGATTAGGCTTCAACTTGGATTAATTATACAAAAGCCTTGTACAATAGCAACAGATGTATACATCGTAAACACAGTTATTTCCTTGCTCAGCGATGCCTTCCTAAATCCATGCCTGACACTCTTTAAAAACAAACGATCACTGTTTACTGATCGTAATCAGATCCTCGCGGCTTAAAGAAGCCGAGTTAAGTATAATTGGAGATGTTGAGGTCGGGTATTTGACAATGAAAATGTTTTCTACAATGCCTGCTTTCCCTATAATGGATAGACTGCTGTAATAGTAGGCCTTTGTCTTTGTTTTGCACTATTCTGCTTTCGGGCAAACACTTTCAATGCATGTGCTAAGTTCTGACTCCAACCTCAAGCCATGTTATTTGGATGTTAATGTTAACAGTTGTGTGTAAATCAGTTAAATGGATAAAATGTAAAAACAAAATGAAAACAACTGCAACTTCTAAATTTTACACACACATGTTAAGACTAACACAAGTACATGGCTTGACACTGGATTCAGAAGTCAGCAACCGCATTAGCAGTGTTTCCCTGTTAACGGAAAAGTACCCCCGCGCAAATGCACTTAAACATGCTTACTGGTGCTTATATATGTTTACTACTGCATATTTCTGCTTACACCTGCTTAATAGTAACTTATTCATTATGTCACTAACACTGAGATTGAATGACATTAATTAAACATGTCATGCAGTACTCCAGTTCACATGTACATGTTCTTATGTAGGTTGTACAGCAATATCATGTATAATTATGTTTATATACACATTCCACATGGAAAATGATATGTGCTAGTGTGGGACTCGGACTGTGAATGCCTGTTCATTAGGCAAATACTCTGACCAATACACCATTGCTGTGCTGCTTCAGTTGCATATATATACCATTTATACCCATGTCTCCTAGTTCCCCAAACTCCCACCCCAACACTTCACTAACACTGTAGTCATCCATACTCCAGTTGTATTCGTGGTGTATCCACACTAGTACACATTGGCCGCTCTCTACCCCTGTAGATCCATCCCATAGGTTGACTCACTACATGTATCCTCAGGAATCCCTAAGGTTTAGTCCACAAACATTGGTGACATGAGTGACCAATAGGACACTATTCACAATTTTTGCATTATCCCACATGGGACACACTTGTCTTTATTTCAAGATTAGACTCTTACTTCCTTACATATTTACTCCCATTAAAATGACACTACAATGAATTAATTAGTCTGACTATATGATAATGTACACATTACACACGAGAACTAATTATGTACATGCTTGGTGTGATTCCTTTACAAATAGACCTGTTTAGTATTTGCCGTTGATGTTGCAGGCAGATCAGAGGGATAATTCCCTGTGTGAGACAGTCCTCACATTTGATTTATTCAGCACAGCACTGACTTCAGACATTGTATACACTTCTGCGTTTTTAGCAATTTCTTCCCTTCCCTCTTATGCACTACCAATTATTCTATCTACTGTGGAGGTTCGTAAGGGCACATTCATGTGTTTATGTCTGCAAATGGAATGGATATGTTACAGGGAATGTACTTCGGCATATAGAGGTATGCATGTGTGTATGCATACATACTTATAACTAACTCGCTGGCCTCCACGCGGCGGTCCATTTATAACCAGGCCATCCAACCATGACACTCCTGGATCCATAATCACATTCCCATGGTTCCTCAACCACACCCAAGTTCGGAATACATGAAATGCATCCATTATCCAGTTGCTTTCACGGCCATAACAGACCTACACACATTGCCCTCCCCCCAGCATTAGGGGCCCTACACGTATGTTGTCCCAACACATGTATTATCATGCTCTCCCACCATTTAGTCCTTAAACATACCTGCCCCTGCTTGTGTAATGCAGGTGTAAGCACAAATAAGCAGCAGTAAACACATATAAGTACCAGTAAGCAAGTCTGAGTGCACTTGCACGGGTCTAAGCAATGCCCAGCATAGGAAATGTATATAAGTATATACAGATATATAATATAATATATATATATATATATATATATATATATATATATATATATATATATATATATATATATATATATATATATATATATATATATATATATATGAAGAAAAAACAACTTAACAATAAAGCATACAAAAGGAATGAGAAGGGAATCAACAGCAACCCCAGTATTATATAGCGCTGTCAGCATTTGTCATATCAAGCTGGGCCAGAGTGAGCAAAGCACTGCTACTCACACCACATGCAGGATATTACCAGTGGGAGTAACATTGTTGATTTGCTAAGTCTACTTTACACACAGAGGGGAGTCCCTGGTAGGACTACCCAAAAATTGATAGACCATTTGGCCATCCGACCATTACACAAGCAAGGGCAGGTATGTTCAAAGACTAAATGGTGGGAGAGCATGAGAATACATGGGTTGGGACAACATATGTGTAGGGCCGCTAATGCTCGGGAGAGGGCAATGTGTGGAGGTGTGTCATGGGTGCGATAACAAGTGAACAATGGATGGTATGAGTGTATGTTGGACACGGGTGGGGTGGAGGAACTATGGGTATAACATTATGGAGCAAGGCATGCAAGAGTTGGATGGGCTGGTTCTAATTGGACCGCCCCATGGAGGTTAGCGAGTTCGTTATAAGTATATATGCATACACACATGCAGACATCAATATGTAGAAGTACATTCTCTGTAACACATTCATTCCATTTGCAGAGATAAATAACATGAATGTGCCCTTACAAACCTCGACAGTAGATAGAATAATAGGTTGTGCAGAAGAGGGATGGGATGAAACTGCTAAAACGCAGAAGTGTGTAAAATGTCTGAAGTCAGTGCTGTGCTGAAAAAAATCATATGTGAGGACTTTTCCACACATGGAATCATTCCTGTGATCTGCCTGCTACGGCAATGCCAATTACTAAACCGGTCTATTTGTAAAAGAAATACACCAAACACATACATAATTAGGCTCTCATGTGTAACGTGTGTGTTACCCCATAGTCATACTTATTAATTTATTGTAGTGTCATGTTAACGGGAGTAAGTATGTAATGAAGTATGGAGTCTAATCATGACATAAACACATGCATGTCCCATGTGGGACAACCCAAAAATTGTGAATAGTATTCTTTTGGTTGCTCATGTCACCAGTGTTTGTGAACTAAATGTTTGGGAGTTCTGAGGATACGTGGAGTGAGTCAACCGATGGGATGAGTCTATAGTAGGGAGTGGCCAATGTGTAGTGGTTTGGATATACAGAGAATCCAACTGGAGAATGGATGACTGCAGTGTTAGGGAGGTGTTGGGGTGTGTGTTTTGGGAACCAGGAGCCATGAGTATATGGTTATATATGCAAATGAAGCAGCACAGCAATAGTGTATTGGTTAGAGCAACCGCCTAATGAACAGACAATCCCGTACCGAATTCCACTGCATCACATACCATTTACCATCCGTAATCAGTACATGAACAAATTGCGACATCTGTCCACTGTATAACTTGCAAAATATCGATTAAAAATTAACTGGAGTGAAGTGCCAGTGTCATAATGAATAAGGAACTAGTAAGCAGGTTCAAGCATATATATACACCAGTAAGCATGTGTAAGTGCATTTGCGCGGGGTATGCATTGCTTTACAGACATATATATATATATATATATATATATATATATATATATATATATATATATATATATATATATATATATGTATATATATATATATATATATATATATATATATATATATATATATATATATACATATATGTATATATACATATATGTATGTGTATCTATCTATATATATATATATATATATATATATATATATATATATATATATATAGTTGCAGACATATATATATATATATATATATATATACATGTGTGTGTGTGTGTGTGTGTGTGTGTGTGTGTGTGTGTGTGTGTGTGTGTGTGTGCACATAGTTATACACAGATATACAGCTATGATAGGAAACAGCACACAAGAATGACATATGTTCACAGGCTATGCCAATGGAAGTGAGGAGCACAAGCAAGAAACATGAAACACGTAGCATGAGCTTCCACCACCCCCCAGCTGAACACGGGAAACATACACATAAACAATGTAAAGAGTGCACTGCTCCTCAGACCACAGGTAGGATACAACCGGGGGGGGGGGGGCACAGTGCACCCGTGAATTCTAATCATGGAACACAGACAGGAAAAATTGGCAAGACCAAAAGAAGGTGATAGACCAAATATTCTAGCTGGGGTGTATACATACTCGGAATGCAATGGTGGGAAAGCCTGATGACCCATGGGCCAAGACAATTGTATGAAATGGGTCCCGTGAAGTGGAGAGTGGGCAGCGTGTAGTGGTGGTGTGTCCAGAACAGACCAGGACCCTGAGTAAGTATGGGTGCTGTTGAGGAGGTGTGGGTGGGGGAAATATGGGTAGCTTCTTATGGGTCTAGGTTTGCAGGTGTTGGCTTATGTGGGCCTATATGGACAGCCCTAGGGATGTAAGCGAATGTGTTCATTGGGCAGAGGCATTGCCCAATGAGCAGCCACACCCACTACGAGTCCCACTGCAGCAAAGTGTAATCTATATGGCAAGGAACAGAATAACCAGATGTAGATGTATATATGTAGAGGTATGTGTGCGTATATCTACCCATAGTGACATAGAGATAAGCCTCTCCCTCTCCGTGGTACAAATGTATACATACAGAGACAGAATACAGATACATACCCACATATAAATATATACATATGCAGACACCCATATGTTGTTAGATATATATATATATATATATATATATATATATATATATATATATATATATATATATATAGACAGCAAAATATAAATATACATGTATGCATACATATACAGATATATCTGTATATAGTAATGTATATATATATATATATATATATATATATATATATATATATATATATATATATATATAACTGTAAATATACACATGTATATAGCTAGGATATGATACAGCAGTTACGAGTTACATATGTTCACAGGCCATGCATATGGGGGTGAGGGGTCCAATAAACAAACGTGTAACACGTAGCATCAACCCCAGCTAGGCAGGTGAGACATACAGACACACAACAGAGGTAAACACACCACTGCTTCCCAGACCACCGGCAGGATACTACCAGTGGGAGAGACCTGCCAGGTCTAATCTTTAAAATTAGACATCGATGTCCCTTGTGTGACACCAAAAATTAATGATCATCGGAGGCAGTCCCGGTAATGACTTATCAAAGCAGGCTGTAGTTGTACATGGACCAGTAGGTTGTGCAAGCCTGATAAGCCATGGGTCAACACAATGTACAACATGTGTCCCGACATGGGGAGAGTGGGCAGTGTGTAGTGGTGTGTTTGTACCCCACCTGCACCCACAGTAAGGATGAGTGCAGTAGAGGAGTGGCAGGTGGGGGAACTATAGGTATGCAATTATGGGCCAAGGCATGTAGGTGTTGGCTGGTGCAGTCGTATTAGGACCGCCCTGGGGATGTAAGTAATATTTTGAAATGGGCATAGCTGATGTCCTTTCTTCTCAACCCCTAAGATCAAATACACTGGACAGTACATAAACCATTGGGGGAACAAATAGGGACCATACCTCTGAACTTTCCCCGATTTCCAGGGACGTCCCTGATTTAGACTCAATTTCTAACTCTGTCCAACTTAATCTCTCATAAAACTAGTGAGATTTGGAGGAAAGGTGGTGAATTACACGTAATGAATAATAACATCAATTAAGAGTTATAAACATCGTTTACCTCAGAAAATTAGTATGAATTCATATGCTCTGAGTCTGTCAATGTGTCAGGTTAATAGCACCAATAATTTAAATGTGTCCCTGATGTTGTTATGCCATGTCCCTGATTCAGTTTGTATTTTCCCCAATCGTATGAGAGGTCTGATAGGGACAGAAAGCACATATTCCACTGACAACCTTAAAAAGATGATAGAATATAGCATGACTCAGCTGAAGGATGTGCGTTCCAAAACCCAATTACTTGTTTATATTGAAGAGGGTCAGTTCCCATGTGTTAGCCAGCCGGGTGCAGATTGTAAGAGGAACACACCAATAATATGAATCAAACTCTGGACAGGCCACGGATTCCATATAGTCGAACAGAATGCTGTTACCTAATGGGCAGCCATTCCCGATACTGTAGGCATGTAATCTGATGTAATAGAAAAAAAAATAAATAAAAACAAATGCCTGGATCATCATCTATGTCTCAATAAATGTACATGTTTGTCTTTAATACAACTCTTATTGTTTTATTGTATTATTCTTTACTGTAATTTTGCACACGGAGCTTTTCTCCCTGGGCCTCCACTGAAAATGGACTTGTATCCAGTTGGACTTTTCCGGTTAACAAATGTAAAATAAAATAAATAAATAAATAAAAATAGGCATCACAAGGTAATATCATAGTCCTCAGTCCCACCCAGGGGTGTGAGTGTTAGATGTAAACACCAAATGCGGTGCATTTGCAAGTGTGGGAGCAAGCGGGTGAAAGCCTGTTTGGCCACCGGTATGCGAGTATTACACTGGTAAAGCAATGTAGAGGCTAACTGAGTGTAAGAAACTGTAACTGGAGGTTAGCATTGCTTAGCTCCATGCAAACCCACGCACACCTGCTCACAACTTCTTTAATGTGCCTTAATCACTCCATATCCAATGGCCTTGTTCTTCCCAGCAACAAAATAAACAGCTTCTGCAAGGCTCAAAACCAGGACCCTGCACACACAGCTATTATGATTTACCACTAAGCCATGGCAGATATACAGACATTGGACCTTATCACAAACATATCATCCAGTGTAGTCATTCAACAGTATAGGAAATGTATTCCATCATGTAGATGTATATAGATATATCAGGAACATCCCATCTGACAACAAAGCATTACAAAGGAATGAAAAGGGAAACACCAGCAATGCCTGTATTATGTAGTGGTGTTGTCCTATGTAATATCAAGACTCCCTCAGACAGATGTGTCATTCATACATGCAAACATGTGTACATTGGCCATATACATCACTCTGTGCATGTTATTTACATAAACATAACAGTTCCTGTCCAATCATTATGTGAGAATAGTACTCTTGCAAGGTGCTGTGTGCAACATCATCATCATGATAAAGGTAAATGGGGTAACCGTAGAGAGACTGATAGTGTTGTGTATACAATGGGGTCATCCACATCACGTGTACCTGGAACATTTAGGAGACATGTGCATACTAGGATTGTGTGCCTAAGATACAGGGGCGATGACAACTGGAGTATGTTGTGATGCATATTAAAAGGGTCACATGTGTCCAGTGGACACGTGTGTGAAATGGACAGCTATGTATGGGGAAAATGTTGTTCTAGGAACCAATTGGCCTTTTGTTTCCATAGGGTGAGAGTGGGGTGTGAGGGAAGGAGAGGAGGTATGCTCGTGGAGGATAAGTAGGATAGGATGACAGACAAGACAGCATACAGGGTCAGTATATGACACATGTGGAAGGATACACCTCGGACGGGGAGGGGTGTTTGGCAGTCACAAGCCCATGCGCCCCCAGATGGAAACAGTAGGACAGAGGTCCCCAGGCATGGACAGCCACCACTGCTCCAAAACAGCTGCAAAGGTGGCAGTGTTGGGGGCTGTCTAGGAAGGGCAGCCTCACACTGTAAATATGACACTCTGCCCTTGAGCTGGTGTATCTGGCCTGAAAACCTCATATTGATCCCCCTACGCACCACGTCTGAGACTGTGCGACAGAGGACATGTTCCTGTCTGGACCTGTTCCCAGGTGGGACAAGCCCCATCCTCAGTGGCGGTACCACCAGAAGGTGGTGCAGAGGCAACAGAGGTGGAGGTCCAAGACTGGGCCCCAGATGTGCTGGTGCCTGGTGCCTGGTGCCATGGCCAGTTGAAGTGGGGCAGGAGTCTCTGCCAGGACCTCCAAACCCATACAGCCTATGGTGTTGCAGTTTAAACACAAATATGGCTTAGTAATAGTCAACAGCATTCAGGATTACTTATAACAGCATGCATAGATATGACCATCAACCCAACACAACAGATGGTATACATTTGAAGAAGAAGCACAGCACATGCATATATACTGTATGACATCTGTACAAAGTGTAGAAGACTTGCGACTGCAGCTAAGAACAGTGGCCCATTATTGGTATGTCACTGAGAACCCCAGACAGTGTCTGTTATACCACTGTTTCATGTGACATATGTCCAGTCAGGGATGCGATGGCAGTAACTCATCACTATCACCATGTACTGACTGCAATCCTCACACTATGCTCCTGCAGTTCACAGATGTGTGTTCAGTGATTAACACAGGAAACAAATGGTTCTACACACTGACCAGTCCACATATGGCCCTACTGATGTGGGTCCCTCACAAACAGAGCACTGTCTTGTCAGTTTTAAAACATGCAGAATTCCCATTACCGCACACAACTTGTTAAACAGGAAGTGGTCTCAATGAAGCATAGCTACACATACATGCTGTAGTCATGTCTGGCACATCACCCTCCTGTCTTTAGGCTATTTCCCACTGTGTATGTTGTTTGAGGAAGATCTGGATGTCATCTGTGATGCCGTTTACCAAACATCAGATCCAGGTATCACTCACAGCGACTCTCATGGGCAAACACCAACATGATGTTTCTAGATATTGTACTGTGTTTTTCATGCGATTGGCTATGGGAACATCATTACAGCTGTTCCACATGCAATCAGCTAGAGAAGGACTGCAATAGGTGCAGAGGCCATCACCTGATCATGACCATCACTTACAAAACACAAGCTGCTGCCGAGCAGGTGTACACCTCCACATCCACTAGGGAATGTGTGGGAGGGACAGACAGAGGCAAAGTACATCAGAGAAGGGCTTGGAGACTAAAACCTAAGCATCGTCTGTCACACACTTACAAGTACAGGGGTTCAAACCCCTGACTGACTAGTCATTACTATTACAAGTGCAAGCAGTTACTCCATGTGCCACAAAACTGACATGTTGGTGTGCTGTAAGAACATATATGTGTGCTGGTGAGCGACATCTGCAACAGAGATATAGTAGACATACTTTAGGTGTAGCATACATGGCTGTCCACATGAACGGATGTCATTGTCAACACAACCACACTCTCTAATGGACTCACATTGACACTCTTTGCCCGGCCCACAAATACACTTCCAAACTACTTAGTTTGCCACACTGCAGTAATGCACAGGTACTACATGCACCACAGGGGATATCTGGAGGTTCTATGGGTTAGGGCATGTGAACATGTTTGACATCTGTCGGTATGCCAATGGGAGTTATACTGGGAGTGACTTTGGTTGGGAGCATCATACCCCACACACAGACACAAGGTGCCAGTACTGACATGCATGTGTGCATTGCTTCATGGGTGTGTCATGGTTGGCTGTGCAAGATGGCTGTACAAGGCGGTGTAAGGGATTATCCTTGGCATCACACCCCTCGACAATGGTGTGCAGTGTGGTACAGTGGTGTAGTGTCTGCAATGTCCCACACAGATGGGTATTGTATGAACTGTCCTGACATCCTGGTTACCATTGTGTATGGCCATAGCTTTGCAATGCATGCCATGTCTGTGTTTGATAGTACTTGGCATGGGCATTGCATGGGATGTGCATGTCCCACAATAATGTACAGTGACATGTACAGGTGTACCTGGTTTGGCTGGCACATGTTGTGTACACAGACTGTTATCCTCTGATATGCCAATACTGGCCTGGTGTGGCAGGACCTGCTTATAGTCAGCATGATACAGGTATTCCCTGGTATCAGTGGCATTGGTCCATACAGGGCACATGTGTAGGGCATTGTATGGCCTCTGTGGATCACATTTGATGGCACCCAATATGTTGCAGGCATCCAGAGGGGAACATAGTGAAGGCACATTGTTCACAATTATGCACCTATTGTACTGCTGTACAGGGTGCCATGCCCTCTGCAGCCCACTGCTATCACACCATGCCTACTATCTGTCATCAAAGTGCAGGGTACTAGCAGCATAGTGGGATATTCTAGGCAAGTGTGTTTGTGTATGACACATGGGTTTAGGATGTATTCCGGATAATAGTAGGGTTGCATACTTTGTTCACCAGGCCTTTTGCCAGATGTAGGGGTATGACTTGCCAACACAGTCCTTGGCTGACTGACATCTGTACTCCTCATGAGGTGGACATTGTGACATGTATGACAGACACCATATAGGAAAACTACAAAATCCGCTCCACAACATGTCCAGTGGTTAGACATTCACAACCACTTCCACACTGGCTCTGACAGTCAAACACACACACACCTGCCATGTCTTGGAATAGAACCCCTACCTAACTAATGTATTGCATTACAGCATTCTGCAGTTACAGTACGCACTATGGAAATTATTGGGTTACAGTAGTCCCAGAGGTATATGTCTAGGTGGTTACATCAGCAGGATTGCCAAAGGCGGTTATGCGAATTGTAAAGAGTGTGCACACTCTAAAAGGCATTGTTACATTCTCAGGCAGACAGACACACACAGTTTGCTCTCTTGGAATAGAACCCCTACCTAACTAGTTTATCATACTACAGCAATACGCAGTTACAGCACGCGCTACTGAGAATACTGGGTTACAGCAGTCCTAGAGGTGTATTCCTAGGTGGGTGACATCAGCAGGATTGCCAAAGGTGGTCATGTAAATTGTAAAGAGTGTGCATACTCTAAAAGCATCATTTCTTTCACAGGCAAGCAAGCAGACACACAATTGACCTGTCTGAGATTTGAACACCTAACAAACTAGTTTATCACACTACAGCATTACACAGTTACAGCACACACCATGGAAATTACTGAGTTACAGCACTCCCAGAGGTGTATTCGTAGGTGGGTGACATCAGCAGGATTGCCAAAGAAGGGCATTCCAAGTGTACTTCAGGTTGTACTTGTCTGCTACCTGCGTGTACCCACTGCTTACTGTCACGAAAACACATTTACACCTGCTTAAAAGTGTCTTGTGTAGTCCTAATTGACAGTATCAACAAAGATTGCAGGTCTTGAACCCTGGACCATGTACACTGAGGTCACTGGATGTACCACTAAGCCATCTGGGTTGTACACATGTTGCATGGAGTCTATAATGGACATCCTACTACAGGTATTCCACAGTACTGAAAACAAATGGGACAGTCCCTTTGTGTACATATGTACAGTAGTTTTGAATGTACTGTATTCTGTGAAATAACAAAGACAAGTCTACATCTGTACAACTGTCATAACTACATATATATATATATATATATATATATATATATATATATATATATATACATATATGCACCTATGAGATGTGTACACACACACACACACACACACACACACACACACATATATATATATATATATATATATATATATATATATATATATATATATATATATATATATATATATATATGCATATACACAGATACAGCCATAACTATATATATATATATATATATATATATATATATATATATATATATATATATATATATATTTATATATATATATATTTACATACACACGTCTGAATGCTCTTTGTGACACGAAGGGTTCCAAAGGAACTGACGTGTACACAAAATAGAGGCATCTCTTGTGTTATAACATTTAAATCATAAGCAGTTCACCAGAGAAGGGATGGTTGTTGTGTATGTGGAGTTTGGGGTGGGGAATGATGGCTAATGTAATCTACCCTGAGGATTTTGGAGTTAGGGTGGGAGATTGATGGGTGTGGACCTACACCCCAGTGACCATTTCTGTGTCACTGCTCGACAGGGTAGAGGAAAATAACATACACAACTGCAGCCATGCTTGACTATGTATTCTTTACCATTCCTAACTATGTAATACTTTGTAGACAATGGTCACCACAGATGGCTACCATGGTGTGCTAAAAGACATTACACATGTGTATGCCTGGCTACAGGGTAGTCACAAACATGCACACACTTGCCAGAATTGTGCATACATGTCTTGCTTATGTAAAGGTAACTAGTACAGTGGTATGCAGTTGGGGTATGTGCCACAGAGCACATACAATTACACTTACTCTGATTCCACTTCTGAGCTGGGTGACATCACAGGACCGATTACTTGCAGTGGGGAGGGGGGGAAGAGAGAGGTTTAGCAGTTGACAAGGATAAAGGCCAGTGCAAAAGGATATATCTCTTTGGAATGCAGCAAAACCCACTCTCATGACAGGATGCAGACACAAATACAACCACCCTGAGCCATTCGCTGACACATACTCTCAGACATTTGCTGACACACACACAGTTGCCAGTGGTGGGATCAGAACTCCTGCCTATCTACAGATGACTATTACAGTACTACACAGTTATGAGATGCGCCACAGAGATTATACATTCCAAGGCAGTCAGACTGCCCTTCTACAATTGAGGACAACAACAGGGAGACTGACAGTCACAAAGTACATAGCTGTAGACCTGTGTGTTTAAAGTAGGTGTCCATTACAACCTGTATGCACAAACAAGACACATCATCCACAGGTAGGCCTGAGAGGTATAGTTGTAGCACAACAGGAACCTGAACTGGAGTATGGCCATCTGCAGAATAGACAACTACTATCACTATACAGGGTTACAGTGGGAATGCTTATGCACTTAGTATCACAGGGCCGTTTGGGATGCACTATGACTACAACTACACAAGGTTATACTAGGCATGCTCATACACTTAGTAACAAAGGGCTTGTTGGATGCACTGACTCAAATTACACAAGGTGGCAGTGGGTACGCTCATACACTTAGTAGCACAGGGCTGTTTGGGATGCACTCTGATTCTAACCACTGAAGGCCACAGTGTGCATGCTCAAACACTTACATGTACAGAACATGTTGTAATGGACTTCTATTGTAAATACACAAGTTTACAGCTAAGTATATCGTACCTGTTAGTATATATGCACATCATACTGGTTTACTACCTGATACCTGTATGTGGCCCGTAAATGATATATCTGTGTTTGTGCTGTGTGATACACATGCATACATGTACATGAAGTACTGACATATATATGTTACATATACACATTCATGCATGTGTGGATGTGACAGACAATAGGTTACCTGGGTCGCACAGGTGGATGCTACCTACAGCATGTGTCACACACCTTGCTGCCCTGAAAGGCATACATTGATAGCAGGTTGTGGACAGTGGCATTATACATGGAATAGTGGCATGTGCAAGCATAATGTGTATGCCACCTTGTGTAATGGTACTGAGGTGCACGTGTCAAGATGACCTTTCCCGGATGTGTTAGTAGTTGTCATTATTAGCAGGACTGCTGCCCTAAGTATATCTCACATTAGTCATATACGCAAGTTCTGCTGCTGTCTGTCAACTTACATGAGGCAATTGTTACCAAGCACATTAATGCCACGCACAGTGATGTCATGGTATGGGTGGCAACTGCTAGACCAAAACAATGAGCAAATATCCTGCTGTTATTATGAGGTTGTCCAAGGTCTGTCATTCCAGACTGTGATGACCAAACAACGAGCCTTCAACACAGAGCAGATGCATCCATGTTACACATGTGTGTGGATAATACCTAGGTCGCATTTACCCATATAGCCGCATTCCAAGGCAAATGTCCTATACACAGAAGTAACACCCTGATACCTACATGACAATTGCACTGGATGCTTATGCTAACCAGTGCTAGATGTGTGGCTTTAGTAATCCATTTGCTCAATGTAGAACCTACAATGGGAAATACTGACATCTGTGCAGTGAGGAACACCTGACTGAAGGCTCTGTAGTGCACAATTGCACTACCACCATATAACACAGACCCAGACATGTGGGCCATAACAGTGGTATGGACCATTCCAGGTGTTGGTGTACACATATTCATAAAGGCTACTCACATGTAAAGATCACTACTCTGACATAATGCATCACAGATGAATCAGGTACAGGTGACTGTGGCAAATGCTGCATTCTAGGTTGTATCCTCATATACATCCATCACCTTGTTCCCAGACTATCAACACACATCCATATGTGGTATAACGTAGTATGGTAGACCACCAGATAACCCTTGATTGGTGGACTGTACCTAGGCCTACATCGACTGTGCAAAGTACCCATGTACAGACACAGCTGCATAATGTGTTATGCAATGCAATAATACCACTGCTTGTAACCAGCTCAGTTGTACACATACCAGGGTCCCTCGGATGTTGTCAGCATTAACACGGTCAACTGTTGCTGTACACCAGTAAACAATACCCTCATGGTTAGATATGACCTAACCATACCTGCCCTGGATATGTACATCCCACACTCATACAACATAAATTACATTACCATAGCTTTCATTTTCCTTTCTACATGCATTTGGCTACAGTCATTACACACATGCACATTAGAGATAGGATGCTAACAGTAGATAAAGTTCGATATCTATGTTGACAGAGGTAATATCCCCTCTCTACTGGTCACCCATGACACTTATCATATCATACAACATCCCATGTGGCATGTATGTCTTTAGGCATGTCCACCTACTGCAATGCCTACAAGCATACCCATATAACAGGACCATAAGACCTACATAAGGCCTGTATTGACAGACTCAGGGAAATCCAGCTCTGCTCTGTATGTTCCTGAGTAGTCACAGGTGATATGTTCATGACATGTACAGTCATGTGTGGCCACAGCTCCTACATATAGCCCATGTCAACAATTGCAAGCCATGCATGCTGTGTGTTGTCTGGACATTAGCCTTAGTACCACAATATCCAGTACATGCTGGGGTGGGATGTTTACAAGCCACAGACTTTGCACATGCTTGAATGAGTGTGCTGCCTAGCTCTAACAGAGCACATTGTTGGCACTCTTCCAGTACACATGAGGTGTTTGTGGCAAATATGATGTGCTCACTGTTGACCATTACAGTGCCCTGGCTTCACCATGGCACTGTCAATTAACAGTTTGTAGGAGCATGACATGTAATAATCCTGTGTGTATCACGCTGATACGTGCTGTTGTAATATATGTACACTTGGCTACTCAGTGAAAGTGCTGGAGTCCTTCCAGTACATGAAGACAACATTGATTATGGTGCAATACTCAGCTACATTTCACACATGGCGTGGGAAAGGTGTGGAATGTATACTCTTGACCTGCTAGTGCACGTACTGATGTAGACCGCATATGTGTACATGTACTGATATTTGCGTAGATTCCATGTATGTACAGTGTCTGACATCTGAAGGTGACTGTTGCCTTAGTACATCATGCTGTTGCAATACAGCCTCAACATTGCCAACTGTATATGGTGATATGCTTTAAGTACAGTAAGCCGTACATGAGATATGGGCAGATGTTTGGAGATGACTACTAAGTGGTGGGGCTTCTTTGCATATGAATGATTACTGAGGACAGCTCACTGGTGTGTTACAACCAGTCCTACAATAACTTGCTAAGGTCAGGTTTTTTTTAATTGAAGTGGAAGACAGACAATGTAGAATACTGTAAGGGTGACACTGAAGGCAAACCTCATGACACCTGTAACAGTAATACCTCCCTGTGCATATATTGTGCATATATCAGCACAGTTGTCAAAGGAAAGAGTCAGTAAGCATTGTACCAGATGCGATAGTGCTGTACTTCTGTAGTACCTATCATGAGATAGGCAGGTGTTTGATTCACAGTACTGGCACATGTGGGTGTGTGTGTCCATAAATGTCACGTATGGTTGGGAATACATCCCACATGTTATCACTCTCCTGAACACTGTTGTTGACACCAGTACAGAGTGAAGTGTGGAAAGAAAGGCATAGGCAGGTGGTTAAACCTCACACATGTAAAGTGTCTGTATGTGTGTGACATAGATGTATATCTTTGTGAATGCCAGTGTGTGTGTGTGTGTGTGTGCGTGTGTGCGTGTGTGCGTGTGTGCGTGTGTGCGTGTGTGTGTGTGTGTGGCTGTCCATGTGTATGGTTGTCCGGTTCCTGGAGTGAGGCTGTATTTTACTATAGTGAAATGTTAATGCCCCCTCCCCCCATCCACTCAATGCAATCTAGCATCCCCATTGATATCATCAATCCTAGACGGGCATACTAACTGTCTGTTAACATGTACACCCTGGGGTGTGACCTGTTGTTACATAGCCTACTGATGGACCCCCTCCCCACATACACTCACTGCACTGTAATATCCCTGTCAATGTCCTCGATCTTAGGCCATTCCAACTACCTGTACATGTGTAATCTCTGTGGTGCATTTTGTAATTGAGTAGTACTATAATGATGATATGCACATAGGCAGGGGTTCTCATCTGAACACTGGCAACTGTGTGTGTGTGTCAGAGTGTGTGTTACTGTGTCTGTGAATACCTGAGTGTGTAAGTTTGTCTGTGTTTGCATGTTGTCATGGCAGTGGGTATTACTGCTTCCCAGTGAGAAGCCTCTATTTCCACTGGCCTTTACCCCTGTCATTTGGCATACCACTCTTTTACCCACTCCACACTCCAGGTAACTATATCTGTGATGTCACCCACTATGGATGTGATGGCTCTGAACACAGTAGGTTACTACACAGCTATCATGCTCTTGGATCATTAGAACAGTAAACATAATTGAAACATGGGAGAATATAACTGTGATGTGGAAGCTACAAAGTGCATCCAAGTATTGTCATACTGACCTGTGGGTAGTCAACATGTACATATGGGACACCCGCAAACACTGATATCCCCTGGCACATGCAACTACACCTGAAAGAGGAAGGCAGAACATCAAGCTCAACATGCTGTTAGTGTTGTTACACATGATACATACTGTCAAATGTACAAAATGCATTCTAAAACTGTAATACATGGTACGTCTGCTGCCTGTCAACACTACTCAACAATATTAATCTACAATTGTCTACCTAGTATGTTCACCCTGTGCATCAGACCATATGAACATGTCTCTGCACCGATGGTGTGGATGACAGGGATGCAGCACAGGCATCATCATATGCACAGAGTGATAATGTTTGCCAGAGGCCTAGGCTGTGCCATTGGATGACATCATGTGTGTGTGTTAGGGCCTGTGATATTATTGGATGTGTGTGGATGTTATGCATGTGTGTGTTGAGGTGCCCTACATTTGTTTCCAGTGTGTGTGTATGCATGCACACAGGTCTAGCATGTGGCTGGCCTACACAGGGGTATTATTGACAGCTGCAGACTGTACAAGGCAGCTTTCACAGTTCATGGTGTGCAGCCACAGCAACGTGATCTGCGCCTGGCATGTTGTGATAGTTTCTAGGGCTGCCAGCACACACATCCATGATAATGCCCTGGACATTGCACATGACCTGGCAGTTGTTGGAGGGGTATCCCTTGTGGTTTATGTAGTGCCTATCCTGCTCACTGGGTGGTGAGTTGATGTGTATGTGCGTGCAGTCTATTGCACCCAGTACCTCTGGGTATTCTGCCACATGGTGGAAGAGATGCATATTGCTGGCCAACTCCTCCTGAGTTCAGGGGAAGTAAATGTGCTCATTGGCATGTGGTAACATGGCATCCAGGAACTGGTGTAGTACCCTCGATATTGATGCCTGTCAGATCCCCATGATATCCCCAGTTGGTCTTTGAAAGGTACATGTAGCTAGTATTCTCAGGCTTACACATACCTTTGTATCCACTGGGATGGGTTCCCCTCTGTTTGTTCTGGCTCTGAGGTATGGCCAGCACAGCTCCACAAGCTGCTGTAGGTTGTCCCTGTCCACCCTGTAATGCTCTACTATCTCCAGATCATGTAGCCCCTGGTAGGTTACCCTGGGTCTGAACACTCTCCTCCTCCTCTGGTGCCTGTGGTGGTCATGTGCATCCTCCTCCACACCACCTTCAGTCTCCAACACATGCTGGTGGATCAAAGCTATGGCAGCCCCTAACATGTACATAATAAAAGTTCCCTGTCTGTATACACCACTGGTGCAGAGCGTATGGGAATACACAAATGTGTGTGAGGTGCTTTCACACGTTATAATATTGTGCTATGGATGCTGTTGATGTAAGTGGGTGTGTATGAGCTATTCCAGCTGCTGCATGTCCTAATTATGAGTTTTGCAATGAGTACTGCAAGTGTGGGGCCTTTACTGTGGAGATCTACTTGCCTGCCTTGATTAATCTGTTGCCCTTTAATTCACTTTTAGACCTGGATCCTCTCCCATTATCAGGCATGGATCTACTTGCCATCTTTCTTGTTTTGTACTTTCCCTACTCAGTCATGGAAAAATGTGCCTTGTGGCTGATATACTGCATATCGGCTTTGTTCTGCTTTGACACTTTGCTGTTTTCTTTGCAGTACAGCCCCTCCCCTTCCATGTCCTGCAGGTTGCTGCTTGCAGCCTTGTTAGCTGTTGTCAATGGCCCACTGTAGGCCCTAGGTGTTAATTAGTCATCTGTACTCCAATTTCACTGCTGCAGCATTTCCTTATTTCTTTCCTATATCCTTCCTGCTTCAGCTGCAGTGCACACTGCGCATACCCATTTACTGGGTTTATGCACGTTTTCATCTCCGTTCACATGCATACTCGGTTACCTTGTTTACACTCAGCTAAGCATAGCTATGGGCAATTCGACACACCCCTATCCTGCAGCTTTGCCTAGCTAGGGGAAGACTGGTTTAGTAATACTCCAATGTGCGTACAGCAATGGAGACACACCCCTCTCTTGATGTCATCTTTATCTCAAGGGCTCACCTCGGTGTTATAACGCTACACTGTGAGGTGCATCCTTACACCAGCGGGGAATATGTGATCCACTATTACTCCTCTCATTTGCATGGCATTACCTACTAATTCCTAACTTCTGTGCCCTTAGCAACCCTTGCGCCATGAGTATGGTGTAGCATGCCTGCCATTGACTATTATGGGGAAATCATGGTATGTGTTTCATTGCGGTTTTATTCTATATTTTTATATATTCCTTGCAATCCCCTTTGTGCACAGCTGCTCTACGCTTCCACATCGCAATAGTGTGACTATATATATTAAATGTTAATTTTACATTTTGTACATTTTTTTATGCCAATGGCTATATATTTAGCCATTGGCATATATTAACAATATAATACATGTGTTTAGTCAGTTGTCATGGCTCAGATTTTATGTTTGCAAAAATGTAAACCATTTTCTATGGTTTACATTTCTGCATGCTTACACTACACCTATACCACTTCCTGAATCACTACATACCTTCATTTGCATGCTACACTGCTGCACATGGGGTAATTAGTATACAAAGCTCAGGAGTTGTGTGAGCGTAGTGTACCCAGGTAGTGCACGTGGGAACAGCTCGTACCTGAATCACTCAGTGGCCATCTTTGGTGTTAGAACGCTGATGCTATGCCTGCACCTGGCACAAGCTTCATGAATCCTGGGGGTTATCCAGTTAACAGTTATCTCCACAAACTTTCAAGTTTCCAGTGTGATGTCACATAGCCAAGAAACAAAAAAAGGTTAATAAGCTACAGACAATGGCAAACATTCTTCCAGAACCATAAAGTTATGTAAGAGTTTATATGTACCTTTTAGTTAACAGCTCAAAAAGTTTAAATTAATCAGTTAAAGCTATTTGTATGTAAACATGTTAAGTAATACTTCTACAGTTCAAACATCAGTAAATATTTGGTTTAATTTTAAAACCTGGGTAAAGCAGTCTAGAAATATTCTTTTAAAGTTAAAGGTTATTAGTTCAAGAATGTTAAATACATCTAAACACAAAAGGTTTAAATCACAAAAGCAAGCTTCTGTCAGTACTGTCACAAACTTAAATGTAAATGCTTCAGCACATATAATTCAACATAATAATTTCAGTTGTAGTATAGTTTCACACACAGATGTTCAGAATGTAATACATTTAATTTAAAATACAGAATTATATTGCAGTATTAAACATACAAATGTCAACACAGTCAATGTACTTAACATGCAGGCAATGTCTCAAGTTCACATTTCTTCATCCAGTTTCTTATTTTCAGAATCAAGTGCAATGTTTGCACTGAAGGGAGATAAGAGGAATCAGAGTGCATATTTTAATACAGTAAACTGCAGTATAACTGAAGAACATACTTCAGTACTAAGTAAAAGAATGCATCCCACAGCTATCTGTAAAGATCACAGTATTAATCTGTCATTGTTTAAGGTTAGAAGAAATAACAATATCTCATTGTTTACAGACAAATCAATTTCCATTACACATAGATCTTAATTAAAATACACTAATGCAATTTTGTCAGGATTTAAAAGGTCAAAGTTTACAGCAGCTAACAGTTCAAAGTGCAACAAGATTTGTCCAAATGTACAGATTTTAAATAATTGGTTATGACAGGAACATGCGGATTTATGGGTTAAAGATAAAATACATTCCAGTTAAGCTGATACAGCTAAAGTGCTCAGAAAGACATATTGGGTGTGGCCATTTAGGAAAAAAGGATAACCATATACCCCTATGTCTTGTAAGGTGTATCAAAACTAATAGTCAAATTAATTAGCAGAATAAAGAGTTTACCATTTCAGATTTGGTAAATTAATTTTTTGTATTATTGTTTTGTTTAGCAGTCATTGGTTAAGAGCTTTGTATTAAAGTGCTGCAATGCATAAACAATATCATAATATAGACAGAGACAAAAATAATGTTTGCCAGTTTACAGAATATAAGTTTTAAAGTCAATGCTACATTGTAAAATTGACAACACAGCTAAAAATTCAGATCGTATGTATAAAGAGTACATTATGTAATCAGTTTGAGACTGTATATATTGCATATGGAAATGGCAGTTTGCCAAGTACATCAGCTCAGATTACAGCCAGCCTAGCAAGCTGAAGTAAAACAGTACAATCCATTTAATGCACTTACAGTTTTGCTATTTATCCAAAAAAATGTAGACTAATAATAAATTCTTGCAGCATTCAGTACTACTGAAAAGTTAAATGATGTCAGCTAAATAAACAGTTAAGGCAAAAAAGTGGGTGGAGTTTCACTCACAGAACAGTATTTTAAAATCTAACGGGTCACAAGACAAAATGTAAAAAGGTTCAACATTTAAAATTAATTTTATAAAGGTACAGAAATGCACAGTGCTACATTACTATTTAGTTTCATTTAAAATTATCAGTTTGCTTACAGACTTGAAAGAGTTTATTAGCAGTAAATGTTTATTGCATGCAGAAAAATGTAAAGTCGGCACAGTAAGCAATGCTATCAGTTTATAGTTGTTAAAGCTGCAAATGTTTATTTCATGCAGAAAAATGTGAGTAAGATCAGGCAATAAGCAATGTTATAATTGTTAAAGATGCAAATGTTATTTTAAGGGCCTGATACTAAATACAATGAAGAACTTTAGCTACCCAGCCTTGCACAATAAATAAAAAGAAGAGGTTTAAAATGCCTAACTGTAAAAAGGGCACTTCAACATTAAAGCAGGCCTTCCTTTATCTCATCAGTGACTGGAACAATACAGAGTAAAATCTTTTTTTTTTCAAAACAGGTTTATTGTTTTAACATATAAGAGAAATATCATAACAATTTTATACAAGTAATTAAAAATAGGTATTATTATAATATTCAACAAAACAACTAAAGTATTTACAAAGACATCCACTACAATCAGATCAATTAAATAAACTAAAATACCATGCTATTGAAATTAAAATTTTTTTAACAAATTTTGTAAATTATCCCATACAATAAAATAAGATGTTTTTCTATTTGTTCTAGTCCTAATTGTGTTTATTTCCATATGGCACACTATATTCATAACATTTTTAAATTCATTGAACGAAGGAGGTGTATCTGAAATCCAATTTCTAGTTATTATTTTCCTAGCCACTGCTAGAATAGACCATAACAAGGGAAGCTTAACCTTTTAACACTTTGAGGTACAGGTGTGTTGAATAATATAAGAGATTTAGAAATAATGAAATTATCTGTAAAAGAGCCTGCAAAATTCATTAATTGACTTCCAGTATTCTTTCAACTTTATACAGTCATAAAACATATGAGCCCAGTCAGCATTAATTTCTACATTACATCTCTTACATAAATTATCTTTATTATTTATTTTATTCATCATCAAAGGTGTATAAAAGATCTATGTAAAATTTCCATGTATAAAGTCTCCAGACAATGGAAGACGTAGTTCTATAAGCAGATTCCAATATATATTGTTTATCTTGTTGATTTGGTGGGTCCCCATTAATAGAAGTGAAATAATTCCAGTATGAATCTACACTGTAAAAGTTTCTTGTCTGATAACTTTATGTATGTATGAAAGTTTACCTTTATCAGAAACTTTATGTTGTAAATTTAATATCAAGTAATCAATCAGTGTTGGAATAGATTCTTTAACAGTTATAGACATTAAATCTATTTTATTAATGAGATGTTGTCTAAAGGTCTGAACCTCTAACCAGCAAGTTTCTCTTAGATCAAATTCTTGTTTTAAGAAATCTAGATTTTTAACTTTATTATCAGATATCAACTGATACCAGTACTTTAGATCATTATCTATAGCTAAATGAGTTCCTTCAAAAGTAGATGACAAAAGCATACCCTGAGTATACATTATAGGAAATACAATAAAATTCCATTCCCTATACTTAGGGTGCATGAATATAAAGTTACGATAACTAATAATAATATTTAATGGGTAACAAACCATATGTTTAGGTGTAATAGGTGAAGTACAAAATTCCTTTAGTAACCATAACATGGAGTTATTTACAATCATATTTTTATGTGTTAAGGAGATTTTCATGAAGATACAGAGTAAAATCTGACAAGAGCTGTGATGCAGAAGTTGACTGTCTATGTGTTTCAGTTTTTTCTTCAATATTTTTTGAAAGTTAAAATGTATGAATTAAAGCAAGTATGTATGTTTTCAGACAGTTATATAACAATAGTACTAGTTTTCAGTTTTATTATGTTCAGACAATGTTCTCATGTTTTCAGACAATTGCACAATAGGACTAAATTTCAGTTTATCTATGTTCAGACAATGTTCTCAGGTTCAACTTGTCAACAGTACTAACTTTCAATCAATGTTCAAACAATAATAGTTTGGTTTTCACAATATAACATGTACCAGTTTCAGTTATGCTTTTATCTGTGTTTAGTTAACACTAGCAAAATATATTATTTTAGTATTAGTTTAGTTAGTTTTTAGAATAACTATTTTAAATGCTCAGTATACACTAATGTAAATTTCAGTCAAGATTCAGAATATGACATTCATATTCGTGTGTTTAGTATTGGACATTTCACTCAAATCTCAAAATATAAAAATAGTACTCAGTTACTTCACATTATTCGGTCTTTGTTTAAGAGTAAAGTAACAGAATTACATTATTTAGTCATTAGTTAAGAGTAAAGTGACAGAATTATTTTTTACAGGCTTATTAAAATAAGTTATTTAAATAATAGGTAGTAATATTCAGTATACTCAATGTATAACATGGTAGGCGCAATTTGTAAATTACAGTATACTTTACATAATTATTGTGTATTAGTCAGAAAGTTAAGAAAATACACTAACATAAAATGCAAAGGTATAGACCTGAAATACAGAAATCATAAGTTTAGTAAACTATTAAAATAAGTTATCTAAAGAACAGCTAGTAATAGTTATTCAATGCATTCAAGGCATAACAGGGCAGGTTTAATATGTCAACTAGTTTATAACTAATAGTGCACGTTTACAAATTACAGTGCACTTTACATAATTATTGTGTATTAATCAGAAAATTAAAAGGACACTAACAGACAATGCAAAAGTAAAGACTTAAAATACAGAAAGCATAGGTTTTAGTAAACTATTATAACTCATACATATTCATAAAAGTTAAAAAGGTAAGTAGCATTATAGAGCAAATTTAAATAAAAATTTATAGACACAAAATACAGAATATGGTAATTATGCTTCAAAACAACTTCTAAAGTTATCTTTTTAGTGCAGATTTCAATTAGTCTTCAGAAAATAGCCATCATGCTTGATAGGATATATAGTAAAAAGAAACAGTACAATGTTTAAAAATGTAAATCTATAAACAACAGGAAAAGGTTTCATTTGCTATAAACAACAACAACAACATAAAAAAAAATCATAGTACACTAAAGCACCAGTTCATAAGGTAAAACAACATAGGTAATAAACAGTGCAACTTACCATTACAGCATACAGAGATATAAAAGAAAAATAGACAGGGTTAACAGTTCATATTCTGTCTAACTTAAATAAAAATTCACAAAAACAAGTTAATCAGATTTAAACGCCACAAAATTAAAAAAAAATAATTTTCAGAATAACGTACAGGTTTTAAATATATCACTATACATCAAACTTAGACTTAAAAACTAAAGAGCATGAATTATAGAGTATTATAAAAATCAAGTCATAAAGTTAAGAGACTTCAATGCAATCAGGCCATAAATGCTCAAGTGCCACCTAGTGATCAAAATTAAAATTGCAAGTTTATTCGCCAGATAAAGAAAATGATTCCCCAGTCATAAGTAGATCATAAAGTTAAAAGACTTCAATCCAAACAGGCCATGAATGCTCAAGTGACACCTAGTGGTCAAAATTATAATTGCAAGTTTACCAGATATTTTTTTTTTTTTCAGATTATGAGTCAGGTAGCATAAAGCTGTATACAGTAGTTAATAATATAAATGTAAAATAACTACAGAAGTAAGTCCTTCTAGACTTTTGCCAGGGACCTCAGGGGCAACTGTTAGATGAGGGACTTCAGTTTTAAAGTAGTTATTAGACATTAGACAGGCTAAAGGGTAAAATAAATTATGATTCATTTATGCATAAAATACAGTTAAGCAGAAAGTAAAATAACCTTGCTGGTCAAACATGAGAGACAGTTTATTAGAAAGGAAAGATAAGCATAACATGTGTGAAAAATACAGAAATACAGAATGTTCTTTTCTCAAGGGAAAGATACAATCTTGCCAACTACTGAATGTTCCTTAATGTAATGTTAAATAAAGCCCATACAAGACAAAGCCTGAGACCAAGGTTAAGAGGAGTAAATAAGGGAAATTACTGGACTGAAGCAATATAATATGTTGTGTTCATGATAGCAGTTCAGTTAAGGTTAGTGAGTTCATTCGGCCTGTTAGTTCAAAAAAGATTACAGACACTCAAGCCTCAGTATAGAAGACAAGTCAAATAAAGACTATATTAGTTTACGTTGTTCAAGAAAATCAGAATATGATGTGCAGTAGCTTTGAATACTAATTGCTTATCAGCACTATTAATGAAGACAGTATTCGGATATTGTAAACATCTAATAAAGCCTTATTAAATAAACTACAGTGTTTGAAAATTTAATTCTGAAAAGTACACAAGATTTGGTCCATAAAGGAGAAACTAGCACCTGTTCAGTAAGAGTCTGGGTAATTAACAGTTAAAAACTTTCATTCTCAGTCTCATTAGTCTTTCCAGCTAATTATGGTACTGTACAGTCTTGCAGTGTTTAATTAACTAAATGAACTACAGTAGCAGCGATATGAAATGATCATTCAGTACAGCAGTTACTTTAAGCTCTTATCTGTCTTTAGATTTAGCAGAGTGTTCCTGATTTTGTCTATTTGTCTCAATAGTTTAGCTTCATAACTTTTTAGTCAAAATGAATGTTCAAGTACAAGCTGTTAAATTAACTTTCTAACTGAATTATACTAATATTTAAAATCTGACCCTGACTGTAGGTTTTGTCCCTCCTTTTTCTGGCTTTGTTGAGAAGATTTTGACATTGTTGATGAAACCTATTTTTTATTAACTAACTGAATTAGAATAACTAAAAGTTGGCTTTCGTGTAGAGGTTTTCTTCAGATAATACAGGCCGGTGCACAACTTGTTCTATTAACTTTCTAAGTACATTACAGTAGTATTTAAAATTTGTTCCTTATTTAAGGAATTTTCCCTCATTTTTGCCTTTGTATCAGTTATTGAGTAAAGATGGTGAGCATTTTTTATCCAGTGTCTGGTGATGCTGAACAATTCTCTTCCACTTTCTAAGAGAATTAAAGCAATTTAGACTTGTCTATGATTTTGTGTCTTTGTCCCACATTCTTGGCTCTATGACTGATTGTTGAGCAAATAATTCAAAGAAGTGGCGGTTTTGCAAATGTTAATGCACACTGTGTTCTCTTAGGCTCCCCTACTGAAATGTTGGCACTTAAAATGCAGAGTGCCAAAAAGAAAAGACTGAAAATACAGAAAAAGAGTGAATCTCAAAAATCACTCCCATACTTAAATCTTCTTTATGCAGGAAGTTGCAAAGCCCTCCCACACATACGCTAGGACAAGCTCTTCCAAAACTTATACATGCCAATTCCTAGATCACCATACCTCAGAGAGAAAAGGAAGTATTATGAGAAATAGCATTTCTGACTTAGTGTATGTAAGTATGAGCTTTTGACCACTCAATCTCCAAGTTTCAGGACTCACTCTAGCATGTCCTGACAGTTCAAATGGTTACCATTCTATTAACTTTCTAAGCAAATTAGAATAATTAACTTTTCTTTGCTTTGGTTCTTAGTCCCTCATTTGATTGTGGGGCCTTTGTCTCTAATTCTTGTGCAAAACAATAATTGAACAGCAGGGCAATAATACTTTGCGGTGATTTAATCAAATCAGACTGTCATATGAGTGCTTTGCACATGATTTGCATTGCCATCAACAGTCATGATAAGGCATTTTAGCATATTAGATAACAGGCATTATATATATTTTCATAGGTTCATAGATTCATAGGAGGTTACTAGGTAGCGGTCTTAGAGCCTTTACAGGCCTACCCATGTTAATCCCAAGTATCCCCATTTGTTCTTTTTTGGGCAGTTTGCAGAATTAATTTATGAACAGAGCAGGTCTGTGATCAACACTAGCTACCCCTGTCCATGAGGGACATGGGTGCCACTCGAGGGGCAAATTTGCGGTCTCCCATACAATAATCTAGGCTGCGTTTGAATAGAGTCAGTGAGAAACTCTATTTTACATCAACAGGGAGTCTATTCCAGAGAAATAGCAGTTTCTGGGAGACAAATTTGTCTCTCCAGCATGATCTCTTAATGTCACAAGCTAGGTTCAGATCCCTAGAGATAGTGACTCTTGAACCATTTAACTTGCAGATGTGCAGCATTTCCATTAGGGTATGATTGGAGATTGCCCTATAGGCCAGGCACAAGTCATCTCTCAGCAGCCTGTAAGATACAAAGTAAAGTGACAGGTCTTTCAGCCTGTCCACTTAGTTCATGGTTTGGAGTCCATATATTTTCTTAGTGAGAAAACTCTGAGGTTGCTTCAGCTGCTGCAGGTCTCTGGTGAGGTACAATGCAAAAGGGTGAGAGTTGAGTACAGTGGAGTTATAACATACCTTGACCTGGATGCTATGGCCTTGCTAATGAGGTGCACTATATAAAAGACTTTCCTTACTACTGTGGAAACTTGATGGGCAAAATTCAGATTGCTATCAACCTGTAATTCTGTGTCTGGCACCAGTGGTTTGGAACTCAGGGGGTGCTGTCAATATTTATTGATTTACTTGTAGGGAATTCCATTTTGCTAAAGGGAATAATAATGCAATTTTTGCATTTAGTTTTAGACAATGGCTGTGGCACCAGTCACTTGTTTGTGTTAGCCCTTCTTGTAATATGTTGACATCATTGAGAGACTAAATGATGGCTCCCATTTTGCAATAATCAGTGAACTTGGTGAGCCAAAAACTGCCTACTTTAGCCTGGACATCTGAGAAATAGATGCCAAACAGTAAGGGGCCCAGCACAGACCCCTCTGGTACTCCACTGGTGATAGTTCTACTGGTGGAGGTGGAGTCATCGATTTCAACAGTATGTTCTGTCAGTGATCCAATTGGCTACCCATCTAGTAACATGAGGGTTAATCCCTGTCTTGGAGAGTTTCTCAATGATGCCAGAGTGGGGAATTGTGATGAAAGCCTTGGCAAAGTCGAGATAAGCTGTGTGCACTGTCTTAACTTCTTCCATGGCTTTGATTACATTCTCATAGAAGTCTACCAGGTTTAGTAAGCATGACCTACCCTTAACAAACCCAAAGTGGGTTGGGTCCAGTGTTTGGAGATCAACTATGTCCTTGCTGATAATGTCCATGATAATTCTTTCCATGGCTTTGCAGATGTGGCTGATTAGACTTATGGGTCTGTAGTTCCCAGGGTCAGTTGATAGCCACCCTTTGTGCAGAAGGATTACTGTTTCTGTTCTCCATTCTGCAGGAACCTAGCCAGTTCTCAAGCAATGATTAAAGAGAATGCCAAGTGGGTCCACTAGGTCTTGTTTTAGATTATTTACTAAACAACCTGGGATATTATCTGGTCCCATTGAGACCATGTTTTTGGCCATGCTGAGCACAGAGATGACCTGTTCTCTACAGATACTGGTCAGAGGACTGGTGTCAGGTATGCTTTGGGATATGGTAGGTGGGGAAGGGGGGTGGGGGAATTTGCACTGAGTCTTTCAGCTAACAGGTTGGCAATTTCTTCTGGTGTGGTATGAGTGATCTCATCTACAACCAGTTTTGCACATAGCTGGGCATTCCCTTTTAGATTTTGGATGTAGTTAAAGAATGCCTCATGATTATCCTTGGCTACAGATGCAATTTTACTTTTGTAATTTGCTTTAGAAGACTTTACAAGATTTCTGATTTTCCTGTTTAGGCTTATGAGGGAACTCTTCCTATGCAGAGGGATATCCCTGCTGCTTTTGGGCAACAGTTTCTTCTTCTTGGAATATAATCTGTTTATACTTGAAGTCTACCACAGTGGCTTGTTTTTATTGGAAGATCTGCTTTTGCTCCGGTCAGGAATTTATGCAGTTACTTAAGTGTTTGTACACTTGTGGTGTGTGTGTGTGTGTGTGTGTGTGTGTGTGTGTGTGTGTGTGTGTGTGTGTGTGTGTGTGTGTGTGTGCATGTGTGCACGTGTGGGTGTGCATGTGTGCATGAGTGCGCATGTGTGCATGTGTGTGTGTGTGTGTGTGTGTGTGTGTGTGTGTGTGTGTGTGTGTGTGTGTATATATATATATATATATATATATATATATATATATATATATATATATATATATATATATATATATATACATACATACATACATACACATAGATATAGATAGACAGATATAGATATATATATATGTGTGTGTGTGTGTGTGTGTGTGTGTGTGTGTGTGTGTGTGTGTGTGTGTGTGTGGCTCTACCTCAGATTGTCGACAATTCAGAATGCCGGCTTTCATATGGCCAACACCATACGATCGACATTCCAAAAGAACGACACCCTGAAATAGCACCATTTACCTACCTGTAAATACAGTAAAACTGTGTTATGCAGGGGGGCAATCCCCCTTGCACCCCCCACTTAAATATTGACTTTCTTGGGTCGCACTACAGTGCAGGAAAGAAGAATCTCCCAGTCCCGCACTGTAGCAGGATCTCTGCTATCATTTCTTGGCCTTTAAAACATTCGCTCATATGTTGTCGGCGAATGTTTTAAAGAATATGAGTTTTGAACATTTGAAAGTTCGAAGAAATGAAAGGCTCCCATATATATATATATATATATATATATATATATATATATATATATATATATATATATACACACACACACACACACACACACACACACACACACACACACACACACACACATATAAATAGATATATGTGTGTGTGTGTGTGTGTGTGTGTGTGTGTGTGTGTGTGTGTGTGTGTGTGTGTGTGTGTGTGTGTGTGTGTATACATTTATATATAGTAATTTCAGTCACTGTAGATAGAGCACTAAGATTTAGAGGTGTTGGGCTTGGTAACTATGAGCTATGTATATTTAAAGTGATATCAAATCAAGGTAAAGCAGATGGTTTATAAAACTTTATACAACATTATTACCACTTAGAAATCAGTTGTGTTATCAGTTTTTTTGCTGGAGAATGTATTAATGTTTTGTGTTTCTGAGTAACTGACTTGAGTGGATGGTGCTGTGATTTTCTGTTTAGGGCGATATCCTTCGCAGAATTGTTTCTGTTTGAATAGTTCTGCTGTGAAACAGGATGAAAGCTTATGAAAGTCCTAATAAGTTGTGTATTACATATTGCCATACTGTATTGGATGAACTTGTGCTCCCTAAATCGTTGAATTGGGGATTATGGTTGCTGAGCTAGCATGTATTTTATCTTGTTTAGGAAATTTCATCTTGTCGACCTGCAGTATGCCTTGGAATCTCTAACCTGATCAGGTATGGTCCTAAATGTCTTAGTATTTAGTGCATGAAATGTAATTTTCCTGTATTTGCTGTTAAAAGTGATGTGCATGAAACCTTTGGAATAAATACCATAAAACTCTTCTTTAATCTTTCTGTTAAAATGTTCTACTGTGGCTAGTTGAAAGATGGTAACACTGTTGTATATGAGCTTTCATCTGACAATGCCGGATCTGGTGCTCTGCAATGACTGGGTGTGCTTTGTGTTGTGAAATGTAATTTTTTATTAAAATAAAAAAAATCACATTGTGCTTTCATGGGCTGTTTGAACCTTAAGGTTTACAGTGCCTTTATGAATTGGGCCCAGTGATTTTCTTTCGTTTATGGTTAGACTGCTTTTTAGAATCAGATTGGTCACAAAGTTTGATTCTCATTTGGGGCATATTTAGCTGTGGAGCCTGCATCCACTGCCTATGTGTTTTCAGTGGGTTGATGTGTTTCAGATGCAGAACATCACTGGTATAACAAAAAAGTGTTACTGCCTCACAGTGCTTGGTCTCCACTTTTCATTCACTGCTGGAGTGCCTTACCTTCTGTATGGAGTCTGCACAATCTCTGACCATGTCTTTGATCATGTTTACAAATGTAATAAATTCAGGGCATCACTTTAGCATGATTGTTATGATCACCCAGTGGTTGCAGCATATCATTATATAAAGAGGTATATAGACATTAGAAGAGGCGAGTGAGAATAGTTGCAAGAAAGGATACCATTGGGAGAAGACAGAGAAAAGATTTGAGAGGCATGCAGAGGGAAGAATAATATAAAGGTGAAGTGTGAGAGATATACAAAGAGAAGAGGGAAGTGAGATGAATGAGAGGCAGTAAGTAAAGGGGATAACAAGATGAGATAAGGAAGGATGGAACTGGGTAAAAGGGTGTGTGATGGAGCTGCAGGTTCATGCATCATGTAATGTGAACTGACAAGTGCAGCTGCACTTTGCTTGGGTGAAAAGGTGTTCTTTCAGCTGTTGTCTGATATCACAGTACTTCTGACATCTTGGATTGAGAGAGGAATAGATTCCCATAGTTTAGGGTGTAGTACTGGTCAGTGCAATGGAGTTATAATAAGACATGGGAGCAGAGTTGTCCGTGGGTGCAATCTGTTCCAGATGCAGATGCTGTGGCCAACTACATGCCTTGTGGAACAACTTTTAACTATTAAACAGGATGGAGAAAAGACATTGAAAAGCTACTAGAAGTCAGACTAACACCAGCAAAGCCTTCAGCTCCAGAACAGAACTTTGTAATGATAAACTTTATTCAGCCACATAGTACTGAAGCCTGTAATATGACAACAGTTGAGGTGACATCAGTTTATAGTGGTGTGAAACACAATCACTGTACACATCCATGGACTATGGAGGTAAGCTGATATATACACTTCACATTAACTCTACTGTGGCTGTGAAATTCAGCTGTGGGATGGCAAAAGCTGAGTGCATTGTGATAGATGTTCTTGCACCTCATTCAGAAGCACTCCTTCTACAGGAACTTGACACTTCATATTTCTACAGGGACTCAGATGCATCCAATAAATGAAACAGAAAGATATTACCCCAGATTAGTCAGTACTTCAGTCCAACCCATGTTACACAACAGAAACGTCCGGATTTCTGTGAGGACTTAACAAAAGTTCTGAATTAATCTTTGCAAGAATAAAGAAATTGCTAGTGCTGAAAGGACTGAAAGTATAACACCTGTCTATCTAAGATACAGAGTGATCTAGTTAATTATGGAAAGTATAGGTCTGTTTTTAAACATCTGAAAGCTGAGGTACCTCACATCATTCCAGCAAACTGTTTGTACCACATACGGCATAATGTTGTAAAGCTCACCAGCAAGGCCTTTACATGATGTGAGTTTTCTGGCTCAGCAAAAATACAGGAATTGTTGGAGGACTTCTATTCTTTCCTAGGCCAAGGTATTAAAGAGATTATGCTGCATGCTGCCACAAGGTGGCTGTATTTGTTCCCAGCTTTGGTAAGACTGCTATAATGCTGACCTTCAATTAAAAATGACTTCATTAATCAAGAGTGTCACCCCTTCATCTGAAGATTTGTGGAGGCACATGAGGATGGCATCACAGACAATATCTCATGCACTACATCTTGTAGATATTCTACAAGTCTATTGCAAAGCTAGAATGTAATACACTGCCTCAGAGTTGCACACACACACTGATGGCAGGTCAGAGATGAGTTGCAGAGAAGGCTAGATGACCAGATCTTTGGCTCTACAGCTTCAGCTACTTTAAAGCACTTTGATAAACCTGTGGGATGGCAGGTCAGTAGGAACATCATTAACTTTTATACTAAAGTACTTTCTTACATGTAAAAGTCAGTTGACTTTGATAATAGTCCCCATTTAAGCTATACAGATCTTCAGAGCCCAACAGCCTGAAGCTTGGTCAGAACTGTGCACAGCTATATTTATTTACAATTTAGATCTGGACACTGATGCACTTTTCTGCTACATTTCCAGCCCTATTACAAATAATGGAGGCATTTGTTAGTAATCACCGCATGACTTTTTTAGAAAAGCTTGATTGACACTGTAAAATGATTTACAGAATGATGTTTCTTCTTTCAGTCCCCCCTCACACATTTATGGGAATTAAAGCTAATTGAATTTTAACATAATTTACACACAGTTTTATACATTCACAAAAGGTAAGCAGCCATTACTGGGGGCTGCCAAATGAAATGAGAAATATAGTTTCAAATACAAGCACTGATTATGCCAAGTGGCCTACTCCTGTTGGAAAACCATATTGCATATAAATTGTGACATGACCATTTTTTTATTTTAACTATTTCCACAACATTAATACTAATTGACAATGCCTTTATATTCACTTCTCCCTTACTTGTTTTTCTTAATTTTAAGTGTGGTGTCATTTGGGTGTAGTGTTTTAGGTGTAGAGAGCTCTTAGAAAAATGTAATTCCTTAAGAACATAAGTAAAGTTGTTTCATTTACATCTTTTTTTTTTATTCATTGTATATTTGCTGCATATCATGACTGCATGTGGTATTCAAGAAGTGCTGCCGGGCATGGTTTGCTAAAAGGAGTGTGGTTACTATAGGGAATGAGCATGACTAGGTTATGCATGGGGTGGGGATTGTTTGTCAGGAAATAGCATGATGGAAAAGTGGTAACCATAAGAATATTTGAAGGTGAAAGACACATAGAATTTCCTTTTAAAACAATATGATTCTGGGAAAAAATATAACTTGATGAATAAATCCAGGAGGAATAATATAAGGATTGACTGCATTCTGGAGAAACAAAATGGAAAACATGATTATCTTTTTGACTACCTGGTTACCTCAAGCTCTTAATATACATGAGGCTCTTTCTTTTGATATATAAAGGATCCATAGCTCTATCATACATCCACCTAACAGAAAATGTGTTCCCCCAATGTCAGTGACAGTCAAGACAAAGAGTTAATACTAAATACAGCAGGGAAAAGTCCTTTTATTAAAATAAATGTCAGTTTAATAAGATTTAACAGTGACTACTCATCTGAAGTGACTTCCAAAAGCTTGCCTGCCATTAGCTAAAGCTCTTTAGAAAACAGGTGTTCCCTGTCTGAATTATGTCATTTCTTTCTGAAGGTCTGAAAACATTTGGCTCCTTTGAATATGTGCTTTATTTCATCCCAAATAAATAAATAGGCATAAAACATAAAATACTGGAACACACAAAAGATATAGACTGCCATGCAGCTTTGTTAAAATCACAGGCAGAGAAAAGGGGATGGAAAAACATTGGTAAAGTTAAGATACTAAGGACAAATAACTTTATTACATATTGAACTGCTTTCAACTTGGACCTCTCTCTCCTTGAAAACTGCAATGTTGTTCCATTTGCTTATTATACTATGCTTTCTTTTTTCTTATTTACTTTTTTATCTTTTTAAACTACATTTCTTTTCCTTTCACTTTTCTTTCTTACTTGTTCTACATTTGTACCTCCTTTATTATCTGTAACAGTTATATTTTCATTCTGTTTTTAGTACATAAATATATTATCATTCTATATTCCCTATGTATTATATGTCTGATTAAAATCTATAACATTTTAGATATAAGTGCTATTATATGACTAGTGTCAATGTTTATTCATTGGTGTGTGTGTGTGTGTGTGTGTGTGTGTGTGTGTGTGTGTGTGTGTGTGTGTGTGTGTGTGATCAGTATCTGCAATATATTAATTAACTAATTAGGTAACTGTTCATCCAGCTATTATAATTTTATGAGTTATTCAGTGTTGGGGGCTGTCTGCACTGGGCAAAGTATGATACATATATATTTTAGAGTTTATTTTTGTGATGACTCATTCTAATACCCCTAATTTATGTGTTGTGTTAAATATTTTATTTTACTCATTTCTAATGTTGCTACAAAGTAATGATGCCTGTTTAACTGAGGTTGGGGTAACACCTGTTGTTATTTCAATGTTTTAGATTAAAATCAGTATTTCTCAGCTTTTTTCCTTCAAATATTTTTATTGAAGTATTTCTCAGCTTTAATGTTTTTTTTTTTGTCAGTTTATTTTCTCCCTGTCAGCTTCCTTAAATACTAGTGATGTTCCATTCATCATGCAAGCATTTTTAAGAGACAAATTGAAACTGAAAATCACACTCATTATAACAGTCCTTCACCTAGAAGTCTCAGAAGATGAATGCTGTAATGTTATACGTAAGGCAAAAGGTTACTAGAAGCAGGAAACATCATGAACACACTGTTTTCTGGGCTGTGGTTTTATATCAGTAAGGTTTATTTATCAATTCTTGATTAATTTAAATATATGATTGATTGTGCCATTATTTAACATTTTGCTTGTTTACTTTTTTGTTGCTATGAATTTTATTAATGGTTGTCATGAAGTGAACTTGTGGCTGTGTTTATAGGACAGCCTGGAATTCCTATACTTCAAGTGTAAGTCTGTCTATTATTTTCATTAATGTTCTTTACCTTTTTCATGAATTTTGCATAGTACCTGATATTAATTGATTGTTTTATAATGGTTGTTTTTACATTAGATAAGTTTTTGTTTAATATGGCAAAGCTTGCAACTATTATGACATAATCTAAGTAAACTAGATGTGTGTGTGTGTGTGTGTGTGTGTGTGTGTGTGTGTGTGTGTGTGTGTGTGTGTGTGTGTGTGTGTTTTATAGAACATATGGGTTCCTTCCTTATTATTTCACTGATACATACTAATGAGTTTCAAATTACATTGTAAAGGTTATGAAGAGTGGAGGTGGATACCAGAAGAAGAAAGTTTGTAGAGCAATAATGTGGGTAAATACTTATGCATATTTAATGTATTAACTGACTTCCAGTTCTGCACGTTTATTATATACAGTAAATGTGTGTGTATAAATATATATATATATATATATATATATATATATATATATATATATATATATATATATATATATATATCATATTTAAGGAGGTGTTCTGATAGGAATGGCTTTGGTATAATAATTTATATTGACACTTCATAGATAAAGGTTTATAGTTCAGTTCTTGGCTGTCCTCTCTTTATTCTGGTATGTCTTTTTTTCTATCATTTATTTCTTCTCTAATATCTCATTAGTCTGGAATGGACAGATTTGCATATCATAACTGCCCTTAGACGTATGCATGGTGCATGTGTGACTATGGAGTTGGTTATGACTTATACATATGGTTTCATGAAGGTTATAAAGAAGGAGATACTCTTACATGTTGTTCTTGTAAGGGGTAAATGTGCTTGAATACTATTTTTGACATCATTGATAGAAATGTATACTCCTAAATACATAGTGGGGCAGGTTAGGAGGAACTTTCTGCTTGGCATATTTCTGTTTTGATATGTATCTGTTTCTATCCAATCTATGACCTATACATGTTCCATAGAGAATAAGGGGATTTTAAAATAAAGTTTTTGTTAATTGTCTTAGTAGTATCTTTTTGTGTCTACGTCAGTTACTGCATTCTTATGAACAACATTTCTTGTTTTAGTAGAGCATGGATTTCATTAATTTATACAAATATGGATTTGACTTCATTAGAATCATATTCCTTTCCTAACATTTTTTCATGGTATTAACACCATTGACAAGAGGCTTAGTCTTTTTACATATCTTAAATTACTTAATGTTCATGTCACCTTCTTAGAAGAAGCTCATCTCTTGCAAAAGGACTTGGATGGGTTAAAATAAGATACTATTCCTTTTTATTTTTCTGCCTCCTGTTTTAAATAAAAGAGGAGAGGAGAAGAGGTATTATAATTCTATGGGCAAATTACAATCTAATGTATGAAATTATTAATTAATTTTCTGACAACAAAGGCATGATATGTAATCTTGTTAATGGATATTAAAATGTTATATTAAGTTTGGCTAATGTATTGGGTACTGGGATTCAAAGCTAAAATGAAAAAAAAATACTTAGATCACCTTACTTTACTTATGAAGGCTGTATTATTTTAGACAGTGATTTTAGTGCTAGAGAAACAAGTGCCATTAATTAGCTTATCCTGTGTCAACAATGCCTTTTCTATATTTACTAATTTAATTAAGCTTATCAATATTAATTTAAATCAACAAAGTAAATTCTTTATTCTTTATTCTGTATCCATTATTGTTATAGGTTTGGCACTCAAGCCAGAGTTGATAGGATTTATGTTTCCAGTGTTTTAGTCTCTGAATGGGGCTGACTTAAAGTAATGACTTGTCCTGTCTCAGATAACAATACTTTTATTTTCTCAACAGCAGTTAATAAAAGGCAGCTAGTTAATAAACTAGTTAATAAAAGGCAACTAGTTTCTTTCAACCTTTCAACCAGAGTTGGGAGGGTGGCCTAATGGTTAAGGTGTTTGCCTTGCAAGCACAAAGTGCAGAGTTTGAGTCTCACAAGGAATAATTGGCTAGGCTTAAAATGGCTCACAAGGGTAGTTAGCTTAGTACTAACCTATAATCCTATTAATTGCAATAGTCTTCCAACTTGTGCTATGAAGTTAAATGAATTTAAGTAATGGTTTCTATAGGAAGTTCAGCAATTTCTTGAATAAAATATTGACTAGGACTAAGTGGCAAGTCTATGTGATTCAGTGAAGGCATATTTGTATGGGAATGTATCAACATGGTATCATAATCAAAGAAAGGAATGGGATACATTTTTAATAAACCTACCGGATAAGATTGATAAATTTAGGTTAGTAATATAGAAATGAGACAAGTGTTTTTTTTATCAGAAATGAAAAGTCTGAATTAAGGATATCAGGAGATTTGACATTATAAGGTAGCAGTTGGTTAGGAAAAAAAGTTAGATTGTTTTCTTATTCTTTAACACTTAAAGTTCTACATAGACTCTGTCTTGGAGTGAAGAAGTTGACAAGGTCTAATATTATTCACATCTGTCTTTCAGGATATAGTAGACAGGTTCTTGATGTACAGGGCATTCAGCAGTGCTTTAAAACTTACAAAAAATTATTGCCAGGAATTATTGTTTGGAGGATGAGAGAATGGCTTAGACTTTCTTAGCTAATCATCATCATCAACTCCCTTTTTCTCATTTTTTTCTACATAGGGGTCAGGATATCATGTTAACTGTCGCCAACTCTCTCGATTCAGTGCTACACTCCTGCCTTCTTCAACACTCATGCCTGACTGTCGCAGATCTTCTTTCACACAGTCCTTCCACCTTTTTGCTAGATGTCCTCATGTCCTCTTAACTTCTTCCTGTCTGTCCCAAATCTTCCTCACCAGATTGTCTTCTGCTTTTCTACACATGTGCCCAAACCACCATAATCTGTTCTTGTTGATGTTTTCTGCAATTGTAGCTACTTTGGCTTCTGCCCTTATGTCCTCATTTCTTCGCCTGTCCCCCAATGTGCATCTTACCACCTTTCTCCGGCACTTCATTTCCATCACCTCTAGCTTCTTCAGTTGTTCTGCCTTTACTGCCCAGGTTTCTGTACCATACAGTAGTACTGGTTGCATCACTGTCTTTTACACCTTACTTTTCAGCTTCTTTGGCATTCTTCTGTCATAGGCTACACCTGATACTCTATGCCAGTTGGCTGCAGCTCCTCTGATTCTAGCTTTGACCTCTTCATTCAGATTACCCTTCTCCTCAACCACTCCTCCCAGATAATTGAAGCTGTTTACCTGTTCCCCTATCTTCCCTTCTATCTCTATTTTCAGCTTCTTCTGATTTCCCCAATTTGTTGCCATTACCACCATCTTAGCTGTGCTTAGTTTCATCCCATGTGCCTTCAGATTTGCATTCTATTCTCCTATCCTTTACTGATGTTTTAGCTCAGAGTCCACCTGTACTGCCACATTGTCTGCATACAGCAGCTTTGTTGATATGTCCCCTCCAACCTATTTGCTAAAGTAGTCCATCACCAGTATGAACAGCAGTGGGGTCAGAGCTGAACCCTGGTGTACACCCACTCCCATTGGAAACCCCTCTATGAGGCTGAACACTGTTTGTACTTGAGTAACTGGGTCCTTGAATAGAGCTTGCACTAATTCTACCAATGCTTCTGGGACTTCAAACCACCCCAGTGCTGCCCAGATCAGCTTTCTTTGGGCCTTGTCATATGCTTTCTCTAAGTCTAAGAATGCCCAATTGGACTATCTCCTCATCTCTAGCTTCTTCTCAAGTATCTGTCTCAATGCAATCATCAGGTCAATTGTGCTGCATACTGATCTGAATCCAAACTGTTCATCTCCCATCTTACATTCTACTAGTCTGCATATCTATCAGTCATCCTCTGCAGAACTTTCATGCAATGTGGTTAGGGTTGCCAACTTTTCATGTAAAACATTCTGGACATGTACATGAAAGCAAAATGCAGTACCCCCACATGCATGCGCCCCCCCACGCATGTGTTACCCCCCTACACGCAGCCATTCCAGTGTCCCATTACTTGGCTATCTCTCCATTTCTCCCCACTTGCCATAAATACTGTTCAAAACTTTGTGTGCATACTGTTTTCTGCTTTACTTCTACAATGATTACAGATATTTGGATTTAATGTAAAACTTTTATTTCGAAATTTACAGCACAAACACTAATAGACATTTGCTAAACAAGCAATACAGTCTCTCATAAACAGACATAGCTTTAATACTTCTTTGTCTTTAAAACTCACGTTCACTGAAACAGCATTGAAACCTACATTCAAAGGCAATGCATCTGGCCAGTGGTGGATTAAGTTTACCTTTGGATTTTTTTCAACTCATAGGCCCCTTGCACACATTTTTAAAGCTATGCAAAAGTTCTTTGATTCATCTTCCTGATTGTATTAAATTTTAATAGATAATAACAGCTAGCAGACATGAATTAGTAGCCATCACAGCTTTAAGACTGGTACACTCATACTCATGTAGAATCTCTAATGAAACAAAACTGGCATATTACTGATATACTTAAATAGCAGAATTGCTCTAATCATAATAATGTCAAATTATATGGAACTGCCCCAGTGTAAGGAAGGAGTTAATATGGGTTCTAGAAGCTGCTGAAGGGTGCGAAGGGCAGAGGGCAAGAGGAGCACTTACTGATTTAAAAAGCGTAGCATTTTTAAGCTATTTGCTACCATACCAGAAGCCTATAACTGATAGAAGCTGTATAGTGTCAGTACGAGATGAATTAACAATGACAGCAACATAGAAATTTCATGCAAAAATGCAAGTAAAGGTAGTGCTGAACCTGATTGTTGTATTATCCAGTAGCATCAGTGATGAGATTAGCACAGCTTGGCATTTGAAACCATCCATTGTTTTAGCCTATATCATGGTCTGCTGCTGAAAGAGGTTTATGAAGCCTTCCTCAGTAAGTTATGGGTTAGCCAGTCATCATATCATCATTTACAATTTGGAATAAGCAAATTAATCCAGGCAGAAATGTTTAACACAGAGTGCATCTTTGCAAAAACTAACTAAAATTCCCAGAAGCACACAACTGAGAGATCTAAATAAGCTGCAGCCTAGTGACGGAGATAAGCTAAAATTTCAGGCTGTAATATGATCATAGATATTAAAAGCACTTTTGTGTTAGGCTGCCCATCACCTGAACCATTACATACTTGGTAGAAATGACTTGCAGCAAAAATACACTTTGTACTGTGCAGATCTATATTCCTCTTATGAGGTCTGTAAACAACCAGTGCTAAACTGCAGCAACGCAAGCTTTCTGAAACATTGGATTTACTAGTAACAGTAACGATATACTCTTGGATGATGATATAAAAATTTACTCCAGGAATAATAAGGACTTTTTGCAAATAAATTTTGAACATTAGTCTCACCTGGCCTTGTGCGCAGATGTTAAATACTCACAGCAAGAAAACAGATACTGTGGCCTTCTGCCAGGTCTTCTAAAGAAGTTTACAATAAAAAAAATCAGGAAATTCAGATAGAATTTTGGGGAGACACATTTATTAATGCCATTCCAACTCCAAGTATTTTAATGCATTTCAGCTCTAAAGTACATGTCAGAACAATGTTTGCATTGGAAGATAGAGTCCAGTGCTCTCATACACACCCTGTATGCAGTAACAGTGCTCTCATACACACCCTGTATGCAGTAACAGTGTTCTCATACACATCCTGTATGCAGTACAGTGCTCTCATACACACCCTGTATGCAGTAACAGTGCTCTCATACACATCCTGTATGCAGTAACAGAAATGTTGTCTTAAATGGTGAAAGAAAATTATTTTTTACTTCTTGTCTAATAAGAACTTAGTGCACATACATATTATGAATATGACTTTTGTATTGCCTTATAAGGAATGATCACCTACCCCCCCAATAAAAAACTGGGTATATTGCCAGGCTGCGGCAACACAATCCTCTAAAATGTTGGATATATTAATGGTATGAAAATGGCCTTATGTTAGTTCCCTTAAACCAATTCACACTAAAATTCCAGAGAGTTCTAATAGGGTACTTGAGTACAAAACACCCACATACATACTGTCCCAGATGACTATGCATGCCCCTTTAGAGAGGGTACATCAGATGTGACAGTGAAGACTTCCCATAAATAAGATAGCCATATTGCTTTTTGACAGACACTGCTGCCCAGCAAGCCTCATCAGTAATCAGGCAGAAGTAATGCTGTAGGTGCTCTTTTCATATATCAACTATCACTCAAAAAATGGCAGATACTTTTCTGTACACTTCTGATTTCACATTGATAAGCAAATGAAAAACATATGGCTAACGTTCAACTTGCAGCTTTTAGACACACACACATTGCCCTCAACAAGCCTTATTATTTTTGACAGTGATGATGTGATGACAGTAACAGCACCACTTGTTAGACTGTGTTAAATTTATAGTTGCAAACATTTTGCCAATAAGCATTGAAACAAAACACATGAATCAATAATGAGAAAATTGCCCACTTCAGAATATTTCAACCATAAATGGCCACTCATACGTCTGTCATTAAAATCCACCAATATCAGTCAATATGCACAATCTCTGCAGAAGTAAAACATCATCTAAAAAATTCCACATTAAAGAGATCTGCAACTAATGAAAAGTTGCTGCTAGCAAACAATTTTATATTTCAGTGTTTCATCTACAAATCAATGCATGCTGCCTTGAAGAATTGATTGCCTGTGTTACATTAAAAAATGGCAAGCTGGTAATATTGCAATAGGAAATGGATGGCAAACTGAAAACAGGTTCATAGTTACTAGGCATCATAGGAGGACTACTCAGGACTGCAGCCCCCTGCCCCATTAAAATACAACACAGTATGAGTTTGAGCAGTCCATCTATATGCTGTGGGAGTAGAGCCCACACCCACAGCCTTCTAGATCAATATACAAGTATGCTTTGAACAGGGGAGTCTTACCTCAGTTAAAGGTTAAAGCTGAGGGGGAAAAAAAAAACTGAACTTGCATGTACCGTAGTTGGATTAGAGAAAACTCAGAGCAAACACCAGCCGGACTTGTGCTTTGCCTGGGGCTTTTCAGTGTACAGTCCAAACGTCTTCTTTATAATTCAAATTCCGCATGCGCGGAAGACAGTAGACAGACGTAAACAACAGCCGCAAAGACACCATTTTCGTCTTCTAAAAGAAAATGTGCACAGTGCACCATTTTTTCCAGACAACACAGGCATTTCCCATTCTTCCGGACAGTGTCCCTTAATTCTGGACAGTCTGGAAGAATTCTGGACGGTTGGCAACCCAAAATGTGGTAGGAGTTGGATGCCTCTCTACTGCTCAGAGTTGTATATTTCCCCTTTGTTCTTGTACACTGGCATGAGTATGCTTATTCTCCAGTCATATAGGATATGCCTTTCTCTCCACACTGCTATTAGTACCCTCAGGAGCCATTTCTCCCAAATAACACCCAGCATATTTATCATATCTGCTATGACCTCATCTGAACCTGCTGCTTTTCCTGACTTCATCTTCCTTAGTGCTACTCTTATGTCTTTTAAGGTGGGCTCCTCTGCTTCTCTCATCATAGGCTGTTTCTGTGGCAGTACAGCATCTGTGGGGTTTTCTTCATTCAGAAGCTGCTGGAAATATTCCTTCCATCTGCCTTTGATGTCCTGTGGACTGGTGAACAGGTTGTTGCTGGCATCTCTTATGAAAGGTCTGACTATCTTCTTTACCTTTCTGTCTTTGCCTTGCAATCTGATATAGTTTTTTTTGTGCCCCTTACTGAGTCCCTTCCCAGAAGTTGGTAGAGTCCCTCTGATACCTTATTATTTGCTATTGCAACGTCTTTATTAGCTTCTTTGTTAGCCAACCAGTAGTCCTTCCTAGCCTGGTCAGTCTTTTCTATCTCCCACTTCTTCCTGCACTCCTCCTTTCTTTTGATGACTTCCTGAACTTCTGCATTCCTCCACCAGCTTTCCTTATGCACCTTATTTACATACCTGGCTCAGCCACATATCTTTCCTGTAGTCCTAACACATGCTGTTTTAGGTGCTGCCACTCTTCTTCAACTCCACCTATTTCCTCCACTTGGGGTGCTAGAGCCGTGAGTAATTCCTTGAACTCCTGTACTTTCTCTCCAGTCAACTTCCTGGTCTTCACCCTGGTCTCTGTTGACCTTAGAGCCTTCTCTGACCACTGTTTGCAGCTGGTTGTGGCAACTAATGGTTTATGCTGTGGGCTGACTGTTTTACTGGGGATGGCATTTCAATCATGGATTCTACTCCAGTGCATTCAAGTCACCCATTATCAACACCCATTCTTGTTGTCCTGCTTTATCTAGTAGGTCCTGCAACTGCTGTCTGAATGCACACTTTTCCTCACTATAACAACCCTGCTGTGGGGGATAGGCTGAGAATATGAATACTGCCCTATCATTACAATGGAGTCTGATTGACATGAGTCTGTCATTAATTCTGATGATATTCCTCACTGCCTTCTAAAGCCTTTCTCTCACCACAATTTCTGCATTTCTAGCTTGTTCTCAACCTGAATAATAGAGTCTGAATTCCAAGCCAAGTGGCTTTGCTGCACTGCCCTTCCATCTCATCTCTTGGATACATAGGATGTCCAACCTCCTCAGTATCATCATGTCATCCACTTCCAAGCTGTGTGTTGTCAGTGAACCTACATTAAGCATAGCAATTCTCAGTTCATGTTTGGCAGGTTCGTTGGTTTTATGTCCAGCTTTCGCTCAACAAAGCTATCCCAGATAACCCAGGCTGGGCAACTAGACACCAGCTGGCCAGTAGCTTATTGACCCAGGGCTGCTGGGCTTTATGGCGGGCACACACTGGCCAATAGGGGCACATATACCCCTCCCACCATGAGCAAAGGTCCATGGTGTGGGTCAGAGTAGGCCGAGTCCTCAACCCACTTATCACCGGTAACTACCCATGCCCATTTTTGATGACATTAGTCAACATGACCGAATCACCTAGAGCCATTATTTTTTTTTTTTACACAGTCGAATGGCTAGCCTGCCACAGGGCACAGTCTGTGATCCATGTTCTCCTATCTTGAGGATACTGCAGACTGCAGTAGATGCCCAAAGCGGTTAGTCTGTACAACTCTTCCCCCTATAGGGCACCATGTAGAGTTTGTGCTGCTGCCCACACCTCCATTCATTGGTGAGTTTGAGATGGAAACACTGAAACTCACTTTCTTAACTAATGATATTTATAAAAACATATATTGATAAAACAGGACAATGGATTAAAAATCATGTCTTCCTATCTTCAACCCCCTATAATTGGGAAAAGACTTGAAAAACTAATCTACAGTCAACTGTTCAGTTACATCCAACAGTTCCACCTCCTCACCCTTAAACAGCATGGACTCCAGGCTGGCTACAACACAATGACAGCACTATTGTCACCTACAGATGAGATCCTTCTCAGCATGGGTAAAGCATATGTTTCTGGAGCTCTCTTCATTAACTTTACCAAAGGCTCCTTCACTACCTCTATGAAATTGGGGTTAGCCCTAACATTATCACCCAGTTCAAGCATGTAGTTCGATGTGTGTATATGTACCTTTAAGAAGCTATCCAAAGACTTGCACAAGTGTATAAATGCTGAGCACTTGCATACTAGACTGCCATTTTTAGGTAAGCTGTTGATATGTAAGCATGTATGTATGTAAGGTCTGTCTGTTGACTAGTTAGTTCATACTTTATGATGCTGCTGTCCATCCTGATGTGTTTTTATGTTCATAGGTTCATAGGTTCATACTAGACTATCTGCCCTAGGGCATTTATAAGCTGAGCCAGAGTGTGTTTGGCTTTCGCCACCCATTTTAAAATAATTTTGCTATGCCCTTTTTCGAGGTTAGTATACTGTGCCTCTGTCTAACAGTGACACAGAAGTGATACCTGGGGTAAACCTACGATCTCCCATCCACTCATCAAGATTCCTCTTGAAGAGAGTCAATGAGGGACTCTGCCTAACCTGGACTGGGATTTTATTCCAGTGTGAAGGGAGCCTCTGGGTTATGAATCTGTCCCTACAGCATGTCCTATTTATTTCAGTGCTGAGGGTCAAGTCTCTCGAGCGTGTAGCTCGATGGGATTTGAATTTTCTGAGGTGCAGCATGTCCATTCATTCCTGGTTAGACATGGCTTTATACGTCAGGCACAGATCGCCTCTGAGCAGGCAGTATGCCACTGAGTAGACCTGGAGTTTCTTTAACCGGGCAGCATATGGCATCTGTTTGAACCCTTTGATCCTCTTGGTGAGGTACTTTTGGGGTCTTTCCAGTTGCTGCAGGTGTCTGGTAAGATACATCCCAAAAGGGGCATTGTACTCAATTATGGGCAAGATGAGGGATGAGTAAAGAGGCATGATGACCTCCCCTGATCTAGATGTGAATCCCTTCATGATTAGGTGGGCTATATAAAATGTTTTTCCTAACCACTTTGGCCACATGGTTGTCAAATGAGAGATTGTTATCAAATTGGGTCCCCAGGTCCCTAATTAGTTCTTCTGTACTTAATGGATTACCACCTATGTGGTAATTTGTGGGCACTTTGTTTTTGCCAAAGGGGATGACTATACACTTTTTGGCATTTAGATTGAGGCCATGGCTCTGGCACCAGTTGTCTGTTTCTATCAGGCCCTTTTGGAGGATGCTTGTGTCGGCTGGAGTGTCGATTATGATGCCCAGTTTGCAGTCATCTGCAAACTTGGTCAGCCACAGTCCTTCCGTGTTGGCTTGTACCTCCGAGAAATATATACCAAACAAGAGAGATCCCAGGAGTGAGCCTTGTGGGACGCCACTTGTAACTGGTTTGGAGTCTGACATGGCTCCAGCAATTCTAACCATGTGGGTTCTGTCCTTGAGCCAGTTTGCAACCCATCTAGTGACATAGGGGTTTATATTTAAGCTGGTGAGCTTATCTATAATGCCCGAGTGGGGTATTGTATCAAAGGCTTTTGCGAGGTCCAGGTAGGCTGTGTGGACCACCTTCCCCTCATCAATGGCCTTAGTGACTGTTTCAAAGAAATCAACGAGGTTTAAGAGGCAGGATCTGCCCTTAACAAAGCCAAACTGGGTAGGATCCAGTTTCTGTAGGTCCCCAATATCTTTATTTATGAGGTCCATGATGATCCTTTCCATAGCTTTGCAGACCAAACTAGCTTATGGGGCGATAGTTTCCAGGATCCGTTGAGGCACCACCTTTATGGAGAGGGACCACTGTTGCTGTACGCCACTCTTTGGGTACATATCCTGTAGTAAGGCTGAGATTGAACAGTAGTTTTATGTTTGGGTTTAGCTCTTCTTGGAGTTCATGTAGGACGCAGCCCGGGACACTGTCTGGTTCCATTGATGCTGTGTTTTTTGCTTTGGAGAGGGCAGCTCTTACCTGAGCATCTGAGATGTCAGGGGGGAAGCACTCTGCTGGGATAGATATTTGCCTTTTTGGTGGGGAGGGGGGGGGGTTGCGCTGAACCTTTCAGCTAGGATGTTGGCAATGTCTGTGGGTTCGGTGTATTTTTTGTCATTTTGGACTAATTCTGAGCATATCTGGGAATTCCCACCCAGGTTCCTAACATAACTAAAGAAAGCCTTGTGATTATCCTTAGTGTCCTGTGGAATTTTTCTCTCGAAGCTGGCCTTAGACGATTTTATGAGTGCCCGTAGTTTTTTGCAAATACGGATCAGAGATGCCTCCCCTTTTTGGGATTTTGCTCTATCATGTAGTAGCTTCCTCCTTCTATTGTATAGTTTGTTTATGGCTGTGTATTAAAGCATTTAAAAAAAACCTGGTTGCTTGACGTATGTGTTAGAGAAGGACAAGCGACATGGTACCAGAAGTGCCATGTCTAAAGGACATGGAATCAGAAATGGCATATCCAAAGGGCATCAAGTTAAAGGTGGCTTGACTAAAATGACTTAAGGCACTTGGTAGGAGCTGGTGGAATATACTTGAGTGAATCATCCCTAGAATGTGCAAACTTCACAAAACAGATCAGAAATTAATTTTAGGTATTAAAATTTGTTCAGCACTATTTCTTTACGCATAATATGAAATGAGGCCTATAGAACATTCTAAATTATATTCACATAAGCTGATATGTATGATAGTGATAAAAATATTCAAAGTACTACAGAAAATATTTGAAATAAAGTCCAAATTTCATAAAACAAATAAAATAAAGGGAAAGAACTGCATTTTTGCAAATCATGTATTCTTCATATTAAGCAAAGCTATCCGAGTTATCAGAAGTGTATAAAAGTGTTTGCATGTTTGTGCAGTGTTACTTTAGAGCTATTTCACAAGTACAGCCATTACAGGGCATATTCCACAGAGTACAGCCTTTACAGAGCATATTTCACAAAGTACAGTATTTTGAATGGTTTATAGTACATTTGAATGTTATTACAAGCTCATAGAACTGTTCATACATAATTACAAGGGCTATATTTTCAATGTTTTTGTGTATACTTTGTGAGCATAACAGATGGATTTCAAAAACCCAGTGCACTTGTATTTGACAGTCATATTGCTGAGAACTGGAGTGTTTGAGCAAGAGTATGACATTTTCATGCAGGCTACATTTTCTGATAAAGATGACTATACAAAGGCATTTAATCTGCTTAATTTAGCTGGGTCAGAAGCCATAGAAAGAGAATGCTCATTTGTGTATGCAACTGCTATCTGCTATCTATGCTGGTGAGGGGGGAACACTGTCATATTGTTCTAATGGCTGAGTCAAGGGAGGACCCTGAGTGTTTAAAACGTAAATTTAGCAAAATGTATAACCCCCAGACAAATGTTACAATGGAAATGCACTTATTTTATACAAGGGTTCAAAAGCCTGGTGAAACTTTTACATTATATATAACTGACCCAAAAAATAAGGCTAAAATGTGCAGATTTGGTAATTTAATGGATGAGCTGATAAAGGACAGGTATGTGTGGCATTAAAGATGATGCTGTGAGAAAGATTTTGCTTCGTGACAGTGATTTAACTTTGAATAAGGCCATTGAGATTTGTCAGATATACAACATTACAAAAAAGTACACAAGTATGCTTACAAATGAGAACAGCTCTAGAAAGCACAGTGATAAAGCTCATACTGATTGTATGCAGCACGTGGTTAAAAGAAACAAGCCCAGGCACATGACAACAACCGTAACCCCTGCAGCACTCACTGGTAAACTCCAGAGCCTTCTAGCAAATTCCAGAGTTTGCACAGTCTCAGTGAAACATAAGAGTGAGTCAGCAAACTCAAAGCATGGGCCCCAACCTAGTTTCACTGCCAACTGTTGTAACTGTGGCAGAAATCATGAGTCTAAAAAGGAAAAATGTTTAGCTTTTGATCAGCAGTGCCACAAATGTAATCAATGGAATCATTTCTAAAGGTTTTGTAAATCAGAAGGCTCACATTCTTTCATTAAAAGGGAACATTTTAAGAAATTAGTTGATTAATTAGAAAGCTGCAGCCCTACTCTTTATGTGGATGGTGTGTCAGTGCTTCATTAAACAGTCAGTGCAGTAGATTTGAGGGCAAAGAATGAAGTATTTTGTACTGTCTGGATAAATGGCAAACCCACAGAGCTCAAAGTTGATACAGGCTCCAAGTGCAATGATTTGCGAGAGTGTGTCATGGTGAAAGTCTTGATTTGACAAGGTGTTCAAAGCTTGTTGCTTATGGAGGTGAAGAAATTCAAACTGAAGTCTCAGTAGTGCTTTTATGTTACTCTGCTGGCAGAAGCTATGACTTGTTGTTTTATGTGGTCAAGAGGCACATGCATCCAGTTATTATTAGGGCTCAGTGGCAGTTTGAAAATTTGACTGCTTTCATTTAATAAGAAAGTCAATCATATTAGCTTAAAAGACCACTACTCTAATTTTACCCAGTACATTTTTTCTACCTATGCTGATCTTTCCGAAGATAAACTTGGCAAGCGTTCGGTTGTGTACTTCATAAAGTTAGACCTGGAGTTCAGTTCAGTCATCAGGCCAGCATGTAAAGTTCCAATAGTCATGCAAGAAAGACTCAAAGTCGAGTTAGATAAAATGATGCAGCAAGGTGTGATTTGTCCAGTGGAAACGCGAAGTGAATGGAATCTTCCATGATGCTGGTTCATAAGAAAAGCTCAGATGACATCAGAATATGTATTGACCCATGAGATTTAAACAAAGCATTGAAAAGACCCCATCATTCGATATGCACAGTTGAAGAAGTTGCAGCCTTGATGCCAAATGCCACTATTTTTTCTGTCTTAGATGGAAAGAGTTCAATTTGGCAGATTTAGCTCGACAAAAATCATCATTGCTCACTATGTTTAGTACTCCGTTTGGCAGGTACAGATTTTTAAGAATGCCATTTGGGCTAAATTCTGCAAGTGAAATCTTTCAATGAGCAATGGAGCAAATTTTTTCTGTGTATCCTTGTGCTATTATAGGAAAAGACATACTGACAGAAGATCATGATGAAGCTGAACATGACAGAAACCTCAGAAAAGTTCTAGAAATGGCACGTCAAATGAATCTTAAGCTCAATCCACACAAATGTGAGTTCAGGCTACATGAAGTCACTTATGTTGGTCATTTATTTACTAGTTCAGGCCCACAACCAGACCATCCAAAACAAATAGCCATCCTTGAGATGTCAGCACCAGGCAATGTTCAAGTCCTGCAATGTTTTCTTGGTGTGGTCAACTACCTAGGCAAGTTCTATTCAGACTTGAGCCAATTTTCAGCACCTTTCAGAGAGCTGACCGTTCAGAGAGCTGACATGTAAAGATGTATCCTGGTCCTGGTTTGAGCAACACCAAAGAGCATTTGAAGCCCTGAAACAGCGAATTACTACTTCAGCAACTCTCAGATGCTATGATGTTCACAAACCAGGTACCCTTTCCTGTGATGCTTTAAAATTTGGTCTAGGTGCAGTCATTCTACAAGAGAATCAACCTGTTGCCTATGTATCAAGAATGCTTACCAAAACTGAAAATGCAGTATGCCCAGATCAAGAAAGAGCTTTTGGCAATTGTGTTTGTATGTTCGAAGTTCCATGATTATGTTTATGGTAGACCTATCCAGACTGAAACAGACCACCAACGTTTAGTCACTATCTTGAGAAAGCCTATGCATTCAGCTCCAGCCTGACTGCAACGTATGATGCTGAGATTACAAAAGTACAATTTCAATCTTGTCTACAAGAAAGGCTAACATCTTTATCTTGCTGATCCATTATCCAGATTGCTCAGAAACACAACAGAACAGCAAGAGAATCAGAACCTTGATTTTGAAGTCATGGAACTGAGAAATTTTTCTTCCACACGTCTTGATGAGTTGAGAGATCACACAGCCACAGATCCAGTTTTACATAGGCTCATCCACTTTATCAGTCATGGCTGGCCATCAGAGCAATCTAGTTTACCTCAAGAAGTGCAACCTTATTTTTCAAACGGAGATGAGATTTTTTCTGATAAAGGTATCATTATGAAAGGTCCAAAAGTAATCATTGCAAAATCCTTGCAACCAGAGTACATTACTATCTTCCATTGTTGTCACCCAGGAACCAAATCTACCAAAAGAAGGGCAAGAAAACTAGTATTTTGGCCTTTTATGTCACAAGACATTGAGAGAGAACTTTCATCTTGTTCAGTGTGTAATAGTACAAAGTCACATCAACGGAAGGAACCATTTCAGCTTAACCAGATTCTGGAGCTACCTTGGTCGACAGTAGCCATGGATATTTTCAAGTGGAATGGTCAACATTATTTGGTGCTAGACTCTTATTCCAGTCAGTTCCAGCCTCCAGTACTGTCATTACTAAGATGAAACATCATTTTGCAGTCCATGGTAGTCCACACAAAGTTATTTCTGACAGTGGCACACAGTTTATAAGCCAACAGTTCAAAAGATTTGCTGAAGAATGGGACTTTACTCATGCCAGAAGCAGTCCAGAGTACCCACAGTCAATGGTTTTGCAGAGTGTGCAGTTCAAAGTGCAACACAGTTACTAGAGAAGTCAAAATGAGATAATAGTGATGTTTTCCTGAGCCTCTTAAATCTCAGAAATGTTCCTCATGATAAACATCTTGGTTCACTTGCTGAGAGACTTTTGTTGAGACAAACCAGAATGGCATTACCAATCAGTAGTCAGTTGTTGGTTCCATGTGTCAAGAACAACAGGAAAAACAATCTGCTGAAGAAGCACCTAACCCAGAGGCCCTACTATGATAAAACCAGCAAACCACTGAATCCATTACAGGAGGGAAAAGTGGTAAGGATGTAGATGTCCAAAGGTTATGATCGGATTGGTTTTGTGAAGAATATTGGTCCAGAGCTGAGACTGTACATTGTAGAATCACAAGGAGCAGTTTTTAGGTGGAATCGGAAGTATTTGAGACTGGTGTCTGAGCCTATACTACAGCATATAGCCTGTGAGAAAGACTGTTTATCTCAGAGTGAGTTGTCCGGTATTCCAATTCCAGTGGAAGTTCCAGAGGACATTTCCCTTCCTGTGATGAATCCAGAAGTTCGTGATACGAGTTATGCACCGCAGACTGTTCCTGTTGCTAAATTTGGTCCAGATTGTTATGTTATGAGATATGGTCGCATCTCTAAACCCTGTAACAGATGTGAAGCAACTTGGATATGAACATTGTACTTTGTTTCTAATGTATATAGTAATGCCTGTGTAGCTGTAGTATTGTTTTTAAAAGGACAATCTTTTTAAGAGGGAGGATATAGATCAATGTGTGTGTGTATGTACCTTTAAGAAGCTATCCAATGGCTTGCACAAGTGTATAAATACTGAGCATGTGCAACATAGACTGCCATTTTGTAGTAAGCTGTTGAGATATAAGCATGTATGTATTTAAGGTCTGTCTATTAACTAGTTCGTTTATACTTAATGATGCTGCTGTCCATCCTGATGTGTTTCTATGTATTAAATCATCTAAACAAACCCCTGGCCTGCTTGTCTTATGTGTCAAAGAAGGATGACCAACACAGCATTTCTTAACAAGTAAGTATTTCAGGGTCAAAACTATCTCATCCTTATCACCTCCAGCACCCCTCATGAGAGGAATGTCCCAGGGATCCATACTCAGCCCACTGTTGCTTTCAATCTTTTTTAGGAAACTACTGTCTGACCTCCCTAACCTTCCTACTGAACATTATACAGATGGTATGGTTATCTTTAAATCCTGTCGCTCATTAGGTGATAGATGACCTCAGCTTCATATGGATGATAAGCCTGTTCTAGCTTCATTCTGACCTCCACTGCCTTAATTCTTGGCTAAACAAACATAGGCTATTCCTAAACCACTCGACAAAAAGTATACCTTTTGGCACATCACAAAATCTGAAAGAACTCCTAAAAAATCTCAGCATTCAATTTTTAATGGTTCTTCAATAGAAACAACCATGTCCTTTAAATACTTAAGTTTATGACTAGACCATAAATAGGTTCACAGGTTTGTAGGTTTGTACTAGGCTATCAAGCACCAGGGTCTTTATAAGCCTAGCTGTGAAAACCAGCCACTTTTGTCCTTAAATACGTTGGATGCATATTTGGTGAGGATATGTTAGTAATTTCCTAGCTAAGGGTTGTCTGTGTATGAGCGGGTGGGTATGCTACTTTGGCATTAGTTAACGTACTGATGGCCTCTGTCCATCAGAGAGATTGGGGTCAGACCAGGGATGAATTTATAATTCCTCACCCACTGGCAAGGTTTTGCTTGAAAAGGGTCAGAGATGAGCTCCACTTCATGTGGATGGGGAGCCTTTTCCATAGTGCAGGCATCATCTGAGACACATATAATGACCAGTCACCTAACTTCTAATGCCACATTCAAAACACAAGAAAAAAGATCATCTCCCTTTCATTCTGGTCCTGGAAAATATCTTCCTTTCTCTCCTGAACAACTGACCTGCAATAGGCAAAGAAGTCACAACCTATAAAAAAAAAAAAAAAATCATCAATTTACAGTCCATTGAAAGCAAAGTCTAACAATTCATCTCCATTTCTCCCCCTCACTAACAGTGCACCATCCTCTCCAATGCCAAATGACTCTCAGCTTCTTACTGAGATTAACTTCTCCTAAGATCTCTTCTTTTCAAACTTCTCCACCTGCGTGCATTCCCACCTCTTGCAAATTCCATAATAAAATCATCATCTTTAAGTAACTCCCTCACATCAGTCATCCCAAACCAGACTGCACTGTACTGTCCATTGCTTCTCCATTCTTGTACCAAACTCTGGCAATCCCTACCTCCCCTTTCAAAAAGAAGTCCCATCTTTCCCACCTTTCAGGTCACGTTTTTCAAAAAGAAGTCTCGTCTTTCCCACCTTTCAGAGCACAACTCAAAAGACAGCATTGTCAAAATCCAACTGCAAGTGCTTTTCAACTGGAGACATCATCAAATTATGTCTTCATCTGCATTACTTCTGCTTCAACCCTCTGTTCTAATCTACTGCTTCGCTCTCATATTTACAACTAAAATTAATTCAAATTTGTTTTTCTACTCTGTTAATAATATATGCTTATTGTTACATTGTCAAAGGGATTCTCTGCCTTCTGCGATTACTCCATATTTCTGAATTTGTTCCGTTTTATTTATTTTTTTTGTGTGTGTGAATTTCTTCACCTGGGCTGTGCCTGCAAATGGTCTGTTGTGATCACTGTACTACCCAGTAAGCAAAATAAATAAAATAAATGAATTAAAGGTCAAATTAAAACACTTGCTAAAATTCACTTGGAATTTTAATAATCAAAGTATTAACTATCAATATGAACTGGAACAGATAGGTTTGTATCTAAGATTTACAGAAAGCCAATTTTCAGCAACTCATATTTACTCTTCTACAACAGCTGCCACCCTATGAGTTACAAAAATAATTTGGTAAAAGGGTAATACATTCAACTAGCTAGAATGACTTATAGTATCAAGGCCTTGGAAAAAGAATTCACTGTTCCTAAGAACATGTTCATGCAGAGGGGCTACCCAGCAGATTTTGTAAACACTATTAGTATGGAAACACTACAAGAATGAAGGAGCAAACATAAGTCCCTACTAGGTCTAGACTTAAATCTAGAAAATAAAAATATGATAGCTGAGAAGAACTCTACTGGAGATAAGAACCATGGTAGAAAAAGCACTGATCATAGAAAATAATGAAATAGCCCCATGTGTTAAAAACATTATCAGTAGAAACTATGGCATTTTTAGTTCTAACACTAACCTGATGACATTTTGGGTTCTGAAACAACATTGGTGTACAAGATAACACACAATTTAGAAAAAAATTTCAAGAGTTATGGTACCCACACTGATCGACCTGGGCATAGAAAAGGAATCAGTATATGTGGGGTTTGTAACTCCTGCCCCCGCATTACCATGCAGAAAAAAATTACTCTTGACAATGGCCTTAACAACAAAATCGGTTTCCCAATGGCAACTGTGTCACCATAGGCTTAGTCTATTTACTAGTCTGCTCAGCATGCCACAGTTTTTATATAGGCAAAACTGAGGGAGCATTTTAAGAAAGAACACAAGAACATCTTTATGACATTGGTAAAGAGCACCCAAAAAATTTTTGTACAGACACAAGATGGTTTGCACAGACCATTGTATGCACAAATTTGGAATACTGCAAAAATACCCAATGACTCCAGAGGTGGAGATTGGGGTAACCTTATAGACTTTAGAGAATTAAAATGGCAATTACAATTAAATGCAACTGATCCATTTGGTTTGAATGGCCTGACATCAATTCACTTTGTATTAAAAATTAAAATGTCAAATTATTAAAAACACTCAGTGTTGCGTTTACTAGACATTTATTAGCAAACCATTCAGAATTTTTTTAAATGTTTTAAATAATATAATGCTTTGATTTTGCATTATTACTTTTTATTTATTTTTTATGGTGCACACATGTTGTTCACAAAATTTTAGGGACATGGTATTACATGCTTTTCTAAAACTCTATTGAAAGAGGTACATGTTTTTAAAGTTTATTTTTTTTATTTACATTAAAGTCCTATGCAAGACAGCAACAGTAGAACATTGCTTGATGTTAAGACATGTTTATGGACAGATTTTGTTTTTGTTCATTTGCTTTCACTATAAATCACTTGTTAATGTATTTATTAGGTATACATTCATTTGTTCATACGGAGGTTGTATGATTCACCAAAGTGCGAAAGTACAACCTCCAGAACTCCAAAATTACAAACAAAAAAGGTGTGACTTTCAAATGAGCGAATGCACATTGGCATTCGCTCATTAGAAGTCGGCATTTTGGGTGCAGATTGCACTATAGTGGGGATCGAGAAATGAATCCTTTCCCTCACTGTAGTGTGATCTCGGAGTTTGTATATTAAAGTAGGGGGGTGTGGGGGGTGCAGCCACCTACATGAGGGTGCAGGGGGGCTTGCCCCCTGTTTAACACTGTATGTAACTTTTTCGATTTTGAAAATGGTTGAATCTTGTTATCAAGATTACCATTTTTGAAATCTTGGTGTGTTCAGAGTGTTGTGATTCAACATTTAAAGTCGCACAACCATACAATCACTGAAATGTTTTTCGGACAACTGAATGTATACCATTTATTACACTGTACTTTTAAGGAGACCTGTATATAAGGAAGTGATGTATGCAGCCCTTTTAGATTCTGATGAAGTTCCTGTTAGGAATGAACGCACTAAATCCTGAAAACTCTGAATAAAGCATCTGGATTTCACTGGTCATTTTGATTTTTTTACACTTGGTGGATTTATCTGTAATCATTTTGGTATCTTGTATTTGGTTATTGGTCTTTTACTTTGATTCCTGTCCTTCAGCACTGAAAGAAAATAAAGATGCTAGAAAGAGTGGTACTATCTCTAATTTATATAGACCATTACATAAAAAGGCCATATCTCTACTTCACAAAGTATTTACAGAAAGTAAAAACATTTGGATTATTTCACCATCATAGATTCATAGATTTTTACTAGGCTAAAGACCTTTCTAAGCCTAGCCACGTTTTCCCAAAAAATAATGACATACTGTATCTAAATAGGACATTGAGGGCTAGTCATTTATAAGCTACCTCTCTCCCAAAGGGATACGGGTGCCAGGCCCAGTGTAAATTTCCTATTCCCCATCCCCTGGTCTAGCCTGCAAATAAATCAGGTAATAGAAGAACTGAGCTTCACATGGATGGAAAGCCAATTCCATAGGAAATATAGTCTCTGTGACACATATCTGTCTCTCCAGCATGTTCTGTTTAAGTCACAGACAAAATTCATGTCCTTAGACTTTGTATTTCTGGTACTGTGTCACTTGTGAATATTCAAGGAGTTCATAATGTGAGGTTTGTGGATGCCTTGTAAGCCAGGCATAGATCACCCCTCAGCAATCTATAGGAGACTGAGGGAAAGGGCCAAAGTCAGGTTTGTTATGCCTTATATTCTTTTTTTAAAGAACCTCTGAGGTTGCTCTAGTTGCATATTCATTACAACTGTCGCTACCCGCTGGTTGAAGGTAAGGCTACTGTCTATGTGCATATCCAGATCTCTGACCACTGGGTTGACTCTTAGGAACACATTATCAACATGGTAATTACCCAGGATGGTTGACTTCCTAAAGGATGTAATTATGCTTTTCTTAGTATTGAGTTTAAGACCACTGCTTTGATACCATTTGTTAGTCAGAGACAGGTCTTCTTGAAGAATGCTAGTGTCTGCAGGGGAGTAAATGATAATCCCCAGCTTACAATCAGCTGCAGTCAGCCATAAACCTTCAGTATTTTCTTCCACATCAGAAAAATAGATGCTAAAAAGAAAATTGGCCTAGTACCGAGCTCTGGGGTACTCTACTAGTGGCTGGCCTCTTGCAAGAGGTGACCTCACCTATTTTGACCTCCTGGGTCTTATCAGTGAGCCATCTGGCTATCCAGCAAGTGATAAAAGGGTGTATACCTAATATAGTAAGCTTGGCTATAATGCCTGAGTGTGGTATTGTATCAAAAGCCTTGGCCAGGTCAAGGTAAGTTTGTGCATAGTCTTGGTCCCATCCATTGCTTTGGTGACCATGTCAAAGGAGTCCACCACATTTAATAGGCATGACCTGTGATATCCACACTCTGGCACAGTAATCCAGGAGCCTCAATCCTTACCACTGACACTGGAAAGGGACATTCACTTGGAATATAAATGGATACACTTGGTATTTCCAGATGCAGACCTCTTTGCATAAGTCACAGGCTCATAGGTATGTACTAAGCTAATAGCCCTGGAGTCTTTACAAGCCTAGCCCATAGAATTACCCTGGCATCATGGCACCCAACTTTAGTTCCCAGTGCCTCTATCAAGCAGAGCCACTGGAGTGATCCTCGGGGTGAATTTTTTTATTTCCCATCCACTCATCAAGATTTCTCTTGAAGAGGGCCACTGAGCTGCTCTGTTTGACATGTATGGGAAGTCTATTCCATAGCATGGGCAGTCTTTGGGCTATGAACCTGTCCCTTCAGCATGTTCTGTTGATTGTGTAATGAGGTTGAGGTCTCTGGAGAGTGTGGTGTGGAGAGATTGGGATTTCTTTAGATGTAGCATTTCTAACAGAGCTGGGTAGGGCATGGCTTTGTAAGTTAAGCAGAGATTGCCTTTACTTAGGTGATATGATACAGAGAACAGTTGGAGTTTTTTGATTCTGTCCATATAGGACAAGTGTTTAAGGTCTAGGTTCCTCTTTGTGAAGTTCTTTTGTGGCCTTTCCAGTTGTTGCAGGTGTCTAGTGAGGTACATGCCAAATGGGGCACTGCACTCGATGATTAGCCTAATGAGGGAAGAGTAGAGGGAGATAATGACCTCTCTCTTCTTGGAGGCAAAACCCTTAGTAATGTGATGTGCTACATAGAAGGACTTTCTGACCACGTGGCAATGTGGTGGTCAAAACAGAGGTTCCTGTTAACCTGTATTCCAAGATCTGTTATAATGCCTTCTGTGTTCAGTGGACTACCATCGATGTGGTAATTCATGGGAACTGTTTTTTTTTCCCAAAGGGATGATGACATTTTTTGGCATTGACCTTAAGGCCATGGTTTTGACACCAGTCATTGGTCTCAGTGAGGCCTTTCTTTAGGATGTCAACATCACTTGGGGAGTTAATAATAGCTCCCAAATTGCAATTGTCTGCGAACCTTGTCAGACAGAGTCCCTTCATGTTGGCCTGGACTTCAGAGAAGTAGATACCAAACAGGAGAGGACCCAGGACTGAACCCTGTGGGACTCAACTCATGACTAGTCAGCAGTCTGACTTGGAGTCAGCTACTTTCACACTGTGTGTTCTATCTGTGAGCCAGTTTGCAACCCACCTAGTGATATAGAAGTTGATGCCTAGCTTAGTGAGTTTTTCTATGATTCCTGAGTGGGGAATGGCATTGAAGGCCTTGGCCAGATCTAGCTAGGCTGTATGAACCACCTTGCTTTCATCCACAGCTCTGGTTACTGACTCAAAGAAGTTGACCAGGTTAAGCAGGCGTGACTACCCTTCACAAAACCAAACTGTGTGGGATCCAGAGTTTGGAAATTCCCTATATCCTTGTTTATTAGGTCCATAATGATGCATTCCATAGCTTTGCATATCAGACTCATCAGGCTAATGGGACTATAGTTCTCAGGGTCTGTAGTCACTCCTCGTTTGTGGAGAGGGATGACTGTAGCAATGCACCATTTGGTAGGGCCAAAGCCTGAGGTGAGGTTGTGATTGAACAGGGCACAAAGGGAGCTGCCAGTTCACTCTGTAGTTCATGTAGAACACAACAAGGGATATTGTCAAATCCCATAGAAGCTGTATTCTTGGCCTTGGACAGTGCTGTTTTAACCTCTGCAGCAGTAATACTGGGTGCCCGGCAATCTACTGGCATTGTGATTGGTCCTTTGGGGGGGGGGTAAAGTTGGCACTGAATTTGTCAGCCAGTATATAGGCACTATCTGTTCACTCAGTATTGGAGATACCATTGTGCAGTAGGTCAGAGCAAATCTGGGTATTGCCATGGAGACTCTTTACATAACTATAGAAGGCATTGTGGTTGTCTTTACTATCTGCTGCAATTCTGTTTTCATAGCTAGCTTTAGAAGATTTGATGAGGGATCTCAACTTTTTGTTGAGGCTGATAAAGGAGTTTTTCCAGTCCTGGGACTTCACCTTATTCCACATACGTTTCCTCCTTCTGTTGTAGAGTTTGTTTATGGCAGGGGACCACCAGACTGACTTACTTGTTTTGGAGGAGGGTGTCTTGGTTTTTTTGGGTATGGCAAGATCCATGCGTTTGTTTACGTGTTCGTACAGTGCATTGGTATATGATTTAGCAGTCATGCAACTATTCTCTATTTGCATGGATGCCATGAAATTAGCCACTTCTGTTTTTATGAGCTCAAAGTTAGCTTTGGAGAAGTTTTTCATGGTGGTTACCTTTGCGGGGGTGTGGTGGGTGGGAGGGTTGTGGTTTTCCAAGGTGATTAGTTTGTGGTTGGATCTAATCAGGGAGGAGTTGACTATTGGTGTAGAGCAATGCTTGCCCATGTTAGTAATGGCCAGGTCAACGATATTGCTACCTCTAGTTGGGGGTAAGAATGAGCTGGTCCAGGGCATTGGAATTAATGAATTCCAGGAAACGTTGGGCAATTGTATTGGTATATGAGTAGTTTTCCCAGTTAATGGAGGGGTAGTTGAAGTAGACTAGTTTGAGAGTGTTAGGTTGGACCTTAATATTCTCCAGGGTGCTTAGTAACATGGAGTGTGAGTCTTGGGACATGGTTGGGGACCTATAGCAGGCTACGACCTGAATCACTGTCATACACAATGTTAGCTACACATGAAGTGCATCAAGCACAATTTCCCTTAAGAGCACACAGGGAGCACAGTCAGCCTGGGGTCTGGGTTTCTCTCTATCTGTCTCTCCCCAGATCACCAATAAGGGTCTCCACAGGCACAGCTGTGTTCAGCACCCTCTCTTTGAAACCAGTGCTTCATGTCCTTACTCCAAGTAGCTGACCCACATACTGTTTGAGATTTAATTATCACACACACACACACACACACACACACACACACACACACACACACACACACACACACACACACACAGGAAAGGCTGCCACTGATTACCAACTCTGCCAACTTTTCCATGACTATATGGTAGATTCACTGCCACCAGTCAGTTATTGTATGGCTCTTAAAAGGGTATCCAATTATACTGAGTAAACTTAATATTAATACAAATGGTAATGTTGACCAAACAGCCAAGCTTTCAGGAGTGGCCACAGTTACCACCAAATAAATATATGCAAATACTTTCAAAGCTTTAATATTTTCTGAAAAGGACCAGCCACAATGAACATTTCAAATATATTTCATTATAAATTATAAAAGAACAAGACAATACTAAATAACTATTTCAGTAAACACAAGAGTTTCATGTCACAGAAAATATTAAAAATAACACAGCTGGAAAGATTCACAGAGTTACAGGAAAACAATATTTAACTATTCTGACTATATTTTCCTAACTGATTTAGATAATTATTATCCCTGGTCACTTACTAGTGCAAGGCAGGAAGAAGTAGGTGTTATCCTTCTATGTCAGGTTTCAAAAACAGTCTGCTCCCAAGATTTCAGTATCCTCTAATATTAAAACATTATTTCTGTACAGAATGAGATCACATACATCTAGTCATCTGACGTCTGGTTCCCCATGCAACCCCCATTTCTAGAATCTGTCAGGATTTAGTGCCTCTGTGTTACCGTACACACAGATAGAGTTTGCTCATATTTGCAACTGCTCTTGGAAGTCATAAAACAATTTCAAATCTCTAGCCTTCCAGAGTAGCAATTAGCTCCCCACTAGAGACAATAAAGAATACTTTCTAATACTTGGTTTCCCAGACATTTTGTCTTTGTCTGCAACCAGAACTGTAAGATACAGTCTTTATGGCCTTATTTAATTTCAACTATTTTTCAAAGTTTGCTGCAGATGGATTGTGATTAACCTCTTATCTTCCAGTATCCTCTGTTAAAACATATACATTTAATTCTTTACAATAATACATGTTCATTTCTTTTCTTTCCAGCAAGGCACACTGTTGATACATTTGCAACACAAGCAACTCAACAAATAATTTTCTAAACATGAGCATATGTACAAATCAGTTTGATACACAAATGACATATAATTCTTTGCTAAATTCCAGCTAGCTGTGCTGGCATATGTTACATATCCACTGCCTCACTTCTCCTGGCATAGCTGGCATTACCTCCTCTTGTCACATGACCTTCTTTTAGCAAAGCCAAACTGTGATGGATCCAGTGTTTGCAGGTTATCTATGTCTTCATTTATCATGTCCATGATGATGATTCATTCCATGGCCTTACATAAAAGGGTTTTCAGACTTATGGGCCTCTAGTTACCTGCATCAGTGGTTGGATCGCCTTTGTGCCAGGAAATGTCTATAACCATCTTGCATTCCTTGGCCACAAAACCTGACTGTGGGCTCCAGCTGAAAAATGATACAAGTGGACAAGAGAGGTCATGCTCCCTGCTATTTAGTAAGCATTGCGGGATGAAATCGAGCTGACTGATGCATTGTTTTTGGCCTTGGAAAATGCATTGAAGACCTGTTGCCTATTAATGGTTGAGGGGATTGTGGTATGTGGTATTTCCTTTGGACTAACAGGAGGGTGGGTGGGAGGAGAAATTTAGGCTGAACTTATCAGCCAAAAGGTTGGCAATGGAATCTGGTTTAGTTTGGGTGATGCCATTTATAGAATGTTTTTCACTTTGTTGCTTATATCCCTTGAGGTTACGGACATAGCATTAGAAAGCTTTGTGGTTGTCCTTTGTCTAAGAAGCTATTTTTTCTTCAAATTTAGCCTTTGAGGTATTAATTAAACCTCTTAGCAGCCTATGTAGATTGGTCGGGGGGTTTAGTATGTGGGCCTTTTTTTCCTCCTATGCTTGGCCAGGATATAACAAATTGATATTGTGATTTAACCAGGGTGGCTTGTCTTTTGAGTCTGTCTTATTCTTAATATGAGTGGGCACAGCTCACTCTACACAGTTATCAAGAGGGATTTTGAAAACAGCTCAGCTTATGTTATGGTATTTACTGGGTTTGGGTTGTTTGGAATTTAGCCAAGGTGTCACTTAGCAGAGACGGGTTAGCTTTGGAATACTTCCTAAAGGTTTTTGGTTTTGCTAGGTCCCCAGATTTAAATTGTATTTTAAGCAACACTTCCTTATGGTCAGATCTGATGGCTGAGGACATTACATTGGGTGAGAAACATTGTTCCCCCGTATTTATAAGTACAAGGTCAAGGATGTCTATACCCCTGGTAGGAGAATGGACCATCTGTTCCAGGATGTTGGTATTAACGAGTTTAGGAATTGTTTGGCTTGTACATTAGAAGTGATGTATGACTACCATTCTACAGACGGGTAGTTTAGATTCTCCCATGAAGATCATATTGGGTTAAACAGTAAGGGACTCTGGTATGGGTAGAATGGATTTCCTGGGACATGGGGGGACCTATAGGATGCAAGGATGTGGTGCAAGAACCTGTTAATGGTGAGATGTACATCTATGAGTTCCAATGGTCATACTGTTTAACTAATTTGGATGGGAGGTTGTTTATAATATAGACAAAGATTCCTCTACATTTAGTTCTCCGCTGTGCAGTAGCTGGTCTAAAAGTGTGAAAGGCATTATAGCCTTGCACTGCTGGGGTACTTTCTGTGACTTTAAAACACATGTCTGTTACTACACATATGTCTACACTCTCCAGGAAGAGGAAGGCTTGCAGGAAATGGAGTTTCTTGTTAAGACTTCTAGCACTGAACAGTACCATCTTCAGATATTCCTTAATAGGTTCAGTTAAATCAGGGGGCTTAACAGTTTGGCATTGCATAAAAAAGGCACTATGGGGGTGGAAAGTGTCCTTGCCAATATCCAAAAGCCTTGAGGGGATAAGTGCAGGCCATCCCTGACAAAGCTGCGTGGTCTATCAATCAAGTCCTCCCAGGCTGTCAAATAATATACCCCCTTGAAATGGCACCAGAAGCTAATCCAGTTGTTAAAATCAATCATTTTATGTTGGTAACGTGGCATCATCCTTGAAAAATGTAATATGCTGCTCAGTGCTAGACTCGTACCTGCCTGAGCCACATAATCAGCGAGCTTGATCATGTCTCATTTCATATAGTCAAGGGAGGTATATCTTAGGTCATTAACACCCACATGGGCTATGGCAGAGTTATACTGCGACCTGTGGTTCAATGCTCTGAGTGCCTGTGTGACTTGACAGATACTAGCCTTGGATAGGCAGCTAAACATGATTCCTTACTCAGTCTGGTGACAAGCCAACATTATGCCTCACTATAGAATCATTAATGAGCAGAATATTTGGTTGAGCACTGGTTTGCCTTAAGGGCTTCGCAGTAGAACCATTGGATATAGAGTTATTACCTGCAGTCATGGCTGGTGTTTTAAAAGAGTTTTTATTAGACGGCTGAGGATCCTTTTATGACTGTGCTGTGCAGGAGGCCATTTTAGGAACGTTGCCTGCAAGTAGACATAGTGCAAGTGTCACTGACAACCTGTATGAGATTAGTATTGGTTGTATGAGAGAGTTATGTCTGCAATGTTAAAGTGTATTTACACCTCTATCATGCTTTATCTATCTTTTTTAATAATAAATGGGTCATCAGTGTACATGAGACAATTGCTACAATGCCTCAGAATACCCATCCCAACCAAAGTGGCCACAGAGAGAGTCAGGAAGTGCATATCCATGGCTCCTGGTCTACTAGGCAAGAGTGAGGGAAATTTAAATATTGAATAGGCCAGTAACAAAAGGAACTTGATGAGCAATTCTCAGCTATGTGCAAACTAGATGCTCTATTAGTTAAAATAATCTGTGTAGACTGTAAAGGTATTTCAAGGAAATCTTAAACTGTGAGAGATCAGCATCTACACAAACTGCAAGGGGGAATTATGCTACAAAATATCAGTGTCTATACAGATCATTGCTAGACACAGCTGTGCAGAAAGCATTAGTTCTAATAAAAGACTGCAAAAAAGGTCAAAAAGTTCAGATATTCACTATATAAATTCTCAGTTAATGCAGCTGTGACATAAACAATGTGAAAACCATGCTCAAAAAGAGTATATACGGTAATGTAATTCTTAGCTTGCTCGTAGGTTATGAGCCAAGTGTTCTTCAACTGGGATGCTTAAATGGCAGAGGGGATTCAATACAAAAAAAACCCCACCCTGTGGTAAATCAAAAACAGTACATCCTTCTTTCCCTTACACAATCCCAGGCCAGAAAATGACTCAATTCCCCTCTTCTCTCACTAAAGTGGAACCAAAAAAGTGCAGATATTCAACACAGAAACACTCAATTAATGCATATATGCCAAAAATAATGTGAAAACAAATGCACGTTCCCAGAGAATAATTAAGATTCCTAACATGGGTCATAAAGTCAACTGTAAAAAAGGCCCTATTACTGCAATGTGATATTTTGCATTTGAGACACATTAGCCATATTGAGGAAATACCTCATCATGTACTACTTTAGGTGTCTGAATTGCATTATCTACCTCATTGCCCATCGCCACAACAGTAAGGAAATCCTTCTATGTGGCACACCTCATCACGAAGGGCTTTTCATCCAGAAAAAAGGAGGTCATTGCCCCACTGTACTCATCCCTCATTAGACCCATTATAGAATACAACACCCCATTTGGTATGTACCTCTCAAGACATCTGCAACAACTGGAAAGGCCTCAGAAATACCTCACTAAAAGAATCACAGGCCTAAAGCAGATGCCCTACGCTGACCGCCTTAAAAAACTCCAGCTATACTCTGTCGCATATCGTCTACTCAGAGGCGATCTCTGCTTAACATACAAGGCCATGTCAAACCCAGAGCTGTTGGACATGCTACACTTAAAGAAATCCCAATCCTTCAGAGCTACACGCTCCAGGGATCTAAACTTTGTCATCACAATAAACAAAACATGCTGGAGGATAGGTTTCTGACCCAGAGACTCCCCAGACTCTGGAATAGATTGCCCATACATGTCAAGCAGAGTGCCTCTTTGGACCTCTTCAAGAGGAACCTTGACGATTGGATGGGAGAAAGGAAATTCACCCCAGGGATCACATCAGTCGCCCTGCTAGACAAGAGTCCAGGAAAGTAAATAATGTGGGAAGAAATAGCCATGGAATTGTTATGGCTAGGCTTGTATAGGCCCTAGGGCTGATAGCCTAGTACCAACCTATGAACCTATGAACCTCATAGTGCAGATTAGCACTTTCTGCATTAGGAAACAGTGATGGAGGTCACATTGTAGAAACTCAGGCATCCCCACATTTAGTTTCTCACACATAATACACACACACACACACACACACACACACACACACACACACACACACACACACACACACATAAAAACACACCACAGACCCCATACCTGTAAGTGAATTGTCTGCATTTCCCCACTATTTACTACTCCTGTCATTGTATTTCATGGAACAATAGCATCACACATTTAATGCCAGATATTATAGTATCAAACGGCATTTCTTACTATGTATTCCCTACTGTCTAGTGTTTTCCCCATTACTTTGTCATTACTGCAAAAAGAATAATCCCTGGTATCTACTGGTTCCCTAATCCCTGTATTGTGAAAGTGCCATTAAGGCATGAGATATATGTGCTATCCTTGTTGTCTAGTTGTTCCACTGGTATTAAAACATAAGATACATGTGTTATCCCTGGTGTCTACTGGTTCCAGCCACCCCTGATTCCCATTAAGGCAAGACTTATAAGAGTTATCCCTTGTGTCTAGTGGTTCCCTCCCACAGGCATAATCCTCTTTTTATCTAAGTGCTACTTAGCATGACTTATAAGAGATATCCATAGTAGCTAGTGGTTTCACTTACCCCAATTCACATTCCATTTGCCAGTCAGATACAATTTGTAAAAGTTATCTGTGATGACTAATGATTTCTCCTCCAATTACCCCCATTCTATGTGCCTTTCAAGTATGACTTGTAAGGGTTATCCATGGCATCTAATAGTTCCTCCATTGAATTGTTCCAGGCTCTGCTCTTTAGTCAAGGCATTAGTGGAAGTATGACAATTATCTCAACCCACCACACACACACACACACACACACACACACCCACACATCACATACACACTCACAGGCACACATACACACACACACACACACACACAGACACACACACACACATGTACATGAAACACTCCCTGCCCCACCTGATGGGATTCATTCAGACACTCACCCCTTCATCTGTAGACAGACAGACACACACACACACACACACACACACACACACACACACACACACACACACACACACACACACACACAGCTAATGCAATCCCTCACTACTCCTCTACTGCTACCTCTTAGACAGATGCATTCACACATGCATCTCCCTCACATACACTCATGCATACATCTAGTTCAGGGGAGAGCACATGGCTAATTATCATATACCTCTTACCGAGACTGCCTTATTAGCATGCAGCACAACCAGGGAAACAATCCGGTTCAGTGCTGCATGTCTTCATGCAGAAGCATTATGCTGGGGATATCTTTGAATTGAAAAGATTACTGTGAGGTATTCATATCATCTATACCTTGTGGTAACTTTTATGAGTTTGGCCCACTGATTTTTTTTTTCCTACTAAAACAAGATAAAGACCCACCGCTCTGCTATTTTTGAACCATTTTTATTACATGTTGATTATATTTTTTTGTATGCCCATTTTAGCAAATAGTTTAAAATAATTTCTCATGAAAATAGTACATGATGATCAAACTAGTTTCATTTTAAATAAGCACATACAGCACAATGTTAAAAGAATTATTACTTCCTATTGATCGTGCCAATAAAAGCAACAACGAATTAGCTATAATTATTATAGATATCTACAAAGCTTTTGACTCAATAAAGTAGTCTTATTTAGATAAAATCTTGGAAATGTTTCCCAGTGATTTAATTTGTCTTATAATTCATTTGTATCGACACTCATTCTCTTATGTTAAACTAGGTTCATTTATTTCATAATCTATTAAAATCACCAAGGTGCTTTTATTTACTCTATTTATACAGCCTTTTTCTAACCATATTAAAATATAACAATGATGTAACAAGTTTCAAAGATAAAGACCTTTACTTATCTAAAATTCATTTATTCACAGACAATATTCTTTTAACTATAGGTGGTACTGATTCTTCTTTCATTAATATAAAAATGTTTAATAACATAGCTTGAATTAACATCTGGTTTAAAATTTATTCAAACTAATGTATTATTAATATATATATATATATATATATATATATATATATATATATATATATATATATATATATATATATATCTATAAAGAGAGGGAGAGACGATTCATTACAAGGACTTTAATTAGAACATAAAATAACTCAATTACTTATGGATAATTGTAATATTAATGACATAATACAAATTAATTATGATTCAAGTTTTGATAATATTAGAACTCTAATAGATAAATGTGGTAGATGTTTTTCAGCATAGATAAGAGATTAACATTGGTTAAAATGGTTATATTATCCATTATATTGTATATTACACAAATTACTTTTTTAGCCCCCTTAAAAATCATATTAAGCAGTTTAATAATGTTTAAGAACCACTTAAACAAAAACCGAAAGAAGTACAACCAGCCAGTGAATCCACCAATAATTTATTAAAATAATAAAAATCAGCTCAGCTCTAACGTCTCGGCTCACCACACAAGCCTTTAAGGAGTAAAAACACATCAGAAAAACTTGCCTCATATATTAACTTATATATTAAGTTTAATAATGTTTGTCTGAGATTCTTATGGAAGTCTTTTAAATCTAGAATAGCCTTAAATCATCGAACCAGAGGATGGAAAATGGAGGTGTTGGTTTTCCTCTTTTTAATTAAAAAAAACATCTTTATTGAATTATCACTTATGACACAGGCAATCAGACACTTATATAAATGAAAACAAGCCATGTTGACATATTTACAGTTATGAACATTATATATCACGTATAATCTTCTACACAAATATTGCTAATTGAACACTGCATAGCTCATTTAATTCCTGCCTACCCTTAAACCTCTTTCCTCCAGCAAAACACTATTCTGCATGTAGTGTTCCCACAATTCCCATTTTTTTTCTATATAATTTGCTCCTACCCTTTTCCAAATAGCTCTTTTTCAGTTCTTTTATCTGTCTTTCTACTTTCACTACTAGTAATATGGGTGGTTTAGACTTTGAGTTCTATTTTCTAGTAATTGCTTTTTTTGGCAGCCACCAGAATTAAACTCAACAAGGCCTTATTATGAAGGGCAATTCAGACTGTGTATCACAGCTCAGGAAAAATCATTATCTTAGTTACACCAATTTGCTTACCCAGTATTAATAACAGAGTAGTCTGCATGGAATTTTTAAAACCTGCCTGCTTATTATACCCCAAAAAATATATTCCCAATTACCTCCTGACTTTAATCTGTATGCATTAGCATAAGTTATGAAGACAATTGCTTAGTGGTTGAATTTGACTAAGTAGGCCTATTGGAAGAAACTGCATGAATAAATTTGACTAAGTTATGAGAATAACATTAATTTACCTCAATTCTCAAATCATAAATGATAACATGAAAATGGCTGATTTTTTTTTATTAAACATTTTAATGATCCAACAAATTCCACCTATATAAACAATATATGAAGTATTTTAGAGTTTTGTTTATAAATACTGTGAATTAAAGCATGTGTTTTCTTGCTTCCTATTGTCTTCACATTTGACTATATGGAAAGTATTGAATTGCAGACATTGTTAAGTTTCAAAGACAGGGACTTGTTTTTTTGGAATAAGTTATTTAAAAATATAGTACTAAACTAAGATTACTTAATGGATTAATTTGACTTAAACAATTAGCTTATTGAACTGAAGATAATACTTATTACTGAAGTTTGAGCTAATGCCAAATTCTTCATCTTGAAAAGAACATCCACCCATGAACAGTTTCCTCATAGGCTGTTAGGTTCATATATACTTTCAAGGTTATTGATCCATGGACATCTTTAGAAGCTTAGTCATGCATTCCCCTTGAAGTTTGCAGCCCTTAAATTTTAAGTACAAATAACCCAGAGACAAAAATAACATTTACATATTGCCACTATCACAAGGGGCAAGGGTGCTAAACTAGGGGTAAATCTGTGGTTTCCCATCCATTAATCCAAATAATATTCGAACAGAGTAAGGGAAATAATATTTGAACAGAGTAAGGGAAGTACTTTAATTATGTGGAGAAAAAGATGATTCCAAAGAAGAGATATACTATGTGATATATATCTGTCCTTCCAATATAGTGTATTTATGTTTTATAAGAGATTTAGATCTCTTGAGTGGGTTTTATTTTACCATTGGATGTGAGGCAAAGATTGACCCTCAGTAGCCTGTATGTTACTGAGAAGACTGACAAGACATCAAGATGGTCAGTGTAGATTTAATAATTTAGGCCTTTGCTTTTCTTGGTGAGAATGCATTGTTGGCATTCAAGTTCTGCCAAATATTTAGACAGATACACAATGAAGGTGAAATCCTACTCAGTGATTTGCCTAATAAGTGCCAAATACAGTGGAATGATCACATCCCTAGACCTTCTTACAATAATAGATATGTTGAAAAACAAAATATGCAGGACAAAGCACCTCAAACACCATGAATCTTCAGCTATTCAGCTCTTTATTAAAATTGATAATAAAAGATGGACAAACAACAGTACCACACTGTAAATTTAAGCACTTTTCATCTGGTTCTATGACCAGACTTCTTCAGACAAAAACAGCAGGTACCCCTCATTGGTAAGATATAACCATAAATTAATCTCACTGGATGTCCATATCCTGTCCCCACCCCCAGCCAAGGAAACCACGGTGAAGAACTTCTCAAAAGCAAACTTCACACTTCTCAAAACCGAGGTGGAATCCTTCAAAGCCCCCGGGCCAGTGGAAAATACAGTCCAAACTGCAGAATCCTTTACAAATGCATTCTATGGACACCTACAGGAATGCATGGATCGTGCTATCCCAAATAAAACCAAGACTCACTCCTCCAATGGCAGGAGACCTGTCTGGTGGACCCCATCCTTAAATAAGCTATACAACAGAAGGAGGAAGCTACTATATGATAGAGCAAAATCCCAAAAAGGGAAGGCATCTCTGATCAGTACTAGCAAGAAACTACGATCCCTCATAAAATCATCTAAGGCCAGCTTCGAAAGAAAAATTGCACAAGATGCTAAAGATAATCACAAGGCCTTCTTTAGTTATGTCAGGAACCTGGGTGGCAACTCCCAGATATGCTCTGAGTTAGTGCAAAATGACAAAAAATACACTGAACCCACAGACATTGCCAACATCCTGGCAGACAGGTTCAGTGCAAACCCCCCCCCCCCCGAAAAGAGCAAATGTCTATCCCAACAGAGTGTAACCTCCCTGACATCACAGATACACAGGTGAGAGCTGCCCTCTCCAAAGCAAAAAACACAGCATCAATGGGACCAGACGGTGTCCCATGCTGCGTCTTACACAAGCTCCAATAAGAACTGAACCCTCACATAAAGTCACTGTTCAATCTCAGCCTTACTACAGGATATGTACCCAAGGAATGGTGTACAACAACAGTGGTCCCACTCCACAAAGGTGGTGCCACAACGGACCCTGGAAACTATCACCCTATAAGCCTGACTAGCCTGGTCTGCAAAGCTATGAAGCGTATCATCATGAAACTCATAAACAAAGACATTGGAAACCTCCAAACGCTGGATCCTACCCAATTCGGCTTTGTTAAGGGCAGATCTTGCCTCTTGAATCTGGTCAACTTCTTTAAAACAGTCACCAAGACCACAGATGAAGGGATGGTAGTCCACACAGCCTACCTGGACCTCGCAAAAGCCTTCAACACAATACCCCACTTGGGCATCATAAATAAGCTCACCATCTTAAATATCAACCCCTATGTCACAAGATGGGTTGCAAACTGGCTCAGAGATAAAACCCAAATGGTCAGAATTGCAGGTGCCATGTCAGACTCTAAACCAGTTACAAGTGGCATCCCACAAGGCTCAGTCCTGGGACCTCTCTTGTTCGGTATATATTTCTCTGAGGTACAGGCTAACACGGGAGGACTATGGCTGACCAAGTTCGCAGATGACTGCAAACTGAGTGCCATAATCGACTCACCGACTGACACAAGCATCCTCCAAAAGGGTCTCACAGAGACAGATAACTGGTGCCAGAGCCATGGCCTAAAGCTAAATGCCAAAAAGTGCATAGTCATCCCCTTTGGGAAAAACAAAATAACCACAAATTACCACGTAGGTGGTAATCCATTAAGTACAGAAAAAGTAATTAGGGATTTGGGGACCCAAGTAGATAGCAATCTCTCCTTTGACAATCACATTGCCAAAGTGGTTAGAAAAACCTTCTATATAGCCCACCTTATCACGATAGGGTTCACATCTAGATCAAGAGAGGTCATTGTGCCCCTCTACTCATCACTCATCAGGACCATAATTGAATACAATGCTCCATTTGGCATGTACCTTACCCAACACCTGCAGCAACTGGAAAGACCCCAAAAGTACCTCACCAAGAGGATCAAGGGACTCAAACAGATGCCCTACGCACGCAGTTAGGCTAAAGAAACTCCAGCTCTACTCAGTTGCTTACCGCCTACTCAGAGGCGATCTGTGCCTGACGTATAAAGCCATGTCCAAACCAGAATTAATGGACATGCTCTACCTCAGGAAATCCAAATCCCTTAGAGCTACACGCTCCAGGAACTTAAACCTCAGCACAGAAATAAATAGGACATGCTGGAGGGACAGATTCATATTTCAGAGGCTCCTCTCACTCTGGAACAAAATCCCAATCCATGTTAGGCAGAGCCCCTCAATGACTCTCTTCAAGAGAAATCTTGACGAGTGGATGGGAGATCGTAGGTTTACCCCTGGGATCTCTTCTGTGTCCCTACTAGACAGAGGCACAGTAAACTAACCTTAAAAGGGCTATCTTCTGTGACCTACTATACAGAGGCACAGTCAACTAATCTAAAAGGGTGGCAAAAGCCAAACACATTCTGGCTAGGCTTATAAATGCCCTAGGGCAGATAGCCTAGTATCAACCTATGAACCTATAAAAACAGTTTTATACTAACTTGCACTTACCTCCACCCCTAATTAAACAACTAAGAGACATAAAACTATTGGAATCAGGCCATTTAGCCCAGAATAGCCATTTATTATGTCTACCCAGGTTAACAATACTGTGTTAGATGAGTACTTTGAATCAGAATTTGATTTGAAAGAGTGTGAACAGTTGGTCCCCCCTTTTACCTTAATTAAAAATCAGGAAGGTGATTTTACTATTTATAATTTTACACCCTATCAGATTGAATCTAGTGTAGCTGAATTGTTAGTGAAGGGACTTTCTTTAGTGTTTGAGGTGCTTTGTTCTGCATTTTTCTTTTTTCAACAGTTTGTAGTGTTAAACGTTTGTTGAATAATAGAATATGTGGTGATTGAGGAACAGTTTGCTGTTCACATATGTTCCCATTTCTGTAACTACTGAATCAATTTACTTAGTTGGTTTCAGTTCTTCGTTAAGAAACCAGTTATTTGTTTGGGAAAGTCCTCCTGGAGGATCTTGGTGTTCTCTAGTCAGTTTATAATGGCACCAACTTTACAATCATCTGCAAACTTGGTGAATCACAATCACTTTACATTAGTTTTGACCTCTGAGAAGTAAATGCCAAAGAGGTGTGGCCCAAGGACTGAACCATGGCATATAACACTAGTGAATGATCCTTTGGAAAAAGTAGATCCACCTACTCTAATTTTCTTATTTCTGCTTGAAGGCCAGTTTGCTATCCAGTGACTTACATGGGAATTAACATTTATAGTGGGGTGTTAATCAACAGTACCTGGGTGTAAGGTTGTGTTGAACACATTTGGTGGGTCTAGATATGTGGCGTGTTCTGATTTTTCCCTCATGCTATGTTTCAGTAACCTCAAAGAAGTCGAACGGGTTAAGTAGAGAGGATCTTCCCTTGAAAGAAACTGATCTGTCTTGGTTTGAGTATGTAGGTTAATCATATCCTTATTTATTAATTCCATAATGGTCCTCTCAACAGCCATACAGGTGAAGTTGTCAAGCATATTAGTCTATAATTACTCAGGTCAAGCATATTGGTCTATAATTACTCAGGTCCATATATGCACCATCTTTAGTGTTTATATCACTTCCATGTAAACAGAAACACTCGAACACCTATACATTGACTCTAACAAAGCTAACCATCCTGTCATCGAACCTACACATCAGCTTATTTATTATTTTATTTATTTACATTTGTTGACCGTGAGAGTCCGACTGGACACAGGTCCATTTTCAGCGGAGGCCCAGGGAGAAAAGCTCCACATTATTATTTGCATTATAGATTTAAAAAAACATAGCATTTAAATATAGACATTAGTCCAGTTAAGAACGCAAGACAAGAAGAAAACAGATGTAAAACAGCTGTAGAGCATAGTACAATTTTAAAATATAGTGACATTTACTAAACATGGTTAAAATATAGTTGAGATTCATCAGTGAACAATTGATACAAACTGTTTTTGAGTTACATAACAGCCATTAGCAGTTGTAGCTACAAGAAGTTAGTATTATGTGGTAGGTAGCTGGGAACATGAGTAGCCAAGCTTGCTAAGAGTAGGTTGTTGATAGGGGGCTGAGAGAGGTAGTGGGTGGGAGGAGTGAATGCTTAACTTTTCCCAGTGCAAAGAGCTAGCCCTACAACATTCTGAGCGACATACACACCGCGGTATATTGACCCACCAAAGTGGGGAGCTATGGCCTTGACCCTCAATGTGGGGGGCTGCACCACCCTACCCCCATTTAAATATACCAACTCAGATTTCTCTACAGTGGGGAAAAGGGCAATTTCTGGATGTTGGACAGCTAACTCTTTGTCCTGGGAAAAATGTTTGCTGATGCAGATGTTTGATAAAACAGCTGTTCACTGAATTGGGGTCGATGGACAGGTGTTTGAGTACTTGTGTTTTTGTGGAAGTGATATAGACCCCAACCTTTGTGCAGAGGGATGACTGTTGCTATCCTCCATTTTTCTGGCACAAAGTCTGTTTAGAGACATTGAAGACATCTGTATGGGGTTTGAAAGGTCCTGTTTAAGAATGGCCAGTAAACAGCCTGGTATGATACCCAGCCACACTGCAGTTTTTGGCCATGGTGAGTACTTTGCAGATTTCTTCTTGGAAAATTACAGGGAACATAGGTGTATGTGAACAAGGAATATAGGGTGAGATAGCTACATTTATCTGCTAGAATAATGGTTTTGTCCACAGGATTTATATATATGATATCATTTACAGTTCTAAATTTATATATATATATATATATATATATATATATATATATATATATATATATATATATATATATAAAAGTTTCTGTGCTACAGAATTTAATTCCATCAGCCCTCATTTGCCTAATTTTTTTCTTCAGCAAGTCACATAACCAGCCATTGCTCATGGGTCACCCCTAGAAAGGGGCTGTGTGTTCAGTGGGCCTTCCAATGATACAGCTAGATTTATAAGGGCCTCAGTGATGCTAACCTAATATACACCTACATTCCAGGGGCTGACATAGTAACTAAAGAAATACCGACATAACACAAGGTACAGGGTTCAGTTCTCCCAACGAGGGAAATTGGATAGGCTTAAAATTGTCTACATGGACAGCTAGCCTAGTACTTACCTATAAACCTGGTTGAAAAAGACTTTGTGGATATCATTTGCCTAGCTGGCTATTTTTATTTCATATTTAGCTTTGGTTGATTTGATCAAGGACCAGACTTCCTTGTTATGTTTAGCAAAGGTGTTTTATATCCTGAGAGTTACATTTATTATTGCATGCAATGAGTATTTTTCTTTTATTTTCATGCTGTGCTGGTGAAGCCATAAGAAGGCTGAAATATGCATATCCACAGCTAGTGGGATTTGGCTTTATTTGCCTGAATTTATCTATAACAGTCATGGACATTCAGAATTATCATATAGCTGAAGCACCTGATGTCCTTATGAGGTCATTTGCATATATCCCATATGCCTCTAATACAAGAGGTTTAAGGAATCACACAGTGGAAACTCTAGCCTGGCTATATTTTTTATTTAAGGTTTTACATTTGTTTACTGGGAAAGTCTGACTAGGATAATATTCCATTTTTGGTGGAGGCCTGGGGAGAAAAGCTCCACATTGATATAATATGGTTACAGTTAAATAAAACTATTACAAAGCCTAATACAGAAAAATGACATATTAACTAAGTAAAACTTTAGCTTCAGTTCATATAGTGTGAACCTATTTATACATAGTGAAAATATGTGTACCGCTATAACAAGTTAAAAAGGAACATTGTCAAAAGATAAAGTATTCTCAAGTCACAGTTCAAAGAGATGACATTAAACACACTGGGTGAACTCTTTGGAATAGAGATGACTGTTTTTTATAGCCTAAGCTAAAATATGTTTGTTCTTTGTCTAAGAAATTGATTTTACAAATTCTCTTTCTCTCTCTGAACATAGACATAGTATGCTGGTAGTAGAAGGAGGGAGGGACTAATTCAGCCTGGGTTAGTGCAGGAGCAGAGCAAAGCTTTATTCAGGCAGTCTATTAGTAGTTGTTTGAAGTTGGAGAGGTTAGAGGTAAATTGAATTTGCAGAGGGATAGAATTATATTTTTAGCAAAAGAATATGAGCAGAAACTTTATTGTAGAGTCTGTGAAGATAGGTGAAGGGTACTAGCCTAGCTAGACAGAAGTTTGTAGATATTTCTGTCATTTGTAAATATTAATTTAAGCCACAGGCTTGTTCTCTTAAATGGGAAAAATGCTGTTAGATGTGGAACTGCAAAAATGTAACAACACTGCAATCTGCTGTAACAAAGCTGACAAGTCAATTCTTTGATGTCAAATTTCGAGCTGATATGTCTGGATGAAGGAATTCTGCCTATTGTTTTGATACCAGAGTTAATGGCTAGAATTTGCATGTATAAATGTCCTTAATTGCTCTGGTTTCTGACCAGGTGTAAAGAATGTAAATGTAGTTTCTGTTAGCCTGGGAACACCAGAGAAATGTGAAGAATAATGTCATGTGAAGCACCTCTGTGTTATCAATTTAAAGAGAGAGAATCAGAGACCTCAGATCATTTTGTCTTGAGAACATCCAACATCAAAAGCACTGTCTTGCTCTGTATGTAAGTTTATTTTAGAACTATGTTTTCTCTTTGAAATAGCTAGGAAATAGGAAGATTAGACTAGTTTGTTTTTCTGTGATGTCAGAACTTTTTTTACTGTATTATTTTAAGTATTTCTCTGTGATCTCTGAGCTCTTGACTAGCACTGTGTAGTAAGAAATATTGTCTTGTGTTTTATTATTTATTATTAAATATTTTTTAACCTTTCAACTGTAACTGTTTTGTGTAGAGATAATTTAAGCTCTGAGTACATTGCATGTATATAGTGATACTGTACCAAGTCACTCCAAATAAGTCTTGACTGTTTGGTTGCACTTGCCATTTGGATAATAATATTGTACAGTAATAATTGGACACCCTTCATAAGGTTTTGAGTTGCTGATAAATATAAGCTGGGTGGTGGCAGTGATTTCTACTGTATAGTCTGGGAAAAGGGCACAGCTGTGCCAGCCTTCCCCAGGAGTGTCTGTATGGTTGTATAAACTCTTATCTCAAAGTGTGTGTGTGTCAGCTACTTGGACAGGGACACAAAGCACTGGTTGGACAGAGGGTGATGGAGGTTTTACCCCTGTAATTATTTTTTTTTCCTTTTTAAGAAGGGGCCAAAAAACCAATTATTATTTGCATTATAGATTTAAAAAAACATAGCATTTAAATATAGACATTAGTCCAGTTAAGAACGCAAGACAAGAAGAAAACAGATGTAAAACAGCTGTAGAGCATAGTACAATTTTAAAATATAGTGACATTTACTAAACATGGTTAAAATATAGTTGAGATTCATCAGTGAACAATTGATACAAACTGTTTTTGAGTTACATAACAGCCATTAGCAGTTGTAGCTACAAGAAGTTAGTATTATGTGGTAGGTAGCTGGGAACATGAGTAGCCAAGCTTGCTAAGAGTAGGTTGTTGATAGGGGGCTGAGAGAGGTAGTGGGTGGGAGGAGTGAATGCTTAACTTTTCCCAGTGCAAAGAGCTAGCCCTACAACATTCTGAGCGACATACACACCGCGGTATATTGACCCACCAAAGTGGGGAGCTATGGCCTTGACCCTCAATGTGGGGGGCTGCACCACCCTACCCCCCATTTAAATATACCAACTCCGAGATTTCTCTACAGTGGGGAAAAGGGCAATTTCTGGATGTTGGACAGCTAACTCTTTGTCCTGGGAAAAATGTTTGCTGATGCAGATGTTTGATAAAACAGCTGTTCACTGAATTGGGGTCGATGGACAGGTGTTTGAGTACTTGTGTTTTTGTGGAAGTGATATAGACCCCAACCTTTGTGCAGAGGGATGACTGTTGCTATCCTCCATTTTTCTGGCACAAAGTCTGTTTAGAGACATTGAAGACATCTGTATGGGGTTTGAAAGGTCCTGTTTAAGAATGGCCAGTAAACAGCCTGGTATGATACCCAGCCACACTGCAGTTTTTTTGGCCATGGTGAGTACTTTGCAGATTTCTTCTTGGAAAATTACAGGGGAACATAGGTGTATGTGAACAAGGAATATAGGGTGAGATAGCTACATTTATCTGCTAGAATAATGGTTTTGTCCACAGGATTTATATATATGATATCATTTACAGTTCTAAATTTATATATATATATATATATATATATATATATATATATATATATATATATATATATATATATAAAAGTTTCTGTGCTACAGAATTTAATTCCATCAGCCCTCATTTGCCTAATTTTTTTCTTCAGCAAGTCACATAACCAGCCATTGCTCATGGGTCACCCCTAGAAAGGGGCTGTGTGTTCAGTGGGCCTTCCAATGATACAGCTAGATTTATAAGGGCCTCAGTGATGCTAACCTAATATACACCTACATTCCAGGGGCTGACATAGTAACTAAAGAAATACCGACATAACACAAGGTACAGGGTTCAGTTCTCCCCAACGAGGGAAATTGGATAGGCTTAAAATTGTCTACATGGACAGCTAGCCTAGTACTTACCTATAAACCTGGTTGAAAAAGACTTTGTGGATATCATTTGCCTAGCTGGCTATTTTTATTTCATATTTAGCTTTGGTTGATTTGATCAAGGACCAGACTTCCTTGTTATGTTTAGCAAAGGTGTTTTATATCCTGAGAGTTACATTTATTATTGCATGCAATGAGTATTTTTCTTTTATTTTCATGCTGTGCTGGTGAAGCCATAAGAAGGCTGAAATATGCATATCCACAGCTAGTGGGATTTGGCTTTATTTGCCTGAATTTATCTATAACAGTCATGGACATTCAGAATTATCATATAGCTGAAGCACCTGATGTCCTTATGAGGTCATTTGCATATATCCCATATGCCTCTAATACAAGAGGTTTAAGGAATCACACAGTGGAAACTCTAGCCTGGCTATATTTTTTATTTAAGGTTTTACATTTGTTTACTGGGAAAGTCTGACTAGGATAATATTCCATTTTTGGTGGAGGCCTGGGGAGAAAAGCTCCACATTGATATAATATGGTTACAGTTAAATAAAACTATTACAAAGCCTAATACAGAAAAATGACATATTAACTAAGTAAAACTTTAGCTTCAGTTCATATAGTGTGAACCTATTTATACATAGTGAAAATATGTGTACCGCTATAACAAGTTAAAAGGACATTGTCAAAAGATAAAGTATTCTCAAGTCACAGTTCAAAGAGATGACATTAAACACACTGGGTGAACTCTTTGGAATAGAGATGACTGTTTTTTATAGCCTAAGCTAAAATATGTTTGTTTTTGTTAGAAATATTTTAAATCTTCTTATCTCCAACATAGACTGTGTGCTGAAAAGCTAATTGGAAAAAGGGACATAAAGCACTGGTTGGAAACAGAGAGGGTGATGGAAAAAGGTTTTAGCTTGCCAAACTTAGGCTCCCCGGTCTGGACCCTATAGCTGTTCCAGTGAGGAGTGTTATTGGGGACCTGGAGATAAAGGAGAAACCCCCCAGACTGACTGTGATCTCTCTGTGCTCTTAAGGGAAATTGTACTTTACTGTGTGTATTTATTATCCTTTTTCTATATTGATGCCCCTCATTCATGTTAGTGGTGAGGATTGAGGCTCCTTGATTGCTGGGCCAGTGGACAGGCATCACAGAGTCTATTTATATTTGGTTTCCAACACAGGGGTTTCATTTTAAAATTGACATTGTATTTGCTTCAGAAGGGGAAAGATGCATCTATGCAGCTATTTACTTGTGCATAGAATTTGGTAGAAAAAAATCTGCATATGGAGTGCAATCATCATGTTGGAGGGGGATGCTGAATTTACCTAGGATATCACTCAGTTTTTGAAGATTAGCCTTTGCTGAAGGAGAAGAAGACAGGGAATACATGCCTGAAGGCAGGAAGAGAGGAGGAAGGTTAGGAGTGTGGTAGTGAGGGTAGGAACTTTGAATGTTGGCAGTAGGACTGGTGCAGGGAGAGAACTAGCTGATCTGATGGAGAAGGAAGGCTGGTATATTATGCAAGAGACCAGATGGAAGGGAGTAAGGCCAGGTGTATTGGAGATGGGCTCAAATTGTTCAGTCATGGTGGATGGGAGGAAAATAAGGGTTATCCTGAAGGAACAGTATGCCAAGAGTGTTTTAGAGGTAAAAGACTGTCAGAGAGATGTTTATGAAGCTGGAAATTGGTGGTGTGATGATGAATGTTGTTAGTGCATGCTGCTCAAGTTAGATGGATGAGAAAGAAAATATTTGGAGTGAGTTGGATGAAGTGGTGTTAAGTGTATCCAAGGGTGAGAGAGTAGTTATTGGAGCAGATTTCAATGGGCATGTTGGTGAAGGAAGCAGAGGGATGAGGAAGTGATGGGTAAGTACAGTGTTAAGGAAAAGAATGCAGAAGGTCAGATGGTAGTGGAGTTTGATATATATATATATAAAAGTTTCTGTGCTACAGAATTTAATTCCATCAGCCCTCATTTGCCTAATTTTTTTCTTCAGCAAGTCACATAACCAGCCATTGCTCATGGGTCACCCCTAGAAAGGGCTGTGTGTTCAGTGGGCCTTCCAATGATACAGCTAGATTTATAAGGGCCTCAGTGATGCTAACCTAATATACACCTACATTCCAGGGGCTGACATAGTAACTAAAGAAATACCGACATAACACAAGGTACAGGGTTCAGTTCTCCCAACGAGGGAAATTGGATAGGCTTAAAATTGTCTACATGGACAGCTAGCCTAGTACTTACCTATAAACCTGGTTGAAAAAGACTTTGTGGATATCATTTGCCTAGCTGGCTATTTTTATTTCATATTTAGCTTTGGTTGATTTGATCAAGGACCAGACTTCCTTGTTATGTTTAGCAAAGGTGTTTTATATCCTGAGAGTTACATTTATTATTGCATGCAATGAGTATTTTTCTTTATTTTCATGCTGTGCTGGTGAAGCCATAAGAAGGCTGAAATATGCATATCCACAGCTAGTGGGATTTGGCTTTATTTGCCTGAATTTATCTATAACAGTCATGGACATTCAGAATTATCATATAGCTGAAGCACCTGATGTCCTTATGAGGTCATTTGCATATATCCCATATGCCTCTAATACAAGAGGTTTAAGGAATCACACAGTGGAAACTCTAGCCTGGCTATATTTTTTATTTAAGGTTTTACATTTGTTTACTGGGAAAGTCTGACTAGGATAATATTCCATTTTTGGTGGAGGCCTGGGGAGAAAAGCTCCACATTGATATAATATGGTTACAGTTAAATAAAACTATTACAAAGCCTAATACAGAAAAATGACATATTAACTAAGTAAAACTTTAGCTTCAGTTCATATAGTGTGAACCTATTTATACATAGTGAAAATATGTGTACCGCTATAACAAGTTAAAAAGGAGCATTGTCAAAAGATAAAGTATTCTCAAGTCACAGTTCAAAGAGATGACATTAAACACACTGGGTGAACTCTTTGGAATAGAGATGACTGTTTTTTATAGCCTAAGCTAAAATATGTTTGTTCTTTGTCTAAGAAATTGATTTTACAAATTCTCTTTCTCTCTCTGAACATAGACATAGTATGCTGGTAGTAGAAGGAGGGAGGGACTAATTCAGCCTGGGTTAGTGCAGGAGCAGAGCAAAGCTTTATTCAGGCAGTCTATTAGTAGTTGTTTGAAGTTGGAGAGGTTAGAGGTAAATTGAATTTGCAGAGGGATAGAATTATATTTTTTAGCAAAAGAATATGAGCAGAAACTTTATTGTAGAGTCTGTGAAGATAGGTGAAGGGTACTAGCCTAGCTAGACAGAAGTTTGTAGATATTTCTGTCATTTGTAAATATTAATTTAAGCCACAGGCTTGTTCTCTTAAATGGGAAAAATGCTGTTAGATGTGGAACTGCAAAAATGTAACAACACTGCAATCTGCTGTAACAAAGCTGACAAGTCAATTCTTTGATGTCAAATTTCGGAGCTGATATGTCTGGATGAAGGAATTCTGCCTATTGTTTTGATACCAGAGTTAATGGCTAGAATTTGCATGTATAAATGTCCTTAATTGCTCTGGTTTCTGACCAGGTGTAAAGAATGTAAATGTAGTTTCTGTTAGCCTGGGAACACCAGAGAAATGTGAAGAATAATGTCATGTGAAGCACCTCTGTGTTATCAATTTAAAGAGAGAGAATCAGAGACCTCAGATCATTTTGTCTTGAGAACATCCAACATCAAAAGCACTGTCTTGCTCTGTATGTAAGTTTATTTTAGAACTATGTTTTCTCTTTGAAATAGCTAGGAAATAGGAAGATTAGACTAGTTTGTTTTTCTGTGATGTCAGAACTTTTTTTACTGTATTATTTTAAGTATTTCTCTGTGATCTCTGAGCTCTTGACTAGCACTGTGTAGTAAGAAATATTGTCTTGTGTTTTTATTATTTATTATTAAATATTTTTTAACCTTTCAACTGTAACTGTTTTGTGTAGAGATAATTTAAGCTCTGAGTACATTGCATGTATATAGTGATACTGTACCAAGTCACTCCAAATAAGTCTTGACTGTTTGGTTGCACTTGCCATTTGGATAATAATATTGTACAGTAATAATTGGACACCCTTCATAAGGTTTTGAGTTGCTGATAAATATAAGCTGGGTGGTGGCAGTGATTTCTACTGTATAGTCTGGGGAAAAGGGGCACAGCTGTGCCAGCCTTCCCCAGGAGTGTCTGTATGGTTGTATAAACTCTTATCTCAAAGTGTGTGTGTGTCAGCTACTTGGACAGGGACACAAAGCACTGGTTGGACAGAGAGGGTGATGGAGGTTTTAGCTTGCCCACTAGGCTTCGGTCTGGACCCTATAGCTGTTCCAGTGAGGAGTGTTATTGGGGACCTGGAGATAAAGGGAGAAACCAGCCCCAGACTGACTGTGATCTCTCTGTGCTCTTAAGGGAAATTGTACTTTACTGTGTGTATTTATTATCCTTTTTCTATATTGATGCCCCTCATTCATGTTAGTGGTGAGGATTGAGGCTCCTTGATTGCTGGGCCAGTGGACAGGCATCACAGAGTCTATTTATATTTGGTTTCCAACACAGGGGTTTCATTTTTAAAATTGACATTGTATTTGCTTCAGAAGGGGAAAGATGCATCTATGCAGCTATTTACTTGTGCATAGAATTTGGTAGAAAAAAATCTGCATATGGAGTGCAATCATCATGTTGGAGGGGGATGCTGAATTTACCTAGGATATCACTCAGTTTTTGAAGATTAGCCTTTGCTGAAGGAGAAGAAGACAGGGAATACATGCCTGAAGGCAGGAAGAGAGGAGGAAGGTTAGGAGTGTGGTAGTGAGGGTAGGAACTTTGAATGTTGGCAGTATGACTGGTACAGGGAGAGAACTAGCTGATATGATGGAGAGAAGGAAGGCTGGTATATTATGCGTGCAAGAGACCAGATGGAAGGGGAGTAAGGCCAGGTGTATTGGAGATGGGCTCAAATTGTTCAGTCATGGTGTGGATGGGAGGAGAAATGGGATAAGGGTTATCCTGAAGGAACAGTATGCCAAGAGTGTTTTAGAGGTAAAAAGACTGTCAGAGAGATGTTTATGAAGCTGGAAATTGGTGGTGTGATGATGAATGTTGTTAGTGCATATGCTGCTCAAGTTAGGTATGCGATGGATGAGAAAGAAAAATATTTGGAGTGAGTTGGATGAAGTGGTGTTAAGTGTATCCAAGGGTGAGAGAGTAGTTATTGGAGCAGATTTCAATGGGCATGTTGGTGAAGGAAGCAGAGGGGATGAGGAAGTGATGGGTAAGTACAGTGTTAAGGAAAAGAATGCAGAAGGTCAGATGGTAGTGGAGTTTGTGAAAAAAAGATGGACATTGCTGTGGTGAATATGTATTTTAAGAAGAGGGAGGAGCATAGGGTGATGTACAAGAGTGGAGGAAGATGCACATAGGTGGATTATATCCTATGTAGGAGGGCCAGTCTGAAGGAGATTGGAGACAATAACGTGGTGGCAGGGGAAAGTGTAGTTAGGCAGTATAGGATGGTGGTCTGTAGGATGATGTTGGTGATCAAGAAGGGGAGGAGGAGTGTGAGGGCAGTGCCAAGGATCAAATGATGAAAGTTGAAAAAGGATGAATGTGAGATGGAGTTCAGGAAAGAGTTACGACATGCACTGGGTGGCAGTAAAGAGTTACCAAATAGGTGAGTAAGTACAGCAGAGCTGGTAAGGGAGACAGCTAGAAAGGTGCTTGCTGTGACATCTGGACAGAGGAAAGAAGACAAGGAGACCTTGTCTCTGGCACATAACACACGCACTCAGGTCACTCCACAAAAAGTACAAATATGACTTTGTCATTGTCCATGTTGGTGTGAATGACCTGAGATTACCTCCCTGGACTACATGAAAAAAGACATGGAGGAGCTTTCTGATCTTGTAGCCCAGGCAAGTATTACCCTAGCCCTGAGTAGCATCCTGCCATCACCCAGAATGATACCACAGTACAAGGGCAAAATGACTGACTTTAACAATTGGCTAAGCTTCTGGTGTCATTCTAAGGGAATCCAGTATCTGTCTGCCTGGGATGACATGATCGACAGACCACGCTGCTTTGCCAGAGATGGCCTGCACCTGTCGCCCTTGGGATTCCGGATACTGGCAAAGGCTCTTGCCACCCCTAAAGTGCCTTTTTTAGGCAAGGTTCAAATGACAAATTTGAGATACATTAGAGTCAGAAAAGAACAATTATACTGTAACAACTGGGTGAGTAAAAGTTAGGTAGGGTGGTGACAGGTGCAGGAGGGAGAGTTAGCAAGGCTGCTCTTCAGCTCAATTTTGAAAAGAAAGGAAGATTGGATAGACCATATATTGGTAGAGAGTTTGTTCCAAGTTTGAGATACAGGGCACTTATAAAGTCATTTGCCTATTGTTTTATTAGGCCTGTACATGTGAAGTAGTTGTTGGTCACTTCTATGGAGAGCTCAGGAAGGTTTGTATATGGATAGGAGGGTAGACAGGGTGGGACAGTCTGCAAGTTTGTCAAGTAGAGAATGCATCATCTGAAGCTGAGAAAGTTGTAGGAGTTGAGGGAATTCAAAATACCGTAGTTGTTTAAGGGCAAAGCAGTGATGGGATTTGTAAGGGAAGTTAAAGGCAACTCTGTCTGTTTGTATGTTTGTTCAAGTTTGGTTAAAAGATTTGCTTGCAGGTGGATAAATATAGGGGAAGCATAAAGTAGGCAAGAAAGGAGGTAGGCTTGAGCTAATGAAATTGTTGTGGTGATGGATACGAATTTTTTGTTTCTATACAAGAGACTGAGTTTTGATTGGTCTTTTTGATGGATTGCTGGATATGAAGGTTGAATTTCAGTTGATTGTCAATTGTGATTCCTAGAAGTTTGATATGGGAGTCAGCATGAATAATAGTGTTGTCTAGGGAAGAGAGAGTGAAGGAAGTTTTAAGATTGGACATGGATTTTGGAAGGAAAGGAAGCATAGTTTTCTTAGGGTTAAGGATGAGTTGGTTATTGATTAGCCAGTGTTCAGTGGTGTTAAAAGAAGTCTGTGTGTAAGTGAGTGAAGGTCAGTAGGGTTGTCAGAGAGGGTAATAAGAGCAGAATCATCTGTGTTCTGGATCAGAGATGAAGTGCAGCAGGTGAACCATAGATTGTTAGTAAAAATATTAAAGAGAAGGTGTCCTTGAATGGATCCTTGGGGTACACCTGTTTAGACAGGTAAGAAAGGAGAGCAGGAGGTCTGCCATCTAACAAATTGCTATCTATTATTAAGATAACTAGAGAACCAGAGATTAGTAGATGCAGAGAGGTTGAGTTCAGTTAGTTTAGTAAGAAGCTTAAGATGGGAGAGGGTGTCAAATACCTTAGAGAAGTTGAGGAATAAACATGACACCAGTTTGTGATATATCTTGCCTCTGTTATAATCTAAGTGAAAGGTAGAAGGGCTGTGGACATGATGTGGTGGGGCCTACATCTGTGTTGAGAGGGGGTGAGAAGATTTTCCTGGAGTAGGTATTTAAGAAGTTGTTTCTGAATGCAGTTTTCCAGGATTTTTGAGAGAGGTGAGAGGATGACTATTGGTCGGAAATTGGAAGGATCGGTGGAGTTGCCTCCTTTATGAAGTGGAATTGTGTAAAAGGATTTCCAAATTTCTGGGACTGAGAATTCTTTGACAGAACAGTTGATAAGGATTGAAACGGGATAGGCTGTAAGTTTGAGAAATTGGGGGGTAGGTTGTCGAAGGAAGAAGAACAAGGCTTACGTTTCTGCAGAAGAGATTTTATACAAGCAGTTGAAACAGGTTTCAGGGAGAAGGCTGAGTGGTGGAAGGTGGTGGAGGGGGGGGGTTGTGATTTGTTAGTGTCAGGAGGGGTTAGTTGATGGATAGAGTCTATGAAGTAATTGTTTGGAAAACTGTATGGAAGATATATAAACGCTGCATAAGTGACATTAACTTAATTTGATAAGTATATTATATGATTTTGTCATCCTTTCATAAAACTACATATTAGTTATGAAAGGATGACAAAATCATATAATACACTTATCAAATGAAGTTAATGTTATCTTTTCATAAAACTACATATTAGTTATTTTGGAAGCTTTTTGGAAGCTTTTTTATGAAGATTCTTACAGAGATTTGTTTTACACTTGATACCATTGAAATTATACATGAGGGAAAAGATTGGTTCCTAGATAAATGAATCTTCAGTCAAAGTTGATTGGCAACATAAGGTGTTGTATAAGGTAATTCTTCCTTTCTGGGAAAAAAAATTCAAGTTTTCTTGCAGACTTTATGATGAAACAGGTTTATTTAATCCAATCTGTTATTTGTTTTTAATCTAATTCCTGGATGTGTACCAAGATCACAATATTGTCTTCTTTGGAATTTGTTAACTATTTCCAGAAAATTGATTACAAAATGTTGGAAAAGTGAATTCCGTCCTTCATTTATTAAATATTTAAATATTTCAACTATTGTTTGCCACAATTAACTACTATTAAGATGAAAAAGATTAGATATAGCACTGATTTTAAATGCTGGACAAAGTCATGCCAATGAATGCAATCATCTTACTTATTAGCACGGTAAAGAGCAGCAGTTCTAATCGCATATTCATACTGTTCATTGTGCTTACATGTATACAGACATGGCTTCATGACCAGTAAATGTGTTGCTGCTAGGAAACTTATGTAGAGCAGCACAAGCAGAGAAACAAGAACCATTGAAGTTTATTTATGAGTAAACTTGCTCGGAGAGATAGTGTGGACAGCCACAATAATTGCCAGGGATGAAAATACTACAATAACAGCAGTATTAACAGATTAAAATAAAGTGTACTGAGTGCAGTGTTCACTACAACAATTATTTGCAGAATGAAATAATGGAGGGAGGAACAGCAAGGATAAATACAATGAAACATAGACTAGGCATGGATAATATACTGATAAAAATGGGCAGAGATATGAATGATAGGAATGAAGAAAGAAGAGGAGGAGGAGGGCATGGTAAATATGGCAATGTCACCATCATAGGATATGTCAATGCATGTGTGTACACTTCCAAGACAAGTCAGTAGCATAGCATTAAGCACATATGTAGACAGCACAGTACGTACTGCTGTTTACACCTCCTGTGAGAGTATATCATTACACATAATGGTATATATTAGATGGTCACACAAGGTTACATGTCAATGGAGATGAATGGTTGTGATATAAACATCTCTGACATTCTCTCTGGAGAGGACATTTAGTAAGGAACTTATATACAACAGGGGGAATGATTTGCTTGAATAAGACTTACATGTCAGCATACCTCTCAAACAATCATGGACACATAGCAACAATCTCATGGACAAATGTAGACAGAGACAGGTGCAATCAGGGGCACTTTTAAAAGATTAAGATTAATCTGTGCTATTACAGAATGTGTGAGTGTAACTTATTATACATGTTCAGTAGGAGCAGACATATGCAATTGTAATGATTGTCAATATGCTATAAGGGAAATTCACCACCTCTTCTCCAAAAATAACAACTTTTTGGAGGGGTTAAAAGGGACAGTGTTAAACCTGGAGTTGAAATCAGGCAATTCTGACCATTTGAGAGGTTTGCATGACACATAAGCCACAATGCAGACCTGCAAGACTCAATCTCATGCCATCAATACTGTACTGAGCTGTATATTTACTGGGTTCAACACAGAAAGATGTTTCACACATGCATTTAGTAGAACATCTGCACTGTCAAATTCTAATGAGCTGATGACACCCATCAGAAATACACACACTCCCAGCGAAAAACACTATAATGAGGCACACTCAAACAAAAAAATATTGCATAGAACGTATTTGGGCTGCTGAAGTCACAGTTCAAGTGCTTAAATACATCCAGGGGAGCCCTGCAATACAATTCCAGTACTTGTGCTGAAAATTTCACTGTCTATGCCATCCTTCACAATATTACTCTGAGAAAACAGCTTCATCAATAACACAAAGGGGAAGGGGCACATATCCCACCACACTTACAAGGTCACCACAGCCATACGCAGGTGAGAAGTCAGAGGTTCGGTAGGGACAAAGCCTGAGATGAGGCTGTGAGTAAACAGAGCACACAGATGTGGTGCCAGTTCACTTTGTAATTCATGTAGAACACAACCAGGGATATTGTCAGGTCCTATGGAAGCTGTATTCTTGGCCTTAGAAAATGCAGCTTTAACCTGTGCTGCAGTAATGCTGGGTCCCTGGCATTCTTCCGGTATTGAGATTGGTCCTTTATGGGAAAGGCAGGGGGGTAAAGTTGGCACTGAATCTGTCGGCCAGTATGTTGGCAATATCTGTTGGCTCAGTACAGGAGGTACCACTGTGCAGTAACTCAGAGCAAATTTGGGTATTGCCATGGAGATTCTTGATATAACTATAGAAGGCTTTGTGGTTGATTTTAGTGTCTGCCACAATTCTGCCTTCATAGCTGGCTTTGGAGGTTTTGATGAGGGATCTCAACTTTTTGTTGAGGTTAATAAGAGAATTTTTCCAGTTTTGGGACTTCACCTTTTTCTGCAACAGTTTCTTCCTTCTGTTGTAGAGTTTATTAATGGCAGGGGGTCACCAGACTGTCTTCCTTTTTTGGCAGAGAGCATCTTGGTTTTGTTGGGTATGGCTAGTTCCATGCATTTATGTACATGTTCATACAGTGCATTGGTGTATGATTTGGCAGTCATGCATCTATTTTCCATTGACATGGGTGCTGTTAAGTTAGCCACCTCTGTTTTTAGGAGTCCAAAGTCAGCTTTGGAGAAGTTTTTCATGGTGGATACCTTTTCTGGGAGTGTGGGTGAGATGTGGATTTTCATGGTGATTGGTTTTTGGTCAGATCTAGCCAGGTAGGAATTGACTACTGATGTAGAGCAATGGTTGCCCATGTCAGTAATAAACAGGTCAAGGATGTTGCTTCCTCTAGTGGGGGTAAGAATGAGCTGGTCCAGGGCATCGGAAATGATGAATTCCAGGAAGCGATGGGCCAGTGCATTGGTGCATGAGTCGTTTTTTCAGATGATGGAGGGGTAGTTGAAGTCACCTAGTATGAGAGTGTTGGGTTGGATCTTAATAGTCTCCAGGGTGCTTAGGAATGTGGAGTGAGAGTCTTAGGGCATTGTTGGGGCCCTATAGCAGGCTACAACCTGAATTGCCATCTTACCTAATGTTTGTTGTACCTGGAGTATTTTAGGTGCGTTATGTTGGGCTACTAGTCTGGAGGTGTTCATATCCTTTATGAATATGAAGACACCACTGCCTTTGGAGCTTCAGTCCATGTCCTGGGGCCGAAAGGTATGGAATAAGTTATAGCCTGGCAGCAGAGGGGTGCATTCTGCTGCTTTAAATGAGGTTTCCATTATAGCATAAATGTTGATGCTCCCCATTTTGAGGAGTGCTTCGAGTGAATGCATCTTGAGATTTAGACTTCTAGCATTGAGCAGCATGACCCTCAGATTACATTTATTTATAGCTATTATGGTGGTAATTTGGTCTTTGAAACACAGCCTACAAAAGGCACTATAGGGGTGGCAAGAACCTTAGCCAGTACCCAGACACCCAGGAGTGACAGATGCAGGCCATCTCTGGCAAAACATCCAGGTCTGTCAATCATGTCATCGCATGCACGTGCATAGGCAATGCTCACAACCTTTACTTACCCATGTAATGGTTGTGTACTGCTAGCATCACACAGAGTCAGCCTAGAATCTAAACTCTTCTAACTGCTGGATAATCAAGGTAAGTGCTGAACTTGGAATAGGAAAATAAATGGCTAAGGATACAAATGAATCACATGTCCTTGCACACTGTTACTTTCTAATGCAACTAAGTAAAAGGTGGGTGATTTTTACAGCAATGACATTGATATGTGACAGCACTGACTTATGTTAATAGATATGCTCTCTATCAACTAATAGGTCTCATGCATCAAAGATTCACACATTACTAAAACCTGTAAGAAAGCAGTGCAATTTCCAAAAGAGCATCACAAACACATATATACTAAACAGTCAGTCAGCTGTGCACCCTGGGTATCAAACAAAAACTTATGTATCCCCTGAATCCAAAAGACAGAAAGTCAAGAATATGGCACAGTTATCATCATTTGCACAGGGTGTTGTTTGGGGGGCAGGAGGCCATGACTGACACAAAAGGTAGTAAGTGCATGTGAGCAAGAAAACCAGGCTGAAAGTATGAAAAGGTATAAAATAGCCACTGAGAACAAATGAGCTGTAAGCCTCACGACTGATCCATGTAACTGTTATGTGTGTGTGTGTGTGTGTGTGTGTGTGTGTGTGTGTGTGTGTGTGTGTGTGTGTGTGTGTGTGTGTGTGTATCTGTATAGGCACTCAAGGTGAAATGTATCTGTGAGTGTCTGCAAGAACACAGTCAAGCTCTGTGCTAGCTCTATGTCCTGGTATGTCAGAAAGGTGTGAACTGTACATTGTAGAGGTACCAGTTCACTGTCTTTGCCACTGACTATGAAAACTAGCTCTTTCAGGAGTTGCATTGGCATGTCCATGCCCATGGTGAGATGTACTGCTGCTACCTGAATATGCCTGATGTCTGCTGGACAAGCTCTAATCATGAGTATGCCCAGGACCATGATCCTATGGCCTACCACGTCTGGGTGTGGACACCTCAATCGCTGATGGAGTAGTGGAAGCAATGCCAATATAGGAAAGTGATTGACATGGCCACATTGGCTAACATCAGATGATGATGCTGACCTATGTCCACTTGAATGTCGTCTCCCTTCCAGCAGGCATTCCATCACAGACACTCACCATTCCATTGTGTCATTCATCTGATGATCCACAGAATCAGCCATATGGAGGAGGCAGTCATGCATGTCAGCCTGTGCCACATCTACAGCCCTAAACATGTCCTTGGAGGCCCTATTGTAATGTGCCTGTGCCTCCATGATGGCCCTAAATATATGTTGAGTGGTTCATAAAGACACACCAGGATCAGGTGGAGGGTGGACGGCAGGCCTCCTCTAAGCACCCCTAACAACCCTCTTGCATAGCACCTTCCCCACACTTTGGATACAGCCAGAGTCAACTGGCACTGCAGCTGTAGTAACCACACTACCCTGATCAAGTGTGTCACCCTCCACTTGTTCAATATCTGAGGGCTCACTAAAATAGGTGGGTGCAGGCCTACTGGCTGTGTCTGAAGGGAATACAGGGTATAGATGGATGTCAACCTCAGTGTGAGATTCAACCTCTGCATCCCTGACTGTGCCTCTGTTTGTCCCAGTCATCATCAGAGTCTACCGATACTCTGACATCAGGTGGTAAGAGTCCTACACTTACACTGTCAGGATCACCTATGATAATAAGCAATAAACACAGGAACAAAATTAATACCTACACTAAAATGTAATATATAACAAACTAACACTGGTGCCACTATTGCAGATGGTACAGCAATTCGCACACTCATGACACCCACCTCATACATATGGATAAATGCATATTTCTGATGAATGGTCATCAACAATCAAATAAGAATGTTTGCTTTGCCATCTGCAGATGAATCTACACTTGCTAGGGAGGAAGGTCCTGGAATAATTGAAGCAAGGTAAGGATACATTCATCACAATTGCAATTATGCAGGGGACATGAATACACAATTTTTGCCTATATGCCCATTAACAATATTTCTAACTGAAACTTGGCTAACATGTCCACCCAAAGCCCATGTGTAATCAACAAAAATGCATTATTAATGCTATCAATTTATCAATAAGTTCACCCCCCCAAAAATAAATAAATAGCAAACACGTGAAGTATTACATACAGTATTTTACTATACAAGCAAATCTTACAAATACACAACTGCCCTCCTATCAATATCAACACCAACATCAAGAACATGTTGTTGCGCAGTTTCCACTGAACTCCCTGGTTCTCTGACAGTGGACAAGAACTCTTCATTTGGTATCAGTGGTAACTCCTCAGCAGCACCCCCCCCCCCATAGCCAGCTATTCATGAGCAACTGCAGGTGCTCTGCTTCAGGCTGACAAAATCATATCAGTGGCCCAATGATACACCTGATCATAAGTCCTGGTACACCTGCATATGGCATTTATGTCATTGACTCTCTGGTTCCAAATCTGCATTCTGTCAGCGATATCCCCATGTCTTCTCTCAACCAGAAAGGCACAGAGGTGCCTGAAGGGCTGCACTATGACATAATTTTCAGAGTCACTGAAGGAGAGTTTATGTGGATTTGTATGCTTGGGAGCCATAATCCTATGTAACATGAAACAGAAAAGGATATAATACATAAATTGTACATAATGAAATTCCTGCTTATACACACATATTATATTTCAAAATCAAACATTTGATGCACAAAGTTCAGTTATTAAAATCTAAGGTTATGTGGTTTACCCATATCACACTCACAGACAAATCAATGTTTGGTCCAAAATAAGGAATTATAATGGAGTAATGTGCTGTTTACCACAGAAAGAACAGGATGACTACACAATTTCAAGAGCAAACCTCTTGAAACACAACTTTTGTTGTGGCAACCCACACACACGTGGTACTTGGCTCCCCTACCCCCAAAACAGCAGCCAAATGACAATTTGTACAAACCAAGGAATACCACTTAATTAAATTGTTATAAATGCTTTCAACACAATTCTCGCAAAATATGTGTACACATTTACAACAAAAATGTCAATTTTACATTATTGCCAGTCACCTCTCTCTGTGCTCAGCACACCCCTATAGGTGTATATGGGCCACCTTAGAAGCCTAACAGCTCTATGTCATTGACAATATAGTACATTTCCCTAAAATAACATAAGAAGAGTGTACAATAACCAGTTATAACATTAACACTTGCGATGAAAGTTAATGACTGTCTGTGAAATTAAAATGTATTTTTTTTTCTTTGTAACATATTAACAAATCCAGCATGCACTTGAAAAATACAATCATAGCTTAGCAAGATCAGTAGCCTTCTGTACAGATAAATCAAAATAAATAGCAATCTTCTGTGTTCTCAAAAACAACTGTCCTCATTGTCAAGTTCTATAGCTACACTGTTATCTTTTTATAGTGTAGATTCAGAACTATGAGCATTGTGAATATGCAAATGAGATGTGAACTCATTAAAATTGCTGAATCCCAAACTTTTGATTTCATTTAACAGGTGTACACATAGTGTGGGCACTACCTTAGTGTTAGTTGCTAATGGATTGCAACTGTAAATGATTAGTTGGTGGGAGAAGGAAGACATAACAGCAATTCAGACTACCTTACCTGCTGTGGGTTTGTCTCTCCCAGGATACACTTACAAAGTATACCAGTAACTGTAGCAAGCCTTTAAATAGAAGTGAACAGCACACGGTTATATTTTTAGTTCACTAATAGCTAAACTCTTCTGCCTTTTCTAAAAACTGTATTTTACTGTCAGGTAATTTTATCATGCATTTACATGATACAAAATTCCCTATAGACTGCATATCTGAGAGTGCAACTTTGATATGAGAAGACGGAAGATAATGCAAAAGAAGACAGAGCTGCATTGATGCAAGTAATATTCATAAATGGTTGTGTGATCACTCATTGCGCTAAATATGTAAGCAATGCAAGTGCAAACAACTGAAAGTGAAAAATAGGACTTGCTTGTATGCACAATAGTCTGCATTACTGCTGCAAAATTGTTTCTGTGGTAAAGAGAGATAAAAATCCCCTAGTGTGTTTTGTAATTTCATTAGTCTAACAGTACAAATCCAGACTTGTGTAAAAATGTATAAGGTGTGTTAAAAAGTATTTTGTAATATTGTTTGTATTTCCTTTTTTAAAAAAAAAATATTAATATTTTCTCAGCATCACCCTTAGTACAAATATGGTAAAATGGCAAAATTAATTAAAATTAATGGAAGTTGCTTCTATGATAAAGACAACATAAATTAAAGCTGTGAATCAAGTGTGTGTTGTACCCCTGGTAAACACGATGAATCACACAGCACACAGCATATGTATATCAAAGTTCAAATTCCACATTTATCTTTTAGTGAGGAAAACTAATAATCCCTTTTTGCAATAATAATACATGTTGACCTTTGTTAATTTCATTTACATGTTGGCTCACTTCTGTGCAAACGTGATGTAATGACCCAGTCAACAAGCAGACATTGTCAGTTTTATGAAAGATACGTTGTTATATATTTTGCCTTCTATCATGCAAACACGCTAAATAGCATTGCATGGCAGTCAGCAAGCTTCCACAACACCTGGAGGTCCAGACACCTGCAGACAATAGGCAGGCATTCTCAGTTTTAAAAAAGACACATTGTTGTATCTTTTGCTGCCCATTGCACAAACACACTAAGTGGTGTTGCTCAGAGGCCAGCAGTCTTCCACAACACCTGCAGTTCCAGAACACCTGCAGTAGTAGCATTGTCAATTTCAAAAAGGATACATTGTAACATGTGTGATCTTCCACTGTGCAAACATGCTAAGTAGAGCTGCATGGCAATCAACACACATAAACAGTAATGAATGTGAAAATATATAGCTGCTGCCTAGTTCTTCCTGTGGCAGTAGGTGTAAGTTAAGGGCTGCAATACAGGTGAGCCAGGGTTCTAATCCATCAAACTCAAAAGTTTTATTAATGCTGTTCCACTTTACTTTATATAAAAATTCAGAATAGAAAAATAATTACACTTACAAATAACTATGTATAGCAGATGCATTGAGCATACACAGGAAATCATATATATTAAACGTCTAACTGTGTGCATCAGTACAATTAGGGTTCTACAATTAAACATTTATCCTTTGAACTTTCTTCTCACACACATATATGTTTAATCACTCAACTATTTAATGTATATGTATAATGAGCATGTCTGACAAACAAGTTCTCAGTTGCAATGAGCACTCTATACAGTAATGACAGTAAAAAATACAGCTGTTACCCAGCCTTCCGTCTGGCAACCGGTATAAGTTAATGCTCACAAAACTGGTGAGCCAAGGTTCTAATCTAGCAAACTTCAAATGTTATTAATGCTTGCCCACTCAATTTTAAAAACTAAAGATAATTATAAATAATAACTATTTATAGTACTGGAGATCATATGAATTATATGGGTGACTGAGGCTATACTGACAAATACTCTTTCATGTGCCCATATAATTAATGAGCATATCTGACAAGCACTTCTTCTATGACAAGGATGAACAACACCTATGTGGAAGAATATGTTTTGATTATTATACATAGGTTTGAATCCCACATTGTACTAATTACTTTTATCAGTGTGTAATGCCACAGAAAAAAATGTGTTAGGTCATGAAATGTATACACCCAATACATGTCTGCAACGTTAAATTAACTGACAGGTACAGCAGCAACCAACCCATAAACTAATGGCAACGGTCACATTACTCTTACTATGTCATAAGCTACCTTATTCTCTGTTTGTCACTGTTGTTCTCTGCTTAACATCATGCAAACACCATTGGCATTGTTGTTTGAGTTTATGCACTAGTCTTAAATGTGATAATACAAATTGGCAGGAAAACGCTGTATCTGTTGCTGTTTGACCTGTGTGAACATAACAGGAGTAAGAAAGGAAGGTGCCCAATTTTGGGCTCAAAAAAGGGTTGTAGTGGAGTCCATAATATTTATTGGACTCCTTGTAAAGTGCCACACCCATAGGCTATTGCAGGGAGATTATACCAGGTCTTATTATAAGTCAGAAGCTTGGAATAGTCTTATAGGTTCATAGGTTCATAGGTTCATACTAGGCTATCTGCCCGAGGGCATTTACAAGCCTAGCCCATAGTTTTGTGGCTTACGCCACCCCTTTAGTATGAGGAACTATACCCATTATTTTGCTGTGCCTCTGTTGAGCAGTGACACTGAGGTAATCCCTGGGGTATATCTGCGATCTCCCATCCATTGGTCAAGATTTCTCTTGAACAAGGCCAGCGAGGTGCTCTGCCTCACATATACCGGGATTTTATTCCACAGCATAGGGAGTCTTTGGGTGATGAATCTATCCCTCCAGCACGTCCTATTAATAGCCGTGTCGAGGTTTAAGTCTCCCGCCCTTGTGGCTCTGACGGATCTAGATTTTTTGAGGTGAAGCATATTCATCAAATCTGGGTTTGACATGGCCTTGTATGTTAGGCAAAGGTCACCTCTGAGCAAGCGGTAAGCGACTGAATAGAGCTGGAGTTCTTTCAGTCGGGCAGCATAGGACAGATGTTTGAGACCCTTTATCCTTTTGGTGAGGAACTTTTGTGGCCTCTCCAGCTGCTGTTAAGGCCATCTCCAGTGCGATTGGCATTCTACACACTGAAGAGCAATGCAGGCACCACTAGAATGACCTGAAAAGGTGGAAGCAGGCACAACTCAACCAGTGGCTGGTTGAGTTTAGGACTGCTGACATCCTACATTGTGTAAGTATGCAAATAAAGATAATGTAAATTATATAGAAAGCTGGATATAGCTAAGGCTGGCATGTGTAATGCTCTTCCCTTTTTCTCTCCTTTTTATTTTACAGTTGCCCAGGAGATTGCAGTGAACAGAGAAGCCCATGCTGAAAATTTGAAAAGACTGAGAAAAGTAAGGGGTATGTATGCAACACAAAATAATTATTATTTTATCAAAAGTATTGCTCTTCTATACATTAGTAGCAAATTAAGCATGCATATGTTAATTGTAAAATCAAAAATTCATGCTTTATTCTGTAGTTTGAGGCAATTGTAGTAATTGATTGCAGTTGTATATTCAGATATTGTGGGTTCACATCCCACAGTTAACAAATATATTGTAAAATAATTAAAAAAATATTACATACTAATTTCAACAAAACTGGCATAAATATCATGTCATTAGCGTAATCTGCTTTATTTAAAAACACACATATGCAATATATATATATATATATATATATATATATATATATATATATATATATATAGTATGCATTATTTGGAACAAGTATTAGTCATATTTTGTAATTGTTAAAAAGTATAATTAATGTGAAAGTAAAATTATATTTATATCATACTAATTTATTGCATGTGACATATGATGGTTCTAGTTATTCTTTATTTTTTCTTTCTTACCCCACCCCTTATCTCTCTTTTTTTATTTTTATATGCATGGTAACAATGTTCTGATATCATCAGTTTCTGGAAACTAACAAAATGATTTCCAGATCAAGGAGGTAGGCCATCCAGTGTGACTCAGCCTGCTACCCCTCCAATAATTGCTGCACTGACAGCCAGCACATCTGGGACCCGATCTGGCAGTACTGTCTCTGCAGCCCCCACATTGTCTGGGCCCTCAGCATCGGATAACATTACAATGGCAGCTGGTACAGTGGTGCCCTCCAGAAGTATTGATGGAGGTGGAGATTTTGTCACTCTCTAGGAGATGCTGGGCATGGTGCGTGGTGCGTGAGGTCATGGGAAGTACCATTGGTGCACACCTCAGCTGGATGAAGAAGATGCTTGCTAGAATCCTAGGAAAAGGAAAACATCAAGCACTCCAACAGGAAACTCAGGAAGGGGGTAGTTCTGAGGGTGAGGACTAGATTCTTACTTTCTCCATGCTTGACATACATGGACATCTGATGACCCCTTCCTATCCTGAATCATGCTGTCCCCCAACCTTTTGTGTCCCTCACCATCCCTGTCTCTGGCTTGTTTGTCTGCACCCATTTCCTCACCTATCCTATTTACCTAACCCTGACATACCTACGTCCATTACCCAACATTCTTCTCTTACTGAAATAAAATAAAAAAAAAAAATGGGCACCTGTCCCAAAAAAAATAAATAAATAATATCCCATACATAGATCTTCACTTTACAGGTTTTCTTGACACACCTGATTCGGTCCAATTGATTATACAACATAACTGCATTGTTGTCACCCATATTTGTTAAGTTGACAGACCATATTTATCCAGTATTCTATTCATGTTCATTTTACAATGCTGAAGAAGTGGATAACTCTGTTTTTTTACTAATTTCCACTTTCATTTTCTTATATTGCTTTCCCTTTGTTCTTCCTCCTGCTTGCACCCCATTTCATTATTTTGCCATATATACCTCATTTTCACACCTTTAATCTGGTCAAAAAATAGAATCACATACCACACACACATGACAGAAATGCCCCCAGTGAAGCCCTTCACTTTTTGTCCTCTGTGTTTATGTAGACTTTGGCATTATACATCAATGCCAAGTGACGATGAATGGCTCTTCACATCCTATGGCATGGTGCAGTTGCCTCCCCCACAGGTAAAAAAAAAAAAAGAAAAATTTCTCCAAATCAAACTATAGCCTACTAAGCAATGATATAAAAAGTTTGCCCCTGCCAACATAGCCAACAATGACTCCTGTGTAGAAAAGTACACAAATGCCCTATATAGCCACCTAAACAAATATATTGACTCAGCTGTACCTTACAGGACTAAAAACAGGTTCTCCCGAAAAAAAAAAGCCACCTAGTGGACTGTAAGTATAAATAAGTTATATAATAAAAGAAAGAAAGTGATGTTTAAAAACAAGACAGAACTTACTCAGCAGAGGAAGGAATGCACCCAACAGCTTGAAGAAGAAAATCAGACATTTGTAAAGTCCTCTAAGGCTGGTTATGAGACTAAATTACCATCCCTAGCTAAAGACAAAATTAGTAACCTAGCTAAAGACAACCATGTGACATTTTTAGTTATGTCCGAAACCTGAAAAGGGAATGCCCAGACAACTGTGTGTCAAAATTATAGTGGATGGTACCACTCACACTGAACCTGAGAAAATTGCCAACCTACCAGTTGACAGATCTTGCAGTAACTTCTCCCCACTCCATTCCCACCAGCCATACCCCAAAGCATTCCTGACATCAGTCCAATACTGAATATTTCCAAAGAACAGGCCATACAAGCACTCTTCAAGGACAAAAACAAGGCCTTTATGGGACCAGATAACATCCCAAGTTGCTTACTAAACAATCTAAAACAAGACCTAGTGGAACTACTTGGCATGCTCTTTAACTATAGACTGAGCACTGGCTTTGTTCTGGCAGATTGGAGAACAGCAACAGTAATCCCTTGCACAAAGGGGGTCTATCAACCAGCTCAGGAAACTATTGACCCATAAGCCTAACCAGCCTTATTTGCAAGGCCATGGAAAGAATCATTATGGACCTTATCAACAAGGACACAGGCGACTTTCAAACTCTTGAGCTTACCCAGTTTGGTTTTGTCAAGGGGTGGATCTTGCTTATTAAACCTGGTCGACTTCTTTTAGAATGTCACCAAAGCCCTGGATGAGGTCAAAGCAGTATATATTGCCTAATTTGATTTAGCAAAGGCTTTTTATACAATCCCCCACTCAGGGATCATTAAGAAAATCTCCCAAGTGGGAATTAACCCATTCATCACTAGATGAGTCATCAACTTGCTCACCGACAGAATGCACACTGTGAAAGTTGGGGAATCTACTTCCACCAGTAGACCAGTTACCAGTGGGGTACCACAAGGATCTGTGCTGGAACCTCTACTGTTTGGATTTCTCTGAGGTCCAGATGAAAGTAGATGGCCTGTGGCTTACTAAGTTTGCAGATGACTGCAAACTGGGTACAATCATTGAGTCCCCAATGATGTAAACATATTACAGAAGGGGCTGACACAGACAAATAATTGGTGCCAAAGTCACAGACTAAAACTAAATGCAAAAAATTCCTCATTATCCCCTTTGGCAAAGAATTAGCCCCTGCTAATTATGATAGAGATAGCACCCTTCTAAGCTCAAACCCAGTAGTGTGAGACTTGGGAACACAGACTGATAGCAATCTAAACTTAAATAACCATGTGTCCACAGTGGTAAGGAAAGACTTCTACATTGTGCATCTCATAAATAAGGGCATTGCATCCAAGACTAAGGAGGTTATAACTCCGCTCTACTCGACCCTTATCAGACCACTAATTGAGTACAGTACTCCCTTCTGTATGTATCACACCAGACACCTACACCAACTGGAGAGACCACAGAGGTTTCTTACCAAGTGAATCCAGGGCATCAAAAATGTGACTTACATGAAAAGTCTGAAAGCCCTGTTACTGTACTCTGTATCATACAGGCTGCTGAGAGGCGACTTGTGCCTAGCCTACTGAGCAGTCTCTGATTCTGCTATAATGGAAATGCTGCACATCCACAAATCAAATGGGAGAAGAGTCACTCACTCCAGGGATTTCAACCTAGCCTGTGACAGAACATGTTGGAGAGACAGATATATCTCACAGGGATTGCCACTCTTCTGAAATAAGCTCCCACTTCACATGAAGCAGAGATCCTCAATGACCCTATTTGAGTGCTGCCTTGACAACTGGATGCATGACTGTAAGTCCCTGGGGGGCACCTATGTCCCTCATGGACAGGGGTAGTCGGTGCTGATCAAAGAATCTCTCTGCTAACAATGACCATCTAACTATGGTCAGTCAGAGTACATGGGCTTTACATGGCTAGACGCTAGGGCTATTAGCCTAGTAGTTGCTATGAACATATGAACCTATGTATAAAAATGCCAATCCATATGTGTACTATTGACATTAATCGAGTAGTGTTTGTTTTTATACAGTACTTCACTGTAGTCATTCCCTCTCATATTTGCAAAAAATATCACATGCAATTATTTAATTACATCCTGAATGCATATGATAAAACATTTAGATTGAGCAGGATTCAAACCCTGTATCATCTGTGCTCAAAATAAGAGCTTATTGTAGTTACACCTGCTGCCACAAAAACATCCAGGTTGTGGGTGTTTTTATTGCACTCAGTACTGTCCAAAATGCTGACTGCTGCACATTTTTGCTTAGTGTATTTATGCACAGGAAGGCACGCCAATAGAACTAATATTATTTTCTCAATAAAGTAGAGAACTGTATTTGCTCAGTGCTTAACAACATGCAAATGGGGAAAGCAGTGCTAATAGTCCTTAATATCATAACATTTATGACATAGCATTTTCAATATGAACTACATTATGAACACCATAGTAGCTGTCAGCTGTTTCTGTCCTAGCCCATATGCATAAGTACTTCTCAAATTCAAGTAGTAGTCATTACATGTGAATCTCACATGTACGAAAATTTTGCCATCAATCACGCAAACCAGCTGCTCTCTGCTGCACAGAGGAAAGAGCTTATTGGCATAAATTAGTATGTTTGGTTCCCTGTTACTCTTCATCCCATTATAGTTCATGTAAAATCACAACCAAATGGAAGGCACTTGCTACTGACTGAACACATATTTATTCAGGCACATGTGCCCTACACCCATGCACTTGAAAATGGTTATGTCAGTAAGAAGTTCCCAAAAGTCAACTACACTACAAAAATAAATAGTACACTTGCATTGTTACATCATCTAAACCTTTATACTGACAACACACATTAAGATTGTTTTATAGATGTATTAATGTGGACATCAATTCTTCACAAATATGAACACACATACATATACAGTTGCATCCATACTGATCACAAAACATGTGTTTGTACATGATGATAACTATGTAATGTACACAAGATACTGATAAAAAGCTGCATATGTCTCAGTTCTGCTATATGCAGTCCTTACAGCTTTATTTATTTATTTATTTATTTAAATTTGTTGACCGGGAGTGTCCGACTGGACGTAGGTCCATTTTCAGCGGAGGCCCGGGGAGAAAAGCTCCACAGTTAAAATAAACAGACAGTATATACATTGGATTACATAGTGAATAAAAATTTACATAGCAATTACTTACAATATTTATTCAGGCACATGTGGGAGGAGGGTGGGAGGGTGGCTTAATGGCTAAGGTGTTTGCCTTACAAACACAAAGTGCAGGGTTTGAGTCTCACAAGGGATAATTGGCTAAGCTTAAAATGGCTTGCAAGGGCAGTTAGCTTAGTACTAAACTATGAACTAAACTATGAACTATGAACATATTTACAGATGAAGAACATAGTACATCAGTAGACAACTAGAATCTTTATCTGTGAAGTGCATACCAGATGTTAACAAATGTTACAAGAAGAAGAAGTTCGTGCTGTATAATAAGTACTGGCTTATGAGCATCTGATCTTGCTATAATCAAGGTAGTTAGTGGACTGGAAAGAAAGGTAGTGGTTGGATGGGGTGGATGATATTAGAGTGGGAGTTGCAAGGGCATAGCCAGCATGTTTTTAGTTGCGCTTTTAGTAAAGTTTTGAAGTGGGTGCATGATGGGATGGAGGTAATTGTGGGTGGGAGTGAGTTCCATAATTTGGCTATGGCACAAGAGAATAGTGCTTCACCAGCAGAGTTATTGGCTTTAGTGATCTGCAAGTGATTTTTGCTGCTGGATCTTAGTGGTCTGGTGGTGCGATAGGGTTGGAGTAGATTCTGGAGGGATGGGACATTTAGTGGATGGTTTACTAGTTTGTGGGCGAGTGAGAGTTGATACCACTGAAGGAGGTGAGGGAGTTCAAGCCAGCCCAGTTCAGCAAGTGAGATACAGTGTTGACTACGGTAGGATGCCCCTGTGGCGAATTTGGCAATGTTGTTGTAGCAGGTCTCTAGCTTGTTTAGATCACATTACCTTAGGTTGGTATATATTGGAGAGGCATAAAGTAGGGTGGAGATAAGGTGGGAATTTGCTATTGAAATCTTTGCTGCTTTGGTGAGAAATTGCTTATTTCTGTATAACGCTCATAGTTTTTTGTGGACTTTTTTTTATAGTCATGGATATGTGAATGTCAAATTTTAGTTTACTGTCTATTTCCACTCCTAGCAATTTGGTGTGTTCAGTTGGCTATATAGTGATTTTGTCTTTTGCCGTGATGTTAAAGTGAGAGTTGTTTTGAGTATGTTTGGTGGGTTGGAAGATGAGTAGTTTAGTTTTGTTTGGGTTGAGTATTAATCGGGCATCGGATAACCATGTTTCAACAGAGGAAAAGGCTTCCTGTGTGACTTTTTGCAGTTTTGGTAGGGACTGGGCTGAGCAGATGATGGTCGAGTCATCTGCGTATTGTATGAGTGTGCCATGTTTGGTGGCAGAGGCTAGACTATTGGTGTAAACAGAGAAGAGAAGGGGTCCAAGGATGGATTCTTGGGGAACCCCTATGGAGACAGGTAGTTGGGGAGATATGTCATTCTGCCATACAAACGATTGTTGGCGGTCAGACAGGTAACTGTGAAACCAGTTGGTGACCAATTGTGAGAAGGATAGGTTATTGAGGACAGAGATAAGTTGTTTGTGTGGGACCATGTCAAATCCTTTAGATAGGTCTAGGAAAGTAGCAGAGGAGAGATAGCCATTGTTTTTATGCTGAAGGATAGTGTTAGTAAAGTAGAGTAAGGTAGTGGTGGTGCTATGGTTTGGTCGGAAACCATGCTGAGTACTGGAAAGGAGGTTGTTAGTAAGGAGGTAGTCTGAGACCTGAGAGTGTATGCATCTCTCTAGTATTTTGGAGAGTGGAGAGAGAATAGCTATGGGGCGGTAATTGGTTAGTTCTGTGGAGGGTCCACCTTTGTGGAGGGGAATAATATGTGATACTTTCCACAGTGTGGGAACGTAACTTTCTGACAGAGATCGGTTAATCAAGATGGATACTGGGTAGGCCAGAGCATCAGCTGCGATTTGTAGGTATTCACTTGGGAGGCTGTCTGCTGCTAATTTGGTGGGTTTAAGTTTAGTTAAGACTTTTTTTATGTTGGAGGTAGGTACAGGAGAAAAAGAGAAGGCAGTGGGGCGATTACTAGTTGAAGGTGTGGGTTGGAGAGGAGGGGGGTTGTGTTGTTTAGCTAGTGATAGTATGGTTTGGGTGAAGTGTGTGTTGAATGAGGTAGCAATATTTTCTGAGGAGTGAGGGATGTTAGTAGGAGGGGTACTGACTTTACCTGGGTGGAGGATGGAGTTTTTGGAGGACCAGAATTGTTTGGGGCTGTGTTGTGAGGAGACTAGGGCAGACTGTTAGTATTGGGATGTGTCCTGTTTTATTAGCTTTTTGACTCTATTGCGTAGTTCTAGGAATTTCTGTCTAGCTGAGGGGGTTTTGGTTTTGCGCCAGTGCTCCCAGGCTTTATCCATTTTTCATTTCTGAGTGGTTTTCTGTAGCCATGGGGAGGGTTGTGCTTTGGTTCTGGAGAATCTTATGGGGGCATGATAATTAAGGATGTTCAGTAAGGTAGTATTAAAAAATTCAACTACATCATCTAGACTGAGGTACTTTAGAGGATGCCAGTTACATTCTTTGAGGGATGAGATGAATGTGAGTGGGTTAAAGTTTAGTTTTTTATGTATTTGACGGTAGATGACAGGTTTAGCTTGGTATAGGTATTTTTTGAGTAGGAATGTTGGGGAGTGATCACTGAGGCTATCTGATAAGCAGCCTGTTATATATAACTGGGGGCTCTTACTGACTAGTATCCAATCCAGGGTAGTGTACTTTGTGGAGTTTTTATTTATCCTGGTTGGTGACTGGACTAGTTGAGTGAAGCCATGAAGGTGTACATGATAGGTTGGATTGTTGCCAGAACAGGATTGCCAGTCAATATTGAAATCACCTAAGATGATAGTCTCTTGGGGGAGATGGTGGGTAGACCAGCTGAGGAGGTTTATGCATTTAGTCTGAGTATCTGTCTTTTGAAGTATACCTGCACAATGGAAACACAAGAGGAAATACAAAATTCACACTTTGGACACCACTCTAATAACAAGATACGTTACCCACATCATATAATAATGATGGCATTATCTATAAGAAACACTACGACAGGGCAAAAACAGTTCAGAGATTGTGCAATCATTAACTAGTGTGTTCTGTGTATGGGAATAAAATGCATACATGTGGGTTAAATTACCACAGTGTCTGTGTCTCTATGTATATGTAAGTGTGTGTGCATAGTCAGACATCAGTCTATATCCTACTATCATCAATCCAGTCCCATGAAAAACTAATATCTTGACAGTTTTACATGCCTACTCAGCTATTTCAAACAGACCTCACACCATCTCACAAGCATACAGTGATTATGTCATCCACTATAAAATGCCCAGCAGCACAGTAAAAGTTAGACTTGTGCTGTGGCACTGCATTAAATATTGAGTTCTCTAGCTGATGTAACTAGTTAGGTAGGAGTTTTAATCTCACTGCATTCAACTGGTGCATCTCTGTAGTCAGAAAAGCATAAGTCTGTATTCTCTTTTCAGCAAGTCAGTTCCACAGAGAACAAATGTTTTGGCAGTTGTACATGCCTACACATCCATTTTATGCAGCCCCCCCACCCAAAATCTTCTCTCAAACATCCAGTGAAGACGTCATCCACCTTAAATAGTCCAGCAGCAATGCAAAGGTGTCATGGTTCTTGTGTTAAGTACTGAGTTCTTTAGCTGATGTAACTAGTAAGGTAGAGATTTTAATCACACTGCAATCAATTCATGTCTGTGTGTGTAGTCAGAAAAAACACAATCTGTATCATACTGTCAGCAATCCATTCCCACTGACAACAAACACTTTGACAGTCATACATGCCTACATATCTGTTAAATAAAATGAATAATTCAATACACAGGAGGTTCAGATTCAAAAGTTTACTAGTGTACACCAGGAGGCAAAAAAACATACACGTACAGAATTTTGTCTGACATGATGCAGGAAGTACGGAATATTTTATAGTGTTTGCATTCAAGTTATGCCCACCTTACTGACGTGGTTAGTCACAAGGCATCTACATCACTTTTACTAACAGTATTCTATTCATCTAATAATGCTGATGCAGTACATTTAAAAAAAACTTTTCCTTTAGATACAATACGGCCTTGCTATCCAGCTGGTCAGTCATAATGTCTTTCTGTAAAGTTACTTCTTAAAGGTCTCATATCAGTTCGAATACAATAGCAGCTTTAGTCTTTTAATGCATGTATTTGTTCTGTTACACTTTCTCACACAGCTGTGTTTTTATCTTACAAGGGCAAGTTACTCCATCAGGAAAGGAAGATTTAATTATTTACAAGGACAAGTTATCTTATCAGGAAGGAGCGGAAGATTTACACATTTAATTTCCTGACCCAGCAGATAATCACTTATGAAAAGCATAAACATTAAGCTTGCTGAGCTGGCAGCTGCCAGGGTCAGGGGTCAAAGCACACTGCAGTTTCAGAAGCTACTTGCATTTACACATGAATTTATCCCTTCTGTTATATGATTAATAGAATAAAATGCATTATAAACTACCTTGCTTTTAAACTAGCATTTCACCTATATTTAAATACATATTTTTCTAACATTTTCCCCCTATTAATACTTTTTATTCTATTTTGAAGTACGCATAGTGTCATTTCATCTCCTAGCCTTTCCCACTCAGGTTTTTCAGCTAGGTGAGTCATTTAATCTATACTTCAGAGGAAGCGTCATCTGAAATCAATCTTTCAATTTCAATATCTTGGTAGAAAGTTTCAGTAACAGATACATCAACAAAATCTTTGATTAATCTTTTCATGCAGGGAATTCCACAGCAAACACTTGCCCCTATTAGGAGTATACCCAGACAAATGGCAATCAGAATATTCATTAGGATGGAACCCCACCCCCCAAACAGATTCTGGAAAAAGTCCGTCAGTGGGTTTGGGCCTGGTTCAGTCATGGCTGATACTTGCTGAATTACCTCTAGGTGATTATTTATCTCGTGGCGATTGTCAGGGATGAAAGCACAGCATTCTTCTTTGATAAGCACACACGTACCACCTCTCACCGCTAGGGTGAAGTCAAGAGCCATCCGATTTTGTAGCACAACAGTTCTCATTGCATTCAGTTCATCAGTCACCAATTCTAGGGCGGAAAAAGTTGCATTACTCATTACTTTGAGAAGTTTTGACAACTTCCTCAGCTCCCAGATCGATTTGACTGCTCCATAGGCTGGTAGTATTCCTGCCCAGGATATAACACTGCCACTCAAGTCCATATGAGTCAATTCACTTTTGTCTTTTACTGAATTATGGTCTTTCCAACCAGCTTCGATCTTCCCAACTGGGTTCACAGGTTTCTTAACTGGACCTTCAGATTTTCGAGCTGTTTCTCTTACCCAAAGGTAATTCTGCAGTATGTCTTATTGCTGGAATCAGATAACCCAAAAAACAACTGCCGGACCAATTCTCAGGTAACCATTTATATGCCTTTTTCCCACAAATAAAATAACAGTTTTCTACTTTAGTACTAATACGCATCAGCACTGCATGAAACATTTTCTGATCTATAACTGACAATTGTTTAAACAAAACTGGATTTTTTTGAATGTCACTCATAGTCGTTTTCAATGAGTTTAAATACGAGTCATAATTAGTATTGCAAAAAGTATTGCCATTACCATTCTTAATATAACATCGGTAAGATATGGTTATATTACAATTGCTCCAGCCCACCTGGAGGGTGTCATTTTTATAGAAACATACAACTCCTTTTTGTGTGACAGGTAAAAATAAAGCTATTTTGTCCTGTGATCTCACAGTTCCTGTGTCGAAAAGTAAATTCTCCCAAGTCTCATTTATCCCCAAATGGACAGCGGACATTATCAGTCCTCCATATGCTGTTGGTATAGCTGTACAAACCCAGCAATTTGAAATGTTCATAGTCTCTGCATACATACGTTTCATGGCCAGGTATGTGTTAAAATTTGGATGCCAGTCTATAGACGTTTCATCACGCTTTCCCACTTTCACTTGTGTGGTTGTGTGTAGGATGAACCACAGCAAGAGGAAAATTGTCACAATTACAGTTAATAAATGTACACACAACAAAATGATTATGCAACATCTCTGGGGTTGATCTAAACTTCTATTCGCTTTGTTTTTGGCCATCTCATTCTGGTTGTGTATCAGTCTCAAAGTTTTTATCAAGTTGAAAGTTCTTTACCGGTTTACAATGCGTCAAATGAACCCAGGACGTCCTCTCAGCTACTCTAACTGCAGTAGGCGTTGCCAACAGAACCTGGTATGGACCTTCCCACTTTGGACTCGCCCAGTTTTTTCCTTTTCGTCACTTTTAGCCAAACTCACGACCCTGGGGCCAAGACTGCTTCCACCGGTCTGGTCTGTTCCTTATCTGAAAAAGAGTTAAACTGCAAAACAGATTTATTCCTTAACAATTTCTTCATATATTCTGCTAACGAACTGTCAGCCTCCTGCTCTGCAGGCATGAGAGCTTTCCACTGAGGCACATAATATGCTCTCCCAAAAATCATTTCAAAGGGAGTCAAACCCTTTGCATTTGGAACCGTTCTCATACTCAGCAGTGCTAAAGGCAGACAGTATATCCAATTCTTTTGGGTCTCCTCTACTAGCTTCTTAAGTTTACTTTTTAGGGTACCATTGTACCTTTCCACCAGTCCTGCTGACTGTGGGTGGTAGGCACAATGGTTCTTTAAGGAGATACCAAAAAATCTCCCAAGCTGGTGAATCATCTGGTTCACAAAATGTGTGCCGTTGTCACTATAAATCCTCTCCGGAATGCCAAATCTAGGGATTACTTCTTTTATCAGGGCTTTCGCCACTGTTGCTGCATCCGGGTTTTTGGTTGGAAAAGCTTCTACCCATTTAGAAAACATGTCTACAATAACTAAACAAAACTTCTTCCCTTCACATTTATTCAATTCTATGAAATCCATACAAATAGTATGGAACGGGTATGGTGGTATAGGAAAATTTCCTTGCTTGGTTTTAAATGCTCCTTGTGCATGGTGCTTGTTACAAATATGACAAGCTGCACAACATTTTCTTGTGTAGTTTATGTATCCATATGTTTGGAATATTCGATTTACTAACTGTACCATCCCCCTGTTGAGACATGGCTCTGCCCATGGCTCAACAAAGCTGCATATCTAAATAAATTAGACGGCAATATTGTTTTTTTCTCTTTGGAAATGTACAGTCCATTCTCAAGAATTGCACCTTGTTTTACCCATTTTTGTTTTTCTGCTTTTGTAGTAAGCGTCTGCATTGTTTTTAACATGTCTAAATCTAAAATCTCAGAGGGTTGTAATTCCTCATTCAAAAATAGAGTTTCTGAGTCTGAGGCTGCTTGCTTTGCAGCTGCATCAGCTCATGCATTGCCTTTTGAAATCTTATCCTGTTGTTTTGTATGAGCTACACATTTACAAATAGCTACTTTGGTAGGTAACTGAATAGATTCTAATAACTGCAAAATAAATTGCGCATGATTAATAGGTTTTCCACTGGATGTTATCATTCCTCTATTTTTCCATTGTTGTGCAAATACATGTACTGTAGAAAAAGCATACTGACTATCAGTATATATGTTCACACACTTGTTTTTTGCTAAAGTACATGCTCTTGTAAAAGCTATCAATTCAGCTACTTGTGCAGATAAGTTGTGTGGTAAGGATTGAGCTTCTAAAATTTCAGTGTCTGTAACTACTGCATATTCCACCAGATTCTTCCCTGTAGGACCCCTTCTGCATGAGCCGTCCATGTAATATGTCACCTCGGCATTATCCAAGGGCATATCTGTAAGATCTTGTCTAGGTAAAGCTAACTGTTCAATTTCCAGCAGGCAGCTGTGTGGTGTGCCCTCCGCAGGAGTTGGAAGTAATGTTGATGGATTCAATGTCGTACATCATTCAATTGTCATATGAGGTTGGCTCAGCAGTATAGTCATACATGAAAGCTGTCTAGCAGGAGAAAGGTATGCCATTTTCTCCTGCAGTAAAATTATTGCAACTGCATGAGGCACTCTCAATGTGAGAGGGTGGAATAACACCACTGAGGCCGAAGCCTGTACTGCCATTCCTGCAACTACTGCTTGTACACAGTGAGGCAAAGATCGTGCCACTGGGTCTAACTGTGATGAATAGTAAGCTATGGGGCGTTGCTTGTCCCCATGTTGTTGCATCAATACTGATGTCATATATCCTTGCTTACAATCTACGGTCTGAAAGAATCGTTTGTGATAATTTGGAAGTCCTAAAACTAATGAAGAAGCTATCAACTGCTTCAACCTGCAGAAAGCCGTTTCTGCTTCAGTTGTCCATTGCAAGAAATCTTGTGCTGCCATTGGTGTCTTATATATCAAATCAGTCAGTGGAGCAGATTCCAAAGCATAATTTGGTATCCAGCTCCGACAAAAATTAGTTGTACCTAAGAAAGACATCATTTCTTTCTTGGTTGTTGGTTTGGGTGCTTGCAAAATCGCTGTTTTTCTTTCCTCATCTAGTATTCTACCTTCATTGGATATTACATATCCAAGGTATCTAACTTGTTTTCTCCAAAGTTGTAACTTACTTTTGTTTACTTTGTGTCCTTGTATTGCTAAAAATGTCAATAATGCTACAGTATCCTCTCTGCACTGCTGCTAGGTGGGGGCTGCTAGCAAGATGTCATCTACATAAAGTAGAATTTGACTACCTCCCGGTGGAGTAAATCCTGCCAGGTTGCTAGCCATTTCTTGTGCAAAAATTGTTGGGCTCTCACAATATCCCTGTGGTAGTCGAGTATATGTATACCTTTTACCCTGAAATATAAATGCAAACCAATATTGACTATCAGGATGTATAGGTATTGAAAAGAAAGCATTGCTAATATCTACCACAGAGAAATACTTCTGTTGTGGTTATAAATCATTTAACAAAGTATGTGGGTCTGGCACCGTAGGTGCTCTAGGTATTACTGCATTATTTACAGCTTGTAAATCTTGTACCATCCGCCATTCCCCATTTGCTTTTTTAACAGGAAATAGGGGTGTATTGCATGGTGAATCAGGAGATTCTACCAGTACTCCTTCTTTGAGTAATGCTGCTATTATAGGCTTAATTCCTATTTCTGCATCCATTCTCAAAGGGTATTGTCTTTTCTGTGGTCTGAAAGCTGACTTTGGGGTTATTGTAACTGGTCCTGCTGTTCAAATAAGTCCTACATCTGACTTGCCTGTTGACCAGAGAGTTGTTGGAATTTCACATAAGGTCTTTTCTTCTTCTTCTAATAAAAATGCTAATCAGCTGTCCTCACTAGATTGCAGGTGTACAGCTGGATGTGTCTGTGTCAACCAATTCAGTTTTTGTTTTTGTATCCCTTGTTCTGATAGTTCTAAATCAGTCTGTTTTTCCCATCTTGTTACTTTTTCTCCTAAGTCTGCCCATTTGACACTTTTGTTCTTTGTCGAGCTTACATGTGGCAACTGATTTGATCTATACAATGCAAGGAATTCTTGAGGTAATGAACAGCTAACTACACTGTTCCCCTCAGTATCCCAGTACAAAGTACGCAAAACCAATCTAGTTGCACGATTTCTAAACAGTTCTTGCTCATACTCTCTATCAGGTCCTGGTGTGGTACAGTAGTATAGAGTACAGTGTAACAAATACTGTCGATCAGTGTCAAGGGAGGGGGCTTTACTGATGGCTACATTCATCAGTTCCTCGGTTACTGCCCCTGGACCAGTCGTGACTAGGTCCTGGCTGTACCAGTAAAAAGTTTCACCCTCCGATCGCACTACAAAGGTATCCATTTGTCTCTGTGCCTCCATACCTTGTACAGTTGGAACTACTGCTATGCCAAATATCTGCATAAGGTCCCTGCCCAATAGGTTTACTGGACACTTTGCAGAAACAACTATTTTACTTCTCTGGGTCATACCTGAAACAGGGTCAGTTATTGCTATGTCATGGGAGAGTGGCTCCCTGTATAGCTGTCCATTTGCTGCTTTTACTAATATATAATCAGGTGATTCAGAATGTTCTGGTAACTTGGAGGGGTGTATCAAAGTCCGTGATGCTCCTGAGTCACACAGGAATTTGACTTCCCTTCCCTCCACCAGAAGTGTCACTTCCGGTTTTGTATCTGCTAGGTAGAGCTCCAGGCTCAACAATGCTAAATCTAAAATTTCATTTCCATTTTCGTCTAAGTCAATTTGTACTTCCTCTACTCCTTCTACTACATTGGCATTTGTCTTTTCTATTCTAGCTGTTACTGGTGATTCCTGACTTTCATATGATGTATCCTCACTATCATATAGTCAGTCCTCATCCCCTTTATCTTCCGTTGTTGCTTTCTTATTTTGTTTACAGTCCCTAGCTAGATGCCCTTTCTTTCCACACTTGAAGCATTCACCTCTCTTTTTCCTTTCTTCAAAATCTTCTGATCGTTTGTCAGACTGTTTGTTTCCCTGGGCATTCTTCATCTTGCCCTTTTTACCTGACTGTAATACAAATACTTCAGCTCCGTCTTCAGCAGTGAAGACTTGCGCTTTCTTTTTCTTTTTGCTATTAAAATGTCTCTCAGCATGTCTAGCATATTTGAGTAAGGCTTGTAGCCTCCCTGATCGATGCTCTATCATTTGCTTCGTAATGAAGCTACTAATAGGTGCAATGCAACCTTTCAAAAATGCATTTTTTAATTGTTGTTCATATGTAGAATCATTTGTTTGGTTCTCAGGAACCGACATACCGCTATGATTATTAAAACATTCTAATAATCTAGCATAATATCCATCTATTGTCTCATTTTCCTGTTGTATGCATTGATTAAAGCAAGTCCAGTCTGCTCTAGGTTTCCATTTCTCAGAGATTTGGTCTGTCAGACCTTTTACTCTGTTGTCTAATTCTGCGTCACTATGTGGGAGTGGCCTAAGTTCTGCATTACGAGGATTCCAGGTGCCACAAATCATGTGCCAATCTGGACCTATAATTTGTCTTACTACTTTTTCTACTTCTTCCCCATTCAAGTGGTAACTTAACCTCATGCCTTGTAAATCTTCTAAAAATTTCGTAAAATTAACTTTCGGATGGGGGATTCCCTCAGTAGCCTTCCGGATGTCTTCCGGTGTCCATGGTCTATATACTAAGAGTGTTGGATCCTGCCCTTCCTGTCCTGCCTGAGGATTTGGAACTTCTATAAGTGGGCATATTTCTTCCTCACTCTCATCCTGTAGATTCCTCTCTATCTGGTATGATTATGTGTCCCTATGTGTTCTACGTGTTCGGGACCTAGTCTAAATAGGATCTCTAACAAATGGTTGTGGTCTTACTGAAATTTCAGGATAACGCGGAGGTGGACCAGCCTGTCCACTTGCTTCATATCCTGAAAAGGGTAAGGGAGGGGGAAAGGGAGGAGGAGGAGGAGCTGTAGCTATTACCAAGTTATTATCCTCTTTGTCTAAAAATAATGTTTTTGAATATTTAAGCTTCTGTTCTCTACAATTTGCTTCCTCAATCCACCTGTGTGCTTGAGGTATGCCTAGTTGGCGTTGCTTTTTTGCCTGACCTCCTGCATCAGATTTAAGCTGTTTAAGGAGTTTAACTAGTGAAAGTTTATCTAGTTTGCCATCAAATTCATATTTGTTAACCCATTTCGTATAATACCTAACATTATCAGCACGCTGTAATTGCATGTATTTTGCGTCTTCGGTTAGGGGCGGATCTCGCGAGGTTTTAGTGCACTGATTACCCATGTCAAAGAAAATGTTACGTAACCCTTTTTTTATCACGTGATGTCAATTTCTAAGTTCCTGTTTACAGTTTATCTAGAATAACTGTCTACCTTATTCTGTTACCCTGATCTATGACAAAATATACAGTACTTCCTTTTGTCCCTGATCTGCAAAAACAAATCTTGACAACAATATACTGTAACCTAGTCCCTGATCTAAAACAGAAAAAAGGCATATTCTTCCTACCTGAGCCTCCTGGTTTTGAAAACGTTCAAATTCCACTCTTCGGCCACAGATCAGAAAGTGGCCAGCCTCTTTACACACGACAATTCAGTCGGAGGTCTTTTCATTCAAGAAGAACCATTTCGGTAACTTCTCCTGCGCAGTATTCGACCACCGATACACTCTGATCTGCAGCTTACCAAGGGAAATCCGGCTCGAAGGACCAAACTGTTAAATAAAATTAATAATTCAATACACAGGAGGTTCAGATTCAAAAGTTTACTAGTGTACACCAGGAGGCAAAAAACCATACAAGTACAGAATTTTGTCTGACATGATGCAGGAAGTACAGAATATTTTATAGTGTTTGCATTCAAGTTATGCCCACCTTACTGATGTGGTTAGTCACAAGGCATCTACATCACTTTTACTAACAGTATTCTATTCATCTAATAATGCTGATGCAGTATATTTAAAAAACGTTTCCTTTAGATACAATACGGCCTTGCTATCCAGCTGGTCAGTCATAATGTCTTTCTGTAAAGTTACTTCTTAAAGGTCTCATATCAGTTCGAATACAATAGCAGCTTCAGTCTTTTAATGCATGTCTTTGTTCTGTTACACTTTCTCACACAGCTGTGTTTTTATCTTACAAGGGCAAGTTACTCCATCAGGAAAAGAAGATTTAATTATTTACAAGGACAAGTTATCTTATCAGGAAGGAGCGGAAGATTTACACATTTAATTTCCTGACCCAGCAGATAATCACTTATGAAAAGCATAAACATTAAGCTTGCTGAGCTGGCAGCTGCCAGGGTCAGGGGTCAAAGCACACTGCAGTTTCAGAAGCTACTTGCATTTACACATGAATTTATCCCTTCTGTTATATGATTAATAGAATAAAATGCATTATAAACTACCTTGCTTTTAAACTAACATTTCACATATATTTAAATACATATTTTTCTAACAATATCCATTTCATACATGCCTCCCAACATCTTCTCTCAAACATCCAGTGATGATGCCATCCACTATAAATTGCCCAACAACATTGCAAAAGTCAGACATGTCCTGTGGTGCTTTCATTAAGTACTGTGTTCTATAGATATTTAGGTAGGGGGTTCTAGTTTTACTACAGTCAACTTGTGCCTGTGTGTGTGGTTGAGTTCAGTTAATTCACATTTGAGAGACTATTTTAGAACAGCATGTGAGACACTGATACTACCTTCTTCTTCTCACAAACATGCACTGCTGAGTCATCAGTTGTAAAGTTTGGGTAATACCTTACAAAAACAGACTTGAGTTGTGCAGTTTTCATTAAGTACTGTGTTCTGTAAATAGTTAGGTAGGATCTCTAGTCTCACTGCAATCAACTGATGTGTTCATGTGTGTGTGTGTGTGTGTGTGTGTGTGTGTGTGTGTGTGTGTGTGTGTGTGTGTGTGTGTGTGTGTGTGTGTGTGCGTGTATGTGTGTGTGTGCATGTTCATTCAAAATTCAGTATAGGGACAATCACAGAATGGCATGTGAGTTCATGGCTATGTCAGATACTTCTCCATTTTTTTGTAACATACACCGATGATATCATCCTGTCTAAAGTACATGCTGACATTATTTAAGTCAAACTTGTGCTATGGCAAAAATGTGAAATACTGTGTTTTCCAGCTTCTGTAACTTGATATTTAGAGGTTCTAATTTGACAGCAAGTAACTTGAGTGTGTATCCATTCAAATATTTTTCAGACACTTTTACATGGAGATGTGTCTCCACATCCATGTCAGACACTCTTCACAACATGTACTTCTCAGCTTACAATGATGATATCATACTCCATAAAGTGCAACATGACAGTAATAAAGTCAGACATATGTGGTGGTACTACTGTTACACTGTATGGAATTCAGCTTCTATACCTACACTGGTATAATGTTCAAATCAGACCCTGTCTACTACTGTGTGTGTGGTATATTATGGTCATTGTATGTTTTTTTTTAATCACTTTTGATTTCAGTACCACTTAGGAGATCTTATAATGTAGCCTCATGCATCCAACATCCTGTTTTTCCCTCTGGACACATGATATCCTTCCTGCAGAGTAGTTGAGAATGTCCACCTGTCAAAGATGCATACGCACATCATGAAACAGTGTCCTTCCTTCAGCCTTTTCAAGACATCTCCAGACCACTGCTACATCTAACAAAATCCCAATATCTCCACACCACTTGCTGTAGAGACCTCAACCTTATTACCACAATCAGCAGAACATGCTGGATGTACAGGTTCATAATGCAGAGACTGCCCATGCTCTGGAATAAACTTAGAAAAAGGCACCCTGCAAAACAAACTAGACCACAAAATATATAAATGAAGCACCTGAAGCCATAAACTGCTCAAACACGACTTTATTACTTCCAGAAAAATAAAAATAACAATAAGCAACGATAAATGCTTAACATGTTCACCGTGTTTTTCGTTATCAATGTAACTTCCTCAGCAACAGACTTACAATTAATACAACCCCTTATTATAAAGGGACTTGCCTCCTTAATTAATCAATGAATCCCTTTACTCATTACATTAACAGGATTATCTGTTGAACAATATTGCAGCATAGGCATCAAAGATTAAAATATTTCCCTAAAACCTTAAAAACTATTCACTAAATAAGTATTAAAAAACCTTATTTATATTAGAATAAATTATTTCTATAAATATGAAATACCATTTAAATATGTAAACAATTAAAAAAATAAATAAATACAATTTATATACAATTATTATGTGGCTAGGTCAACTCAATAGCACCATCTAGTGACAAACTAAAAAATACACATATCCCTTTTGAAACTTTCTGATAAAAGTTTCTGATAAAAGTTGGTAGATCTTATTGAACTGATTTAATATTCATAAACTACTCTAATGCAGACAAGCCATTATGTCAGAAGTGGAGGGAAGGAATATGAACAATGGGAGCTTGGAAGACATTCCCAATGTTTTTAAGAGTCAGGGGACATCTTCAAACAGTGTTGTTGTCACACAAGTGCAGAGAGATGTGAGACCAAAGGACAAGCGTACGAACGGCCATAATATGGACAATGTTTCTGAATTAAACGCAGGTAATAAATGCGTTGAACATCATTATGACTTTGTTTGGCAGGACTGGTTAAAAGAGTTTGATAGTTTTAATTATAAATATACTCAGAGGAATGGGTTTGGAAAGGTGAACACTTACAATGATAATGTTAATTTATTACAGGATTTGATGCTGAAATATAAAACATTGCATTTAGATAACTTGTATTTGAAACAATGTTTATCACTAGGCATTGTGCCTAAAGGTTTACGGGTTTGTAAATACCTGAATAATACAAAGGAAAGTAGTATTAAAGATTTAATACAGATGTTTGATGAATGTCGGTTTGGAATAATGAAAATAATAATAAGAGACAATGAAACTGAAATGGAACAGCTATTTAAGAAAATAGATGAAGTAAATGAGATGATTTTGAATGACCTCTTGTTCACAGTTGAAAATGAAAAAATTAAATATTATAACATTAAAAAGAAGGTTGATGTGAAATGTCTTAATAATTCGAGAAGAAAAGCTAGAAAAATAGAAAGGGATGTATTAGAATACAAGGAGAAGAGAAGTTACCCTAAAACAAAAACAGGGGGTAGGTATGGGGGTTATTATGGCGTATATAACAATGGTGGACTTGCAAAGAATGGTAGATTTAGACAGGGTGATTCAGGTTCATACAATCATGGCTTTAATAAGAATGATTGGGAAACCAGAGAGTTTAATGACACCCATACTAGGGTTCACTTTAACAATAGTAGACTAATAGAAAATGAACATGATTTAAGTGAAACTGATAATCATGTACATGATTTGAGTGATCCTTTGGATTTTCCTCTGCCGAGACATTTGGAGAGGATTCAGAACAAATCAACAGTACAATTTAACAGTTATGGGGTGAACTTTGTACTGAAGATAAGCCTGATGATAGCAGTAAGGAGATAGTTAAAATGAATGAAAATGTGTATAGATATCAGAACTTTAATCTTTTCAGTTATAGTAGCATAGAACTTAATGAATGGCATTTTAGGCTATTTATGAAAGGCCTATAATTTCCTAAAATGAAAAGTGACTTCAGTAAAATCTTGATTGATTTGAAATTATTTATTAGGAAGAAAAATTTTGAAATACTATATGAAAATAATAGTTCTGTTAACCTGACTCCCTCTTCCAAATCTGTATTACTTAGAAAGAAAAGTACTGCCAACCCTATTATACATCCCCGACTTAAAAATTTTGAGGTGGTTGTAGAGAGGGAACTCAGAGAGGAACTTAAGAGATCAAAAATTAGACCAAATTTGGTGTGGCAGGAAAGGGAACTGTTAAAAGGTTTAAGAGAGGACAGAAACATAAGAATTTCAAGGCCTGATAAAGGTGGTGGGATCATCATAAAGGATAATATTATTTATAATACTAAAATGGAAGAACTATTAAGGGTCAAAAATAGGTACGAAGTAGTATCTATTAACGAAATAAATATAGCACATTCTAAAATTGATTTTGCCCCTAAAGAATTACTAAATGATGGGTTAATTGATAAACAGACGTTTGAGTACTTATATGTTGAGAGACCACTAATACCAGTGATTTTTGGTATTGTGAAAGTGCATAAAGATTTGATCAACCCACCAATTAGACCTATAGTTTCAGCTAATGGATCGAAAACATATCCATCAGCCAAATCTGTGGATGAAAAAAATTAAGAATGTAGGTTTAGATAAGGAAGTTTTTTTTAAAGGACTCATGGGATCTATTAAAAATGTCAGTCATCATTTATATAATAATAACATTACTTTTTTAACAGTGGATATAATAGACCTATTTTCAGTGATCCCACATGAAGTTGGAATGGACTGGTTTTTGGAAGATTTATTAGATACCAAAAAATTAAATTGGAAAGAATTAAGAGTGATCATGGAACTATTAGAACTGACCTTGTTAAACAAAATTTTAGTTCTTGAAGGAGAGTTCTTTAGGCAAATAAAAGGTGTAGCTATGGGGGCCTGTTGTGCCCCCAGTTTTGCTAATATAGTTCTGAATACATGGGAAAATAAATTTTTAATTATGTCACCATATATGAATTACTGGAATTTTTATAAAAGGTATCTAGATGATTTGTGTTTCTTTTGGTTAGCGGGAGATGCAAAATTGGAAGAATTTATAGAACAAACTTTCTTAAATTTACATATAAAACTAATAAGGACAAGTTGGAATACTTAGATATTACAATATATAAAAACTACCAAGATAATAAATTTGAGTCAAAAACTTTTAGGAAGGAGACATTCTCCAATTCTTATTTATATTTTACCAGCGTTCATCCCTTTAAACAAAAGAGGAACCTAGTTAAAGGACAGTATATAAGAATATCAAGAATGACTACAGTCCAGAAGGTGTTTGAGGAGGAATGTATGAAGTTGAAAGAAATGTTTTAGATAGGAATTATCCAGAAATCTTGATTGATGAAGTTATGGAAGAAGTAAAGGAAGGGCAGGCTGATAGCTTTGTCCACTGATAGGGATAGGTGTATAGAGGAATGTGACAAATATGGTAGAAAATGATAAAGGAATGTTTAATAATAATAACAAAGATTATAATAGTGCTTTTATTATGAATTTCAACTGTGAAGCTGGGTTAATAAGGCAGATTATTAACAAAAACTGGAAAATGTTTTCAGAATTTTCAGACCTTACCACAATTTTTAAACAACCTATTGTTTTTAGTTATAGAAAAGATAGAAATATCAAAAATATGTTAGAAAATAAGGTAGGATATAAAGAAACTAGTTTTAAGAAAAAGGGTACTTTTAAATGTGGCAGATGCACACAGTGCAAATAAGAAATGAACAAGGAAAGCCACAATTTAATGGCTAGAGATAGATTATTTATTAGTAAAACTCATGCTAACTGTGACACAAAGGGAAGAGTATACCTGGCAGACTGCAAAAAATGCACACCCTTTTATGTGGGTAAAACCGAAAGGGCTTTTAAAAGAAGAATATATGAACATATTTATGAGATTGGCAAAAAAGATTCTAACAATGCCCTTTATAAACATAGTATGGTTTGTAAGGAAGCTTCCTTTATGTTTTTTGTTTTAGAAGTTATCCCACAAGATATTAGAGGAGGTGATTGGGAGAATAGGATATAAGTGAGGGAACTTTATTGGCAACTGGTTCTAGAAGCTTGCAGAAAGCCAGGGATCAATGAACATGTATCCATGGTACCTGTATTAAAATTAAGAGCTGCTAGATTATGAAAGGTTCATATTTACATATATTTTTATTATGTATTAATCTTGTTATATATTTTTTATATATATAAAAAAAATTATACATTACAGTGGTTTATGAATATTAAATCAGTTCAGTAAGATCTACCAACTTTTATCAGAAAGTTTCAAAAGGGATATGTGTATTTTTTAGTTTGTGACTAGATGGTGCTATTGAGTTGACCTAGTCACATAATAATTGTATTTAAATTGTATGTATTTATTTTTTTAATTGTTTACATATTTAAATGGTATTTCATATTTATAGAAATAATTTATTCTAATATAAATAAGGTTTTTTAATACTTATTTAGTGAATAGTTTTTAAGGTTTTAGGGAAGTATTTTAATCTTTGTTGCCTATGCTGCAATATTGTTCAACAAATAATCCTGTTAATGTAATGTGGAAAGGGATTGGTTAATTAAGGAGGCAAGTCCCTATATAATAAGGGTTGTATTAATTGTAAATCTGTTGCTGAGGAACTAACATTGATAACGAAAAACGCTGTGAACAAGTTAAGCATTTATCGTTGCTTGTTATTTTTATTTTTTTTGGAAGTAATAAAGTCATGTCCGCGCTGTTCGTGGCTTCAGGTGCTTCATTTATATATTTTGTGGTCTGGAATAAACTTCCCATACATGTCAAACAGAGCACCATACTAGCCTTTTTCAATAGAAATCTTGATGAGTGGATGGGAAATAGAAAGTTCACCCCAGAGATCACTCCAGTGGCTCTATTTAATAGAAGCACTGGGAATTAACAACAGGCAACAGAATGCCAGGGCACTTTTATGGGCTAGGCTTGTAAAGGCCCCAGGGCCATTAGCCTAGTACACACCTATGAACCTATGAACTGAATGTGCTATTGCTAATTCTGTTGTTTTTAATTTCTCCAGGTCTTTTGGGTTTCTAATACCATGACAGGAATGGACCCCATTCCTAACTTAAAGTACAATTAAAGTTCATGAAATTAGTATTGTTTCATGGTTTGATGTCAGTCAAATGTTCTTTTTGCAGCACCCGCAATGTGCCCAGTAATGACTCCTTCTACAATTCATAAGGAGTTACATGAATTGGTAACATATCTAAATACGATTGTAAATTCCTTTTTATAAGCCTGTTGCTCCTACTACTATTGGAACTGTCTGGGTATCTTTCTTCTACATGGCTCTCATTTCTGCCTGCAGATCCAGGTATTTTATGACTTTGTTCTCTCTGTACGCAAGACACTGTAGTCACTGGCGGTGGTGATTTCAGTGATCAATGCTACTTTTTTCTTCTTTTCTTGAACCACTATATCTGGTTTTCTAGCATTTATCTTTTGAACTGTTGGTAATGGGTGATCACATGTGATATAAACTTCATAATTTTCTATGATTCTTTGTGGCTCATGTTTCCAGTGTTTTTCAGCCACTTTGATATCATAATGTTTGCACAATCTCCAGTGTAACAGTCTCACCGCATTATTATGCCTTTCAGTATACAGTCCTTCTGCCATTAGTGCATCCCAACCAGCAACAAGGTGTGTGACTGTTTCCAATTCATTTTTACAAATTCTACATTTATCTGTTTCTCCCACATGTTCAATGGACTTTGTAAACCAACATGTATGGAGCCCACTATCTTGGGCTGCCAATATTAACCTTTCATTTCCCGGTTTGAATTCTCCTCTCATTAACAATTCCTGTGATTGTTCTTGATCAACATGAGGCTCTTCCAAAGATTTTCTGTACTTGCAACTATATTTATGTTTTTTTTCACATTTTTTCCCTTCTCATCTGGTCCTTCACCTTATATTCTTTCTTTTGTTTTTTTTTGTTTTTTTGGCACATTCAGTTGCTGCCTGGTTTTTATCCACTTCTGGTTTGATTTCCATTCCTGCTTGACGTCGATATGCTTCTGCTAAATTAAGCAGAGACTTCATCTTAGATTTGTTCTCCTCATGTTTCAAAACTTTCACTACATTTGGATCTTGTGAGGTCCATAGATATGTGTGAATCTCCACGATTGCAGATCTATACATGTAATCAATTTCAAGGAGGCCCATCCATCCTTTGGAATGGGGAATAAATAATCATGGTATACACTGATTTTTATAAATCATTTGGTGAGCATGAACATCCTTTTTGTTTTAATATCCAATCTATCCAACACTTTTTGGGGCCAGTCAATCACTCCAAAACTATGTTAGGACAGGAAGAGCAAATTGATTTATAGCTTGGATCTTGTTCCTAGATTTCAATGCTGTTCTCAGGATTAATTTGTCTTCTAAAGTACTCCTTACTGAGTTTTATTCACATTTGTTCATGTTTTATTGCTGATCCTTCATCAGTTCCAAAGTATTTATACACTCCCTCTTGCTCAAGTTCTTTTATATCACATTCTTGTCCCAAACTGATGTTTTCCTAGTGCTGCAGTTTTCCTTTTTTAAAGGTTGCTTTTGCACATTTATCAAGACCAAATGACATTCTCATATCATCTGAAAAAGTTTTGACAACCTGCAGCTGTGCTTTCAGTTCCTCATCTGATGAGCTATACAGTTTTAAATCATTGACAAAGAGAAGATGAGAAGTCATTAGACTTTGTTATTTTCTAGGAGCCAAACCGTAGCCATGGCCAAAGCTGTTAAGTAAACAGCTTAATGGATTGTTGGCAAGGCAGAAAAGCAGTGGTGACAGAGAGTCACCCTGGAATACCCCCCTTTGAATTTTTTTCCCTGGGATAATAATCTGTCCTTTATTATGGCTTAATTGCAAAGTGGTCTGCTATTGTTTCATGGTTATTATAATGTAGTCAATCAGTGTTGGGTATATCTTATACATTTTTAAGCACTCTTCTATCCACGAATGTGGGATACTATCAAATGCTTTTTTGTAATCAATCCATGCCATACTTAGATTCTTCCCTTTCTTACAGTTCTCCAGTATAACTTTGTTTAACAACAAATTATCCTATGTTCCATATGACTTTCTTTTATTGCCCTTTTGTTCTACTGCCATAATTGAGTTTTCTTCTAAATGAATTCATTATATTATAATGAATTCATTTAGAAGAAATCTCAATTATGGCAGTAGAACAAAAGGGCAATAAAAGAAAGGCATATGGAACAAAGGATCATTTGTAAAGTTATAGTATTATAAATATATTTAGTTATATATGAACCTATATAGGAAATTCACCTCGGGATCATGTCAGTCGCCCTGCATGACAGGGGTCCAGGGAAGTAAATATTGTGGGAAGAAATATCCAGGGAATTGTTATGGCTAGGCTTGTATAGGCCCTAGGGCCAACAGCTTAGTACCAACCTATGAACCTATGAACCTAAATGACTATAAACCCTAACGGCATCAATTCCCATGTATAGTTTATACGTCGTTGGAAGACAAGTTATTTGTCTATAATTTTTAGGGTAGCTTCCAGGTTCACTCTTAAGTCAGAGCATTGTTTTTCCTGTTGGTAACCAGTGCAGTGTCTGTTTGGGGTGTGCATATAAATAGTTCGTACTCATGGCTAAATCTTTGTGCAAAGAAGTTAATACTTTAAGCCAAAAGTTAGGTACTGCATCTGGGCTTGGGGATTTCCAGTTAAAGCCTTTTCTTAACTTTATTTCAATCTCTCTGGCTGTCACTTTATCCCATTTCATATCCTGTACCGTTAACCCTCTTATTCTTTCTTTTACTTCCTCTATCCATTTAGCATCTTTGTTATGTTCCACAGGATAGATACTTCTCCAAAATGTATCTATTTCTTCTTTTTTTGGTGGTCTTTTGATTCCTTTTACCGTATTTCCCAATTCTCTATAACATTTTTTGGATCATCAATACATTGCATATTTTTTACTTTTCCTTTATATTTATCTTCGTATCTTCTAAGTCTTTCTGCCTGTACTGAAATTTTTAGTTTATTTACGATAGTACGTAACAGATCCTGGTCTGTTCTAATACTGTGCATTGCTTTTATCACATCTATCTTTCTTAGTATTTTTTTTGATCTGTTCTCTCTTCTATAATCTTCCAAGAGTGACAGTTCTTGTCTTAGCTGTTTTATAGTTTTCTCTATTCGATACTTCCATGATGGTATTCGATTTCTCCCCTTCCTTTCCCTCACTGCCCTGTGTTCCTGTGGTAGAACTGTATCAGTTATTAATTTAGCAGTACAGTAATATATTCTGTTTACTTCTATTTTGCTGCATGACTCTCTATGAACAGTTCTAATTACTGTGTTCATTTGTTTTATCAAACTTCTGACTTTTGGTGTTTTATTACCTTTCTGCAGTCTATTTCTTTCATTGATCTTGATATATATATCTATGTCTATTAAAGCAAGCAACTCTTTTCTTAACTTATCTTCTTCCAAACTGAGGGCACATCCCTTATTTTCCATTTCCTGTGGGCATTCTATAGAACATTCTATAACATCTTCCTGTGGCACATTCTCTTCAACTTCATCCTGTGCCATCCGTTGTTCTATCATATGGGAACTCACTGGCCTACCACTCCTCAACATTGATTGTATCAGAGTTTCTACAGTTTCCTGTTCCTTTCTTTACTTCTAGCTTCAAATGAATGCTTATACTGGTTTCCTGTGGAAGACTTCAAATATCTTGATATGGCACCTGACCAATTACTTCCTGTTCCACTGGTTTCCCCTTAATTTGGATATCCATTGCTCTATCCTGTTGTGGTACTTTCTGCATTCAATTTTCTTCACTAAATCCTTCTCTTTGCAGCTTCTCCATAACCTCAGTTTCTATTTCTTTTACTCCTCCATTACTAATCTCTTTTTCTACTTTTCCCCCTAATCTCCTTATTTTTTGTATTGTAAAGTTTTCCACATCCAGATTCCTTTGCCTGTATTTTTCTTCAAATATCTTTGGTGCTGCTCTTTTTATATTGGTTAGTTTTGCTTTCTCCTTTGCATAAATATTACACCATATTAAATCTCTTTTCCTTTCCCCTGTCCATATTTCTTCTTCACATGTCTCCTGATCTTCTTACTTTTCCTTATTCTGGGGACTCAATCCATCATGCTGTGATGTAGACTTTGTTAGACTTTCTACATTAAATCCTTCACTTCGCAGGCACTCCATAACTTCAACTTCTATTTCTTTAACTTCTGATTTACTAATAATCTTTTTCACATTACATCTTTGTGCTATTATTTTTTTTATTGTGAAATTTTCCATATCTGGATGCTTTTGCCTGTATTTCTATTTGAATTTCTTTGAGACTGCCTTCTCTATATTACTTAACTTAGCTTTCTCCTTTACATAAATATTGCACCATATCAAATCTCTCTTTCTTTCCCATGTCCATATTTTTTTTATATTTTTCGAATATCTCTAGCTTTTATTGTTTATATTTTTTCTCTTCCTCAGATGCTTCTTTTTCCAAACAGATCAAAGTTTCTTGATCCATATACTGTTTTTCAAAACTCTTGTTGTATTAATGAACACAAATTTGTATTTGAAGCTTTTGGGAGTTTTTCTTGCGAAAGTATTTTTCTTTCCTCTAATTTCTCTTTTAATCATTTTGTATATCTTTTGTCTAAAATTCTGGGCTTTTTACATAATAGTAACAATACATAATTTCTTTCTTAATAGTCCACTTTGTTGTCTTTATGGCTCTTCTTTGGCCAATCAGTTTTTGTGATTTTTGTGGACTACTTCTTCCTTCTGCAACAGGGGAGCCATCTTCTGTCATGAGGTGGTGCACATGTCACAAATGGAGAGAGGCACTATGTAATGCAATCAAACAAATACACATATACATACATAGCCTTACTATCTTCCAGCGTATAGATATGGGGAGTTTGCTTTAAATGTCATAATAACACCTAGGATTTTATGTGATGTTGTCCATTAGCTTAGTAATGACCTATGACCCTATGAACATTTCACATGTCGATGTTTTTGTCATTGACTTGTGTTATGTTGAAGTATGTATGTATGGTAGGCCTACAGGAGTGTTATTACAATCTGCGATGTGAGGTAATGTATTGATGGCTGCTTTTGCCACTTCATTACATGTTCCTTCTATAACAACTGCAGTAATATAAAAAAAAAACTGCCAGTAGTGGAATATGAAGAAAAACTGCCACAACCTTGTTTTAACTCATTTTTGTCCAATTTAATACCATGAACTTTATCAGAATAACATCCATACTTGTTTCACGGTTTAAATAAGAAATAATATACCTCATGTGATCAAATAGACCAATAGAATACATAAAACACTTAATGTGTTCTTCTAATCAACAAAGAAAAAAAGACACACATTTTAATTAAAATATTATACTAAAAAATATTAGTATAAAAATTCTTAGTTTAAATATGCAAACAATAAATGTTAAATGTAAAAATGTGCTTATTGCTATAATCTTTGTGCTTGCAAAAAGCACTTTATATTAATCATGTCATTCAATCCAGGAAGCTGGTCCGCATTTAATAAAATCTGCCATAGTGTCTCTTTATATTCTAAAAGTACTTTAAAATTTCCAGTGAACATATCATCATTAACTTTCTCTAAGACAAAAAAGGAAAACTTTTTATAACTAGAACAACTAATGGCGTGTTTAGCTAAAGCATTTGACATGTCTTTTTTGCGTATAGCTAAAGTGTGTTCATATATACGCCTATTCAATGCTCTAGTTGTTTTCCCTATATAAAAATGTTCACAAGAAACGCACTTAGCAACATAAACCACATTTTTGGTCTTATAGGTGTAGCGTCCCTTACAGTGAATTGTCTTCTTAATATGCTTAAATAACACAGTACTGGTGCCTGAAATGTACCTACCTTGTTTACATGTTCCACAAGGGAACGTGCCTAAATTAAAACTGGTCTGAACATTGGTGCAACCCTGAATATTTCTCTCATGAATGGTCTTGATGTTAACTGTCTTTTTATACGTGAAAAGGGGGGGACTACCAACAATTTTGCACAAATCAGTGTTACCTAACAGTACTTTCCAATTGTTCCAAATGATGTTTTTATTAAAAAAACATCTCATTTGTAATTGGAATAGGGAAAGCTAAACTGTAAGTTTTCTATTTAGAAGAAAATGTTAGCTTAAAATGTGTGCCTTTTGGTCTAAGGACTTTTAGATTTCCGAACTGTGTAGTTCAAGGTGATGGCTTGTATACACAGTTAGTGGAACTGTTCGACAACACTGGACTGACATTTATGAAAATGCTTATACAACATTACAAGAGTGAATTGATGTCCTTAAGAGAACAAGTTGAGAGCCTAGATAGTAAAATTAGAGTATCACAGGCTTTCAGCTCTTGGGCGTCTCTTTATTTTGGAATTAATGCAAAATTAGAGAGGCACAGAGCTTCATTTATCCTAAGAAAGCAGAAAAAATTAAAAAGGGATCTTGCGGCTTATGGCTCTAAAACAGCTTATCTGCTTAAGACTAATAGGGGAAAAAAAGAAGGCACAACTTCATTTGTTATTAATGGCACACTAAATGACAATGTTAGTCCTATCAATAAAGAGACTGGTTCAAATGTTTGCCCAGTAAATGGAAATGGTGGATGTGTTCCATCAAATGACACTCAAGCTACTACATCTTATGCACAGGCAGTTGCTGTGGCAAACATGTCTGTTCCTTTTTTGATGGACAAAACAGGCAACAAAAAAACTGCAAGATGGTCTGGGAAGGTCCAAACGAGAAGCAAGGGGAAGGGAAAGGTTGCAAAAAGAACTAGACTATACTATTAATGTTGTAATTTAACTGATGATGTGTTGTCAAGTGACATGATTTCTGTTCTTAAAAAAGGTTTTTCTTTTATTCCATCAAATCGTGTTAATGTTTCCAGGTTGATAGTTGACTTCAAATTGTACGTAAGGAAACATAATTTGAAATACATTTTTGAAGGTATTGCTAAACCTGAACCTAATGATTTTGAGTGTAAAAAAAGAAGTACGTACAATCCTTTATTAAATCCTACTTTGATGGTTTTTGGAAAGATGTGTGAGCAGGAGTTCAGAAAGATTAGACATCACGATGAAGGTACATTCAATCTAAACCCTTCTGAAATGTCTGCTTTAAATGATTTAGCTAATAATAAAAATTGGTGTATTATGAAAGCAGACAAAGGTGGTTCTATTGTCGTTATGAAGTGTGTTGATCATAGTTTGGCAATGAATTCTTTACTTAGTGATCAAAATTGTTACAGAATAGTCACCAAAAAAGACATTACTAAACATTTTCTGAGACTGGATGCTTGTTTATTTGACTTATTTAGTCAAGGCAGTATAGATTATTCGGTTTACAGTTTTTTAACAGTTGAACTTCCCAAACTGGCCACACTATTTGGGATTCCTAAGTTACATAAAAATGGAACAAATCCTCCCTTTAGACCAATAGTGTCGGCCAGTTTTTCTAAGACAGAATACATCTCTGTTTGGTTGGACAAACTTTTGAATCCGATAATGCAGAAAAAGAAATATTATTTGAGGGATTCATGGCACTTGTTAGAATGTTTGGGTCAACTACATAATTTTGACACAACAGTTAAATTTGCATCATTAGATGTGACATCTTTATATACAAGTATAAACCAAACAATAGGGGTGGAATATTTGAGAGAATATTTAAGTCAACATACTAACTTTGAGAATGACATGGTCAATACAGTATGCATTTTGATGGAGCTGGTATTGGAAAATAATTTTTTCATTTTTGAAAACACTTACTTTCAACAAATTTCAGGCATTACTATGGGCTCAAGGGTAGCCCCCTGTTTTTCTAATTTGGTAATGGCAATGTGGGAGAATACATTTCTTCTTCACACCCCCTATCAAAAAACATTTCATTTTACAAACGTTACATAGATGATTTGTTTTTTTCTATGGAATGGGGACGTTGCTTCTTTTTACACCATTTGTACAATATTTAAACAATTCCACCAATTTTTTATAATTTACAGTGGGCAATATTGGTGATAACATTAATTTTTTGGATTTACATTTAACTATCAACAATGAGGGTATGCAGTTTGAAAGTAATATTTTCAGAAAGTCCACTTTTGTCAACCAATATTTACACCACGATAGTTTACATCCAGTTTTTATGAAACGTGGTGTTGTTAAGGGACAGTTTATTAGATTAAGTCATTTAACTAGTAGAGATGACATTTTTCATGATGAAACAGTTAAGCTGACAGGATTTTTTACAGCTAGAGGTTATGACAAAGGTTGGTTGGATAACATATTAAAAGAAGTCATTGGCCTTAGATCTAGTAAGGCTTGTCCCATTTTAAAACAGGCTATTTGTCCAGTTGTGGACAAACCAGTGATTACAACAGTATGTAGTAATTACAGTTTAGCTTTCCCTATTCCAATTACAAATGAGATGTTTTTTATTAAAAACATAATTTGGAACAATTGGAAAGTACTGTTAGGTAACACTGATTTGTGCAAAATTGTTAGTAGTTCCCCCCTTTTCATGTATAAAAAGATAGTTAACATCAAGACCATTCTTGAGAGAAATATTCAGGGTTGCACCAATGTTCAGACCAGTTTTAATTTAGGCACGTTCCCTTGTGGAACATGTAAACAAGGTAGGTACATTTCAGGCACCAGTACTGTGTTATTTAAGCATTAAGAAGACAATTCACTGTAAAGGACGCTACACCTGTAAGACCAAAAATGTGGTTTATGTTGCTAAGTGCATTTCTTGTGAACATTTTTATATAGGGAAAACAACTAGAGCATTGAATAGGCGTATATATGAACACACTTTAGCTATATGCAAACAAGACATGTCAAATGCTTTAGCTAAACACGCCATTAGTTGTTCTAGTTATAAAAAGTTTTCCTTTTTTGTCTTAGAGAAAGTTAATGATGATATGTTCACTGGAAATTTTAAAGTACTTTTAGAATGTAAAGAGACACTATGGCAGATTTTATTAAATGTGGACCAGCTTCCTGGATTGAATGACAAAGTGCTTTTTACAAGCACAAAGATTATATTAATAAGCACATTTTTACATTTAACATTTATTATTTACATATTTAAATCAAGATTTTTTATACTAATATTTTTAGTATAATATTTTAAGTAAAATGTGTGTCTTTTTTTCTTTGTTGATTATCAGAACACATTAAGTGTTTTATGTATTTTATTGGTCTATTTGATCACATGAGGTATATTATTTCTTATTTAAACCTTGAAACAAGTATGGATGTTATTCTGATGAAGTTCGTGGTATTAAATTGGACGAAAATGTGTTAAAACTAGGTTGTGGCAGTTTTTCTTCGTATTCCACTACTGGCAGTTTTTTTACTTGGTTTCGTGTGGTATTTGTGATTCTACTAATTGCAGTAATATGCCTCCTGGGAATTGTTGACATGGAAGGATATATGTATATTGCTGGCTTATTAAGGCATGTATTTTTGTAGTGGAGCAGATCAATATTCTGCACAATTCTCATTCAGCCATCACATTGACACTTGCAGTATGGCATATGTGTGCATGTGTATACGTACCATCATTAAATCTTCTCTGACATACATCAGTATAAGGTCATATTGATTACATGGGCACATAAACCTCGTTTCATTCACATGTTGTAATGATGCGATATACATAAAAATATCACATTTTGATTCAATTACAACCTTGTGGAATTCATTACATGTGCAGTTGTGTTGCTGTTACCAAGGATTATTGAGGTGGTCACAGCACCATTGTGTGACTATCAGCATTTGTGTCAGTAAAAGTTCTTCATGAGCTACAATGAAGTAATTTGTAATGAGTCCTTACATGGCTTCAGGCCACTCAAACACAGCTTTCCCATGAAACAGAAATAGGCATATGTTGTGCAATTGGTATAATTACAATGCATTGGTACAGTATGGCTGTGTGAACAGTACCATTATGTGACAGGTGATGCATAACCAGTGATGTATTTGGAGGAGTTGTCACAAATCATTTATTTAAATAACTGTGAAATGTTAAGAGGAATACGCAACTATGTGCAGAATTATTTGTGGATGCCACCAGCCCTACTCACTTGGAGAAAATAGACAATCTGCTAGCTGATGGTTTGTCTCACACTTCACACCCTGTCGCCACTTGCCATCAGACAAAGTGTACATGCAAACATTACTCAGTTTATCTTCTCATGAGAGAAGCTCATCTGTGTTCTCTCTAAGGCTACAAACACAGAATCAATGGGCCCTGACAACATCTCAAGTTGCCTATTGTTTGACTTAAAAGCTGACCTAGCAGCCAGAGTTGGATCCTTACTTAAACACAGCCTCTAGTCAGCCTATGTTCCTGCAGAAGGGTGTACAGCAGCAGTCATCCATATGAACAGTAAGGGAGCATCACCTGATGCAGGGACTTATAGAGCCATACTCATGACTCTCCTCATCAGTGAGGCAGATCAATGAGTCATCATGGAGCTTATCAAAAATAACACAGGTAATCTCCTGACTGTGTACCAAACCCATGTTTGATTTGTTAAGGCTAACTCATGTCTGTTAAATCTGTTTGATGTCTTCAAGAAGGTCACCAAGGGCATGCATGATGAAAAGACCATCATCTGGCATAACTTGACCTGGCCAAGACATTTGACACAAATTCACATTCAAGTATTACAGATGAACTGTCTCAAGTGGGCATAAACACCAACATCACCAAGTGGGTAGAAAAACGGATCGCATACAGGACATATATTGTCAAAGTATGTGAAGTCACCACTACTTAGAGTCCATTGACTAGGTCAGTACCTCAGGATTCTGTACTAGGCCATTTCCTGTTCAGGATTTAAGTCTCAGAAGTCAAAACAAACTTCCACATCCTTTGTCTAATCAGCTTAGCGGATGAGTGCAAATTGTGGACATGTGGACAGTCATTAAATCCAAGAATGGTATTGGTATAATGCAGCAAGTATTACCACACAAAAAGGATTGTTGCCAGAGCCATGGAGACACAGTAGATAAACAAAACTAAGGTTTAGTTCCTTTATGAAAGCAAATACACAAGCTAATTACAATATAGACAGCACACTCCTATGAGCAGACCAAGTGGTATGTGACCTAGGTACTCAGGTAAATAGTAATCAGCTCTTCCACCAGCAAGTCTCCGCAGTGATGACAAATTCCTTGTATATAGCACAAGTCTGAAGGATGGACAGGACATCCATATCAAAGGACATCATAATCCCATTGTTCTCAGCCCTCATCACACTAATAATTGAGTACAATGCACCCTTTTGCATGTATCTCACCACACATCTTCCAGGGATGATTTACTCAAGTGTATCAACTTTGCTACAGTATAGTCCCACACATCTTATCCACCATGCCTAAGTACTCTTTATGATGCATAATCATTAGGAGTTGACAGTGCTGGACTCCCTTCAAGGTGTTATACAAGATGCATGTGTGATATGTGTTGCTGTGATGCACCCGGTAAACACATAGCTCATTGATAACATTGATGGCATAGGTTACATTCTTGCAAGTGTGGATTGTGACATATATATGTCATGCACACCTTTCAACTAGCCAGGATTGCTTGTAATGTAAATGTAATGTAGTGTAACACTATCTCTCAATACTTTCAAAAAGTGATAATTTTTGAGGAAGTTGTACTTGATTACCCTTACAGATTACGGATTAATCATTACAGATGTACACTTATGTTCATGCAGAACATGTATAATACATCACAATCACAAATTTTATGTCAGTGACACAGATTAATGGTAGTATTATTATGATATTGTCCATGATTGTGCATGCTTCTGTCTACTGTTGTCCATGAGCATATTGCTATGTGTGCTGATTGGTTGAGACCAATGCTGACATTACATTCATATTCAAGCAACTCATCTAGCACATTTTCACAATATGCACATACCCCTATTGTATATACCGTCCTTAATAAATGTCCTCTCTGGTGATCATGTCAGGGTGCTTATATCACAAGCCATCATCTCCATTGATATGTGACCTTGTGGGACAGTCACATAATCTACAATCATTGTGTGCCCAACAAAACGCATCAGAGATACTTCAGGTGCAGCTAACATTGGGTAAGACAGTGATTCAGGTCCTCAACCATGTCCCAAGACTCACACTCCATGTTCCAAAGCACCCTGGAGAATATTAGGGTCCAACCTAACACTCTCATACTGGGTGACTTCATCAACCCCTCCATTAATTGAGCAAACTACTCATGTACCAATACAATTGCCCAATGTTTCCTGGACTTCAGTAATTCCAATGCCCTGGACCAGCTCATTCTTACCCCCACTAGAGGTAGCAACATCCTTAACCTGGACATTATTAACATGGGCGACCATTGCTCTACACCAATAGTCAACTCCTCCCTGGTTAGATCCATCCACAAACTAATCACTTTGGAAATACACATCCATCCCACCCCCCTGCAAAGGTAACCGCCATGAAAAACTTCTCCAAAGCTAACTTTGAGCTCCTAAAAACAGAGGTGGCTAACTTCACTGCACCTATGCAAATGGAAAATAGTTGCATGACCTCTGAATCATACACCAATGTCCTGTACTAACACATACACAAATGCATGGATCTCGCCATACCCAATAGAACCAAGATGCTCTCCTACTAAAAAAGGAAGCCAGTCTGATGGTCCCCTTGCCATAAACAAACTCTACAACAGAAGGAGGAAACTGATGCAGAAAAAGTTGAAGTCCCAAGATTGGAAAACTCCCTTATCAGCCTTAACAAAAGGTTGAGATCTCTCGTCAAATCCTCTAAAGCTAGCTATGAAAACAGAATTGCAGCAGATAGTAACGACAACCACAAGGCCTTCTATAGTTATGTAAAGAATCTCCATGGCAATACCCAGATTTGCTCTGAGCTACTGCATAATGGTACCTCCCACACTGAGCCAACAGATATTGCCAATATACTGGCCGACAGATTCAGTGCCAACTTTACCCCTCTCTCCCCCACCAAAGGACCAATCACAATACCAGTAGATTGCCAGGCACCCTGCACTACTGCTGCACAGGTTAAAACAGCACTGTCCAAGTACCAAGAATGCAGCTTCTATGGAACCTGACAATATCCTTGGCTGTGTAGTACATGAACTATAGAGTGAACTGGCACCACACCTTTGTGCCCTGTTCAATCACAGCCTCACCTCAGCCTTTGTCACTAATGAATGGTGCACTGCTACAGTCATCCCTCTCCCCAAAGGAGGACCGACTACAGACCCTGGGAACTATCGCCCCATTAACCTGATGAGTCTGATATGCAAAGCTATGGAACGCATGGACTTAATAAACAAGGATATAGGGAATCTCCAAACTCTGGATTCCAAACAGTTTGGTTTTGTGAAGGATAGATCATGCCTGCTCAACCTGGTCGACTTCTTTGAGTCAGTCACCAGAGCTGTGGATGAAGGCAAAGTGGTTCATACAGCCTACCTTGATCTTGCCAAGGCCTTTGGTACCATTCCCCACTCAGGAATCATAGAAAATCTCACTAAGCTAGACATCAACCCCTATATCACTAGGCGGGCTGCAGACTGGCTCACAGATAGAACCCACAGTGTGAAAGTAGCTGACTCCAAGTCAATCTGCTGACCTGTCACAAGTGGAGATCCACAGGCTTCGGTCCTGGGTCACCTCCTGTTTGGTATCTACATCTCTGAAGTCCAGGCCAACATGAAGGGACTCTTGACTGACAACGTTCACAGACAATTGCAAGTTGGGAGCTATTATTAACTCCTCAAGTGATGTTGACATCCTACAGAAAGGGCTCACTGAGACCAACGACTGGTGTCAGAACCATGGGGTTAAGCGCAATGCCAAATAATGTGTTGTCCCTTTTGGGAAAATCCTGGTTCCCATGAATTACCACATCGATGGTAGTCCACTGAACACAGAAGGAGTTATAAGAAATCTGGGAACACAGGTTGACAGCAACCTATCTTTTGACAACCACATTGCCACTGTTGTCAGAAAGTTCTTCTATGTGGCACATCTCATTACTAAGGGTTTTGCATCCAGGAAGAACAAGGTCATTGTCTCACTCTGCTCTTTCCTCATTAGGCCAATCATCGAGTACAATGCCCCATTTGGCATGTACCTCACTAGACACCTGCAACAACTGAAGAGGCTGCAAAAGGACCTCACAAAGAGGATTCTAGACCTTAAACACTTGTCCTATATGGACATACTCAAAAAACTCCAACTATTCTCTGTCTCATATCACCTACTTAAAGGTGATTCTGCTTGACTTACAAATCCATGTCTGACCCAGCTCTGTTAGAAATGCTACATCTAAAGAAATACCAATCCCTCCACATGACATGCTCCAGAGACCTCAACCTCATTACCACAATCAACAGAACAAGCTGGAGGGACAGGTTCATAACCCAGAGACTGCCCATGCTATGGAATAGACTTCCCATACATGTCAAATAGAGCATTTCACTGGCCCTCTTCAAAAGAAATCTTGATGAGTGGATGGGAAATAGAAAATTCACTCTGGGGATCACTCTAGTGGCTCTACTTGACAGAGGTACTGGGAACTAAGGTTGGGTGGCATGATGCCAGAGTAATCCTATCGGCTAGGCTTGTAAAGTTTCCAGGGCCACTAGCCTAGTACACCTATGAACCTATGACTATACCCACGCAAAAGATGTAAGCAGCAGTACGTACTGTATTATGTACATATTTCATTACTATTCTTGCAACAAATGATTTGTCTTTGTGGTATATGTACATTGGCATGCCCTTAAGTGGTATACATTGCCATGATTCACTTGCCCTCTTCCCCTTTCTTCATTCCTACCACTTGTTTGTGGCCCTTTTCAATACACACACTTACCCAGATTATTTATTTATAATGCAGTCGATGTACCCTTGATGATCACCACCAAAGCTTTATTTCAGTATGTGTAAAACCTGTTTGCACTGTACTTTGCACTAACTACACTTTCTTATAATGTGTTAGAACAGTATTCATTGCCTTAAATTAAACCCTGGTAGTCATTGTGGCTTGCCACACAATCAAGCAGAACTAGTTTATCCATAGCTAATCATGTCTGCATGTCTGAAGGAGTTAGTGCTGCTTTACATGGCTTCCTGGCTGGCAATACTGTTGCTGGCCACAAAACCATGCTTGTATCCATGTAAGCTTGATATGGAAGGTATGCATATGCAATTAGTACTGTTGCTCATCACACTAACACGTAAACTGCATGCAGGCTGCGTGCTAAGCCTGCACAGAGTTTATTGCATCCCCAGGACATACTTGACTGCAGTCACTCTTGATCACATTTGCAGTAATTATCACATTTACCTCAGTGATGTCATTCTGACACCATCTGTAAAAAATCATATGAGCTGGATTTGAACTCCGTGTTATCTGTGCTCTGAGCATGATCTTACTGCTCTTACACCTGCTGCCACAGGGAGAACTAAGCAGCTGGTGTATTTTTACAGTCAGTACTGTCCAGAGTGCTGATGGCCATGCATTACCACTTAGCCTGTTTATGCAAAGGAAGGTCAACCAATAGAAATATTACTATTTTCCCATGTAAGCAGAGAACTGCATTTGCTCATTGTTTAAGTCTAAGCAAATGGGGAAGACAACAGCAGCAGTTGTTAATGTCATAGAAGTTATGATTCAGCATTTCCAATATAAACTATGGTATGAACAGCTTAGTATTCTCTCATAGCATATATTCATTACTATTTCTTAAGTTCAATTTGTATTCATGAAATATTAATCTCGCATGTGCAAACACTCTGTCATGTTTGGTGCAAATCAGTTTCTCTGTGATGCTCATGTATAACTATGGTTATTGCCTCGCTATCCGCCATCCCATCAAAAGGCATTTTTAAATGCAACAGAAGGGAAGAAACTTTTTGTTCCCTGAAGGCATACTTACTCAGACTTATGTGTGCCCTGCAGAAATGCACTTGCAAATGATATTTCGATAATAGGTCTAATGTCAACTACACTACAGAAATAAAGATCTCAGCTGCATTGTTACATTTGTTATGGCTTTATACTGACACTAGCCATTGGTCATCCCTGATCAAAACACTTTGATATTGTTTGAAAAATGTGTAACTGCAGACATCAATTCATCAGAATATGAACACACGTACATCAGCACTTGCATTCCTGCTCTTTACAAAATGTGTGTGTCTGTGGGTGTCTGTATGTGTGGCTGAGTGTGTTGTTATCTGACTATCTCAAGGATTACTTGCATACAATTAGACCCTCTTAGTAACAGCCTGAATATCATTGCTGGAGCCTTCCTGTGTCTAAGCTAAGTATATTTTTCTGGCACTTCAGAGTTGTGTACTGTTAATTGTTGCTTGACTAATTTTATATCATTGTTGGCTGATGTCAGAGTTGTGCACTGCTATTTTTGCTTCACTGTATAGTTTTTCAGATCTCTGCTGAAGGTGTTGGTTTTCCCTACCTCCCTCTATTTCTCTGTGTCTTAAGTTGGCATAACTGGTGCTAGATCCTGTGTGTTATCTGACTATCTCAAGGATTACTTGCATAAAATTATACTCTCTTAGTAACAGCCTGCATATCATTGCTGGAGCCTTCCTGTGTCCTGACAGAGTGCTCTTCAAACTATCTGGAGATATACAGAGCTAAGTATATTTTTCTGGCACTGCAGAGTTGTGTACGGTTAATGGTTGCTTGACTAATTGTATACCATTGCTGGCTGACTTCAGAGTTGTGCACTGTTATTTTTGCTTCACTGTATAGTTTTTCAGATCTCTGCTAAAGATGTTGGTTTTCCCCACCTCCCCTTATTTCTCTGTGTCTTAAGTTGGTATAACTGGTTTTACATCCTGTGCGCTATCTGACTATCTCAAGGATTATTTGCATACAATTAGACCCTCTTAGTAACAGCCTGCATATAACTGCTGGAGCCTTCCTGTCTCCTGACAGAGTGCTCTTCAAACTATCTGGAGATATACAGAGCTAAGTATATTTTTCTGGCACTTCAGAGTTGTGTACTGTTAATTATTGCTTGACTAATTTTATATCATTGTTGGCTGACTTCGGAGTTGTGCACTGTTATTTTTGCTTCACTGTATAGTTTTTCAGATCTCTGCTGAAGGTGTTGGTTTTCCCTACCTCCCCCTATTTCTCTGTGTCTTAAGTTGGTATAACTGGTGTTACATCCTGTGTGTTATCTGGCTATCTCAAGGATTACTTGCATAAAATTATACCCTCTTAGTAACAGTCCCATCTCTTTACCTCATTCTACCTAATAGAATTTTTCTGCACTTGTTTTTAGTCATTTTTAATTTAATTGCATTTTTTAAACTGTTTGGTGTGACATGCTACATACTCAAGTGTGCTAGCTTGCACTGCATTTGAATTGTTTTTACTGCTGTTTTAGCTACTTTTTTGTATAAAAAAAAAATCTAAGCCTGTTTTCTACCTTTCCTATAACTAGTGTAGTCCAGATTCAGATTTGCTGTATCTAGGACTGTATGTAAGCTTCTGAGTCCCCCAAGCTTTCTGTGTTGGAGGGAAGCCTTCTAGCTTATCATTGGGAGTGGTAAGCACTAGGTAACCTATCTACCACATAAGGAGTGGTTCTGGCCCAGAAATTGTAGTTATTAGCTGTTTGGGCAGTTTTTCCATCTCTCTCAACTTTCTGATTTAAAAGCCCACATTTGCACTTGTTTCCCCCCTTTCCTGTAACTAGTTTAGTCCAGACACAGATTCTTAGTTTTAGCACTTGAATTTGCTTATTCGTGATCAGCACTTGTTCAGAACTTGTAAGCACCAAATAACCTACTAATTACTAAAGCACTCAACCTTCCTCATTACCTAGAGGAAAACAGTTTTGGTACTTACTTTCCTCACTTGCTTAGAGAAAAACAGCTCTTGTACTCACTTTCCTCACTTATCTAGAGGAAAATATGTTTTTATTCAGGCATGCCCAAGGGTCAGCTCCCAGTGTTCTCTCCTGTCTATCTGATGAATCTGGGCATCTTGGGGCAATCTAGAAATTGCCTCATGTACACAAACAACCCTCTCCTCCTACCACCCAAACACTACAACCTGTGAGAAATGGACTTATCCAGCCAAACTGGAGGTAAAGCTCTCTCCAACCAAGACTGAACTTGACAGTCAAGAGGAGAAGGTAAACACTTGCACCACACCACACTCATCACATAGTCTCACTAAATCTACACCACCAAAATCCACACATAGAAACACAAAAACATTTATGGAGGCTCTTAATAATAATCTGCTCAAGCAACAGAGACCTCCAAAGCAGAAATGCAAGCAATCTCCGCCCCCAACACAACCCAAATGACACATAGCCTGCAGACTCAGTGTCCCACTCAACAACAGCCAATAAGGCAAAACAACGTACTGAACACACTAGTCATAGCTGACTCTATAGTCAGGCACACAGATGTCCCGCTCACCAGGCTAAACAAGGAGAAGGTTACTGTCAGCTGCCTGTCGGGTGCCAGGATCCACCACATATCTCACGCACTCAGGTCACTCCACAACAAGTACAAATATGACTCTGTCATTGTCCATGTTGGTGTGAACGACCTGAGACATACCTCCCTAGACTACATGAAAAGAGACATGGAAGAGCTCTCCGATCTTGTAGCCCAGGCAGGTATGACCCTAGCCCTGAGTAGAATGCTGTCATCACCCAGAATCATACCACAGTAGAAGGACAAAATGATTGATTTCAACAATTGGCTAAGCTTCTGGTGTCATTCTAAAGGGATCCAGTATCTGTCTGCCTGGGATGACATGGTCGACAGACCACGATGCTTTGCCAGAGATGGCCTGCACCTGTCACCCCTGGGATTCCGGATACTGGCTAAGGTTCTTGCTGTTCCTATAGTGCCTTTTTTAGGCACGGTTCAAATGACAAGCTCACCACCATAAGAGGAACAGGCAAGCAAAAACTGAGGGTGATGCTACTCGATGCTAGAAGTCTAAATCTCAAAATGCACTCACTCACTCGAGGCACCCCTTAAAATGGAGAACATTTATATCTGTGCAGTGACTGAGACCTGGTTTAAGGCTGCAGAGACCACCCCTGCACTACCGGGCTATAACTCATAGCACACTTTTCGGCCATGTAACCTGGACCAGAACACCAAAGGCAGAGGTGTGTCCATATTCATTAAGGATATCGACACCTCCAGACTAGTTGCTCAGCATAATGCAGCCGAGGTTATCCAAGTGCAACTAACTCTGGGTAAAACTGCAATCCAAATTGTAGCTTGCTACAGCTCCCCTACCATGCCCCAGGATTCCTACTCCTCTTTCCTTGATGTATTGGAAAATATTAGGGCTCAACCAAACACCCTAATAATGGTCGATTTCAACTACCCCACCATTAACTGGGAAAACTACTCATGTACCAACTCCTTCGCTCAACGCTTCCTGAAATTCATAAACTCCAATGCCCTGGATCAAATTATCCACACACCCACCAGGGGCAACAATATTCTAGATCTAGTCATTACTAACATGAGTGACCTGTGTTCCACACCTGAAGTCAATGCCTCATTGGTCCGATCCGACCATAAGCTAATTACCCTAGATATTCACATCCTGCCCCCACCCCCCATTAAGGAAACCACAGTAAACAATTTCTCCAAAGCCAACTTCATGCTTCTTAAGACAGAAGTGGTGAACTTCATGACACCAATGCAGATGGACAATACAGTTAGGACTACTGAATCCTACACAATTGCTCTTTATAAGCTGTTACACGAGCGCATGGATAGTGCTATCCCAAACAGAACCAAGACACTATCCTCCAAAAAAAGGAAGACAATCTGTTGGTTCCCCTGCAATAAACAAACTGTACAACAGAAGGAAGAAACTGTTGCAAAAGAGAGTAAAATCCCATGAGTGGAGGAGATCCCTGGTCAGCCTCAGTAAGAAGCTGTGATCCCTGATAAAATCCTCCAAAGCTAGTTACGAAAACAAAATCGCCACTGATTCTAAAGACAACCACAAAGCATTTTATAGCTATGTCAAGAATCTCAATGACAACACTCAGATCTGCTCTGAGTTACAGCACAATGGCACTAAATATACAGACCCAACTCATATTGCCAACATCCAGGCAGATAGGTTCAGTGCTAACTTTACACCCCTCTCACCCCCTAAAGAGCCCATCTCTATACCGGAAGAATGCAAAGTTCCTGTAATCACGGCTGCACAGGTAAAAACCACACTCTCCAAAGCCAGGAACACAGCATCCATGGGACCATACAACATCCCAGGCTGCGTTCTACATGAACTACAGAACGAACTGGCACCCCACCTAAGTACCATGTTCAATCATAACTTCACCTCAGGCTTTGTGCCTGCTGAGTGGCGCACAGCAACGGTTATCCCAATCCACAAGGGGGGAGCCATCACGGACCCCGGGAACTACCGTCCTATTAGCCTCATGAACCTGGTCTGCAAGGCCATGGAACGTATCATCATAGAACATATAAACAAAGACACTGATAATCTCCAAACTCTGGACCCCACTCAGTTCTGGTTTGTAAAAGGCACATCATGTCTCCTAAACCTGATAGACTTCTTTGAAGCAGTCAGCAAAGCTGTACACGAGGGTAAGGTGGTTCACACAGCCTATCTAGATCTTGCTATGGCTTTTGACACCAACCCCCACTCTGGAATTATAGATAAAAACACTAAACTAGGTATAAATCCCTATGTCACAAGATGGGTTGCCAACTGGTGCACTGACAGAACCCACACTGTGAAAGTAGCAGACTCCAAATCCGACTTCAGACCAGTGACAAGTGGAGTACCACAGGTTCAGTCCTGGGTCCTCTCCTGTTTGGTATCTACTTCACTGAAGTACAGGCTAACACAGAAGGTCTTTGGCTAATGAAGTTTGCAGATGACTGCAAACTAGGAGCCATAATCGAAACTCCTAACGATGTGGACATCCTATAAAAGGGCCTCACTGAGACAGATGCCTGGTGTCAAAGCCATGGCCTCAAGCTTAATGCTAGAAAGTGAATTGCCATCCCCTTTGGTAAATACTCTGTACCCATGAACTACAGCATAGGCGGAGGTATACTTAACACCGAAAGTGTGATAAGAGACCTTGGGACACAGGTGGACAGTAGTCTCTCCTTTGATAATCACATCACCACAGTAATCAGGAAATCCATCTACGTGGCACACCTCATCACAAAAGGTCCAGAGGTAGCATCCAGAAAAAAAGAGGTCATTGTTCCCCTCTACTTATCACTCATTAGACCCATTATAGAGTACAATGCCCATTTTGGTATGTACCTCACAAGACATCTACAACAACTGGAAAGGCCACAGAAATACCTCACAAAGAGGATTACTGGCCTCAAACAGATGCCCTACACAGACTGTCTCAAAAAACTCCAGCTTTACTCCATCACATATCGCCTACTCAGAGGTGATCTCTGCCTAACATACAAAGCTATGTCAAACCCAGAGCTGTTGGACATGCTCCACTTAAAGAAGTCCCAATCTCTCCGAGCTACACGCTCTAGGGACCTAAACCTTGTCTCACAATAAACAGAACATGCTGGAGGGATAGATTCCTATCCCAGAGACTTCCCTTACTCTGGAATAAACTACCTATCTATATCAAACAAAGCTCCTCATTAGTACTCTTCAAGAAAAATCTTGATGATTGGATGGGGAATAGGAAATTCACCCCAGGGATCACTTCTGTGGATCTGCTCAACAGTGGTACAGGAAAATAATTTACTTGAGTGGCAAAAGCCAGGGTACCTTTTTGGCTGGGCTTGTATAGGCCCTAGGGCTGATAGCCTAGTATCTACCTATGAACCTATGAACCTATGTTCACAACACATTGAGAAAAAGGTACATGTATGTCTCACTTCTGCAACATGCATTCATGACAGCTTATTTCACATAGATTAACAAGATGACTTAAAGAATATTGTAACATTGCAAGTACAAAAGCAAATCCGAAATACTGACTTTGCAAACATTATGACGATGTCATCCTCTATAAAGACTACTATGACAATGGAAATCAGACTTTTGTGACAGCACAAATGTTAAGTACTGTGCTCTGCAACTGGATTAGCTAGTTAGGTAGGGGGTCAAGTTCAAATTGCACAACAGTCAACTTGTGTGTTTTCCTGTATGTGTAACTGTGTGTGCGTGTGCATAGTCAGAATAGTATACGTCTAATTCTTAATGTCATTCCTCAAGTCTCATTGAGAAGAAAGGTTTTATAGTGATACATGACTACACAGCAATTTTTTGCAGCCCTCACATCTTCTTCCCAACATACACTGATGATGTCATCTGCTATAAAGTGTTCTCTTACAAATGTCAGACTCGTGCCATCATGCTAGCTTTAAGTACTGTGTTCCCTAGCTTGTGTAACTAGGTAGGTAGGAGTTTTAATCTTACTGCAGTTAACTTGTGAGTGTGTGTTCAGTTAGCACTCCTTCTGTAGACCATTTTAGAGCAGCATGTGAGACACTCCTACTAACATCTTCTTTTCACCAGACACTGATGATGTCATCTGCTGTAAAGTGCTCTCTGACAGTATGAAAGTTAGACTTGTGACGTGGTGCTAACATTAAGTACTGTGTTCTGTAGCTAGTGTAGATAGCATTCTTGTTTGTGCATTTTCAGTTAGCTCTCCTTTTGGCGACCATTGTAGAGCAGCATGTGAGGCACTCCTACTGACATCTTCTTCTCACCAGAGAATGATGATGTCATCTGCTATAAAGTGCTCTCTGAAAAAATAAAAGTCAGACTTGTGCTGTTTTACTAGCATTAAGTACACTGTATCTGTAAATAACTATGTAGGGGGTACTAATCTCATTGCAGTCAATTCATGTGTGCATGTTAATTAGACTATCAGCTTGGAGACAACATTAAAATGGCATGTGAGACCACAACTATGCCATACATTCCTACCTACTTCTTATTCTGAACATACAATGATGATATGATCCTCTTTAAAGTGTACTCTGACAGTATTGTATTCAGATGTTTGTTTTGGCATAAACATTGACGCCTGTGTTCTCTAGCATGTATAACTAGATAGCTTGTGGTTGTAATATCATAGCAGACAACTTGTGTATGTGTTAATTTCCCCAGGAGTGTGTAGATATTTTTACACCAAGATGTGACTCCACATCTATGTTATACATTCCTCCAAACATCTTTTCTTAGCATACAGTGATGCTGTCATTCTCTTTAAAGTACACTCTGGCAATGCAAAGTCAGACATCTGTGGTGGTGCTGTTGCATTTTATGGAATCAAATTTGTATATATACACAGGCCTAATGTTCAAATCTAACCTCATTCAACTGTTGTGTGTGAATAGTATGAGTGATTGCTAATTTTGTCATGCTGTGGTGCACATGTGACTTATGGACAGAGGCAGTATGTAATACAATCAAACACATATGCACATACTCATACTATCTTACATCCTATAGATATAGTGATTTGGGTTTAAAGGCTAGAATAATGGCAATGATTTTGTGTGATGTTGACCATTAGCCTAGTAATGTACTATGACCCTCCGAACATTGAACATGTCAATGTTGTCATCCACATGTGCTATGCTGGGGTCTAGTTGCACTGTATCTCTACAACACTATATTCCAAACTGTGATTCAAGCTACCATATTGATGGCCACTGCTGCCATTTGGTTACATGTTCCTTCCATAACAACTTTAGTGATATGCCTCCTGTGGACTGTTGACATGGCTGATGTTATGTATATTGCAGCCTTACTAAGGCTTGTGTTCTTGTACTGCAGAATACTAACACTCTGCACATTTTTCATTCAACTAAACAGTGACACTTGCAGTAAGTGTATGTGTATAACAACCATCATGAAATGCTATGTGACATGCAACAATATTGCATCATGCTAATTACATGGGCATGTATGCCTTGTTTCATCCACATATTGTAATGCTGGTATATACGTAAACATATAACAAGTTCAGATTAATTTTCAACCTTGGGGAATTTATTGTTTGCACAAGTGTGTTGCTATTGAAAAGGATTATTCTGGTGTTGTCCAACAGCATTGTGTGATGTTCAGCATTTGAGTCATTAACTGTTCTGCATTCACCTCATTTGTAATGTGGTTATGTATGGTATTAGAGCCCTCATCTTTTAAATGGCAAACATATAGGCATATGATGTGCAAGTGATGTAATGATGTGAAATAGGTAGAGCTGTATGATTGTGTTAACAGTTCCACTGTGTATCATGCAATGCATTCCCAAGGCTGTATTTGGGGGTGTCGTCACAAATCGTTTTTTACGTAAGTACAAAATCTTAAGGGGAATACACAGCTATGTGCACAGATGATTGTGGATGGCACCAATAATACTCATCTGGAGGCAACAGACAACATGCCAGCTGACTGATTTAGATCAAACTGCACCCCTCCCCCCATTTCCACTGGTTGTCACCCAGAGTATGCATGACATGCAAACATTACTCAGCATATTTTCATAATAGAGCAGATCATCTGTGCACTTTATAAGGCTAAAAACATGACATCATTGAGCCCTGACAATATCCTAGGTTGCCTTATCAATAAATTAGAACATGACCTATCAGACACATTTAAATCCCTATTTAATCACAGCCTCCAGATAGGCTATTTTCTGTCAGAATGATGGACAGCAACAATCATCTGTCTGAACAAGGGGTGACTATCATCTGGCACAGGAAATTAGAGACACGTAAGCCTGACTAGTTTCATCTGTAAGCCAATGGAAAGAATCATCATGGACCTTATCAACAAGAGCATAGGCAATCTCCTGAGTGTAACCAACCCATTTTTGATTTCATTAAGGCTAGATTATGTCTGATAAATCTGGTTGACTTCTCTGAGAAGGTCACAAAGGCTATGGATGTGAAAAGTATGTGCATCCCACCTACCATGAACTGGCCAAGGCATTTAACACAATTTCACACTCAGATATTAAAGGGAAACTGTCTCAACTGGTCAGTGGGTAGCCCAATTAATCACCAACTGGGCACATACTGTCAAAGTGTTTGAATTCACCTCTAGCAAGAGGCCAGTGACCAATGCAGAATTATAGGGTTTGTTTGCTATTTAATTCACAGAAGTCAAGGCAAACTTAGACAGCCTTTGTCCAACCAACTTTGTGGATGACTGCAAATTATGGAGAATCCTTAAATCCAGTAACGGTATTGATATATTGCAGAAAGTATTAATGTACACAAATGATTGGTCTCATTGCCATGAAGAAACACTGTCTAAAAAGCATACTTATTCCCTTTTGTAAAGCAAATACCCAAGCTAAATGCAATATATACAGCACACCTCAATGAGTAGACCCAGTGGTACATGATCTGGATACTCAGGTAGATTGTAATTGAAATATTAAACCACAGTGTGTAAACAGTGATAACAAAATTCCTTCAACGTGGCACAACTCATACATATGGGCATGTCATCCAGATCAAAGGACCTTATAATTTCATTGTACTCAGCCCTCATCAAAACAATAATTGTGAACAATGAGCACTTTTGCATGTAACTCACCACACATCTGCAACAGCTGAAACCCATATAACTGTATTCTGTCATAGACTACTAAGGGCCAAGTTGTGTTTGGCCTACAGGGCAGTCTATAATCTGGCCCTGATGGAAATGTTACACATTGGTAAATCAAACTGCATAAAGGTCACTCATTCCAAGGATGTTAAGCTAGCCTCTGACATAATAAATCATGAATGAGAGATAGAAACTTCTCTCAGACACTACCCCTTCCCTGGAACAAGCTTCCCATTCATGTGAAGCAAAGATCTTTCCTGACCCTATTCAAGTGCAACCTACATCAATGGATGGTTAATGGTAATTGTACTCCAGGTGTTGGACCCATGACCCTCATGGATACAGGCAGCTGGTCTTAGATAACATAACATAGGTTCATAACTGTGTGAACTTATTCACATAGCTATTTAAAATTGTGAAACTCATGTTAAATACAACTAGGCTTTTATGTCATCTTGGAGCATTAGCCTAGTATGCTCCAATGAACCTATGAAACTATTAAGTCCAGTTGTATCCCAGGTATAGCTATAGTTTTACTGTACAGTGACATAACAGTACATCACATCAGCATTACTACTTGATAGTTTGCATGAACAGATAGGCATGTCAGGATTTCATGCCAGTATAACACCACTGGCAATGGCAGGAGATCAGTGATCATGTGGCACATATCTGTGTTTTGACATGTGCTTATAAAGTGTGCTTCATGCATTGTTTGATATGTGAACAATATCACAGGGACAGCTTCCTCACACATTAATGCTTGACTTTGCACTGCTGCAGTTGCTGTTCACATGAGCATAGTTGATGCATTGTCATCAGTCTCACATACTGCTGTACCATTCATAATAACACACCAGTTCTTAAGTCACACATCAATTGCAGATGCTTCAGTCAATATCCATTGCTGTTACATGTAGCATATGCATGCAATACCCAGCAATATGTAGGGAATCCACTCTTAATAGTGTGTTGTTTGTAAGTGTTGTTATTCTTATGGCTGATACCTATGTCAGCTAGGGATGGTTCAGTCAAGTGTATTAAGTGTATTACATTTGGCATAGTGAGCCTGCACAGATCTTATTGCCCATACAGAACTATTATTTGTTATGCACACCTATTAGGAATTGACAGTGCAGACTTCCCTTCAGGGTGTTGTACAAGATACGCATGTGATACATTCTACTGAGTTGACCCCATTAAATACAGAGATCACTGACAACATTGATGGCAAGGGTTTGATTCTTGCACGTGTGGCTTGTGGCTTATGTGTCATGCATACCTCTCAAACGGCCAGGATTTCCCTGATTTCAACTCCAGGTTTAACACCATCCCACTTAACCCCTCCAAAGATGTTTATTTAGGAAAAGGGGTGGTGAATTTCCCTTATAGAATACTGGCAATCATTACAGTTGCACATGTCTGTTCCTACAGAACACATATAATAACTTACACTCACATATTCTGTTGATGTCACAAATTAATATTGTTAATATTTTAAAATTGTTTCTGATTTTGCCTGCTTCTGTCAGCAGTTGTCCACACAAGTCTGCTACTATGTCTCCATGATTGGTTGTAAGGTATGCTGTTATTTTAGTCATGTTCAAGCAAGTCATTTTGCAGATCTGCAAAACATGCACATACCCATAATTGTATATACAATCCTTGCTAAATGTCCACTTTAGTGACCATGTCAGTGATGTTTATAGCACAATCATTCATCTCCATTGGCATGTACCCTTGTGTGACAGTTACATATATTCTATCATGTGTGATGATATACATATACTTGTACAGGAGATGTAAACAGCAGTACATACTGTGCTGTCTACATATGTGCTTAATGTTATGCTACTGACTTTTCTTGGAAGTATACATACATTGACATATTCTGTCTGGGGTATGTTGCCATATTTTACATGCTCTCTTCCTCTTTCTCCATTCCTATTATTCATGTCTATGCCTAATTTAATCAGCACTCATTCCCTGCCTGCTCTGTTTAAGTTGCATTGTATTTGCCTTGCTCTTCACCCGGCCATCTATTTCAGTTTGAAGATACTTGTTGTAGTGTAATTTGCAATAAGTGCACTTTTCTATAGTGTGTTAATACTGAACTTATTGCAGTATTTTCACCCTGGTACTCATTGTGGCTGTCAACGCACTCTCGAAGACCAGGTTTGCCCATAGGCAAACTTGTATGCATGTTCTTTCTGTGTTTGTAGTAAAAGAAACAACAACAAAATAAACTAAACAAACCACTTTCGGCACTGAGAACCAGCTCTGTACACTCCGTATCCAACAAACCAATAACGGTTCTAATAGCTCCAATGAGTCCAATAGCTTTTGATAACTTTTAACTTTAATAACTGTGGTGTAAGTGCTTTCATTTAACTTGATATTAAACGTCACCAAACATCACTAATTCGTTACATTTTCATTTAAATAACAGCAACTTTCATTTGATTGGTCCCCAGCATGCATTTATACCATTATTAATTTTGATGTAATGAAATTAAAACTATAAAAGACTAACTATTCACATTTAATTATAGGTAACAGATTTACAATAAGGAATGTGACATATAATTTAAAAGGGAAATATAATTGTGATACCAAGGCAGTAGTGTACATTGTGATATGTGTTTTTTTCCAAAGTTTTTACGTTGGCAAAAACAGAAAGGCGGTTCATCCAGTGAGTTTATGAACATGAATATAGCATCAAGAAATTGAATTTTATCAATGCTTTAGCTAAACATGTCTATGATAATACAAGTGGTCAGGAAATCCTTCTACATGGCACACCTCATCACAAAAGGTTTCTCATCCAGAAAAAAAGAGGTCATTGTTCCCCTCTACTTATCACTTATTAGACCCATTATAGAGTACAACCCTTCTTTTGGTATGTACCTCACAAGACATCTACAACAACTGGAAAGGCCACAAAAATACCTCACAAAGGATTACTGGCCTCAAACAGATGCCTTACGCAGACCGTCTCAAAAAACTCTGTCGCATATCACCTACTCAGAGGCGATCTCTGCCTAACATACAAAGCTATGTCAAACCCAGAGCTGTTGGACATGTTCCACTTACAGAAATCCCAATCCCTTCGAGCTACACGCTCTAGGGACCTAAACCTTATCACCACAATAAACAGAACATGCTGGAGGGATAGATTCCTGTCCCAGAGACTTCCCATACTCTGGAGCAGGCTACCTATCTATGTCAAACAGAGCCCCTCATTAGCACTCTTCAAGAAAAATTTTGATGATTGCATGGGTAATAGGAAATTCACCCCGGGGATTACGTCTGTGGTTCTGCTTGACAGGGTCACAGGAAAATAATTTTCTTGGGTGGCGAAAGCCAGGGTACCTTTTTTGGCTAGGCTTGTACAGGCCCTAGGGCCAATAGCCTAGTACCTACCTATGAACCTATGAACTCATCAATTTAAATACATGGTTATAGATAGTGTGGAAATAGGTGAAAAGACTGAGTGGATGTTATATTTAGAAAAGAAAGCGCTGTTATGGCAAGTAAGATTACATGCTGACAGCTGGGCAGGTATAAATGAATGTAGTTCCATAATTACTATGCTGAGGTTAAACGCATTGGAAAGGAATAAGTTGTGAAGTTAAATGCGAATAGTTAGTCTTTTATAGTTTTAATTTCATTACATCAGTATTAATAATGGTTATAAATGTATAAAGGAAACAGATGTTATACAATTTTAATAATGGAACTGTGTTTTAAATACATTTCAAAGTAGGTGGGTATGTTGGGGACCAATCAAATGAAAGCTGCTGTTATTTAATTCATTCACTTCAATGGAGCTCAGGAAGTTTGCTTGTAACTTCCAATAAGCCTTTTTACAGAATCAAATTATGTCCTCACATTTCAAACAAATGTTCATCTCTCTGGAACTATAACGATTATGAAAGAAGTATAAATGGCAAACTTTTCAGCACAAATTATTTTTTATAGTGGTAGTATTCTTTAAGTTTTAAATTGTAAACCACATTTTTTAAGTCACAGTAAAGACAGTAACTGCTACATTTGTAATATTTTGTAAACAACTTACAGTATCTCAGCAACCACTCAAGTTACACAAATACTGTTAGTAGCATTTTTTTTCATCTAGCTGAGAGCATTCATATGAGGCTAAGGAGTTCTGTCTGTGTTACTTCTTTATTGAGATATTTAGAAAATGTGAAAAATTATATCTATAAAAATTATTATAATAAAAACAACAGTTAATATCTATTTTCCTGCACTAGACAAAGGTCATATATTAATGCAGTTGAGTTTGCTACTGTGTAAGCTTTAAGATGAAATATTTTAAAACCCTATACATAGCATGGTTTTGGAATTATTGACACAAATATAAATGATCAATATTTGACACCTAGAGACATCAGTAGGAGTTAACTGCAGATGCACCTGGACGTGTCACTCGGATGTAATGAGTTAAATGGAAATGTAACAAATTGTCCCGGTCCCCTTCAATAAACACGGCACACCAAATGACATTTGATGACCTTTATTAAATTTCCATAACATAGCTTTGTTCACCAAATTCATTAATTACAGCCATTCATAATATAATTGATTCTAAACACAGCATAACATCCTTGTAATGTTAATCAGGGCAGCATAACAACTCACCCTGCTCCAGTAAGCAGCGTCCATACCTCTGCTCGCTTACTTTACTTATGAAGCAGCGTCCCAACTCACGTTATACACCATTCATTGAATTACATTCCACCAAATAAGCAGCATTCTTTCCTCAACTTGCTTATCTATTCAGCAAGCTTCCTCCAACTACTCATTTCCTTTCCCCAGATCCTTGAAATGAACATCCACACACCAGAGGGGGAACAGAAGAGTGCAAGCCTATCACTCTTCTCTGCCTACCCCACTGATAAATAACCCTAATCCCCCCAACTCACCAACGAAAAAAGGGAGGGTGGGTGGATAGCAAGTTCATGCCAAAATGTGATTGCTTAACCCAGCTACATTAGACTAAACCTCTTAAGCTCCTCCCCATCCTTATCTCATTTCCTCCCAACCATCCCTGCCTCCACTTAACCTTTTCACCTTCTCAACCCACTTAACTCCACGTAATATTAACCTAACCCCCCCCCCCCATGAAGATGTCCCAGGACAACTTGGTTTGTTGCCAAACTTTATTTAGTGATGTCTGATGAAGTTTAATATCAAGTTAAACAAAAGCACTAACACCACAATTATTAAAGTTAAAAGTTATCAAAAGCTATTGGAGTCATTGGAGCTCTTATTAAACCGTTATTGGTTTGTTGGGAAAGGAGCATACGGAGCTGGTTCTCAGTGCCAAAAGTGGTTTCTTGCTGTGTTTGTGCTGCTCTGCACGGTTTTCTGGCTGACAAACATTGCTTATATTTGTGTAAGTGTAATGAGCGGTATGCATATGGGATTAGTGCTGCTGCTCATCGAACTAACATGCAAACTCCATGTAGGCTTCATATGAAGCCTACCCAGAGTTTATTGAATACCCAGGTAGGTATTTCTGAGATGGAGTAACTGGAAAAGTGGAGCCACAGTGATCAGTTATAGTGATGCTCTTAGCATTTATGAGGCATTGCCATGTACCAGAAAGCATAATATGAATCTTGTATGTATTTGTAATCAGTGTATTCATGCATAGTCAGTTCCACAATAATGTCAAGATTTTCTGCAGTTCTCTGTTTTTAGTGCTTTCTTCCTTGCCAGACTTTGGCTGTCATCTGTGTACATTACACAATTAAATTGAGGGAGAGTGAATTACATAGCACTGACAAATGCTTATCAGTTTATTCACAGATGGTTTAGTTATTTCAAGAACCTGCTGTAGTATGCTGTACTATATCTTTGGTAGAACTGAGAGGAAATTATAATTATTATTTTATTGCTTTAACTGGCACATACAGTATACATCAAAATCATCAGCATAATGGATTGCTGCAACACCAGGATGGAAATCAATATTTATGTGTTGCTAAATGTGATGTTTTTAACATTGTCATGTCAGTGTGCAAGTTAAGGAAATGAACGTCTCACAGCTACAGTCCTTGAACCTTTTATTGCTGCACTACATACTTCCAGATCATGCACTCATTTGCCTTCACCTGGCTACAGTTACCTTTGTGTATTTGTCTCCTGTTCAGCAGCTTAATATTACTCTACCTTGCATTAAGCAGCCTGCTCCTGTACAGCCTGATCTTTTTTTTGCTCTTACATTATTCTCTTTGCCCCCTTTCCAAACTTCTGTTATGCCTTACAAGACCCAACTTTCACATCCTCATTAATTTTGTTACATTTACTGTCAAGTCTCCATCTCAGTTTCCAAAACCAAGATATAACTACTGTCTTTAGTTTCTCCAAGACCTTTGGATTTCTAATACCGTGATGGAAATGGACCCCATTCCTAAGTCAAGGTATGATTAAAGTTCATTAAATTAGTATTTATTCAATCTTTAATGTTATCCAAAAGTGCTTTTCGAAGCACTCATAATGAGCCCAGAAATTAATCCTTCTGTAATTCATATGGAGTTTCATGTGCTGGTAGCATATCTAATTAGAGCTGCCTGGGTATCCTTCTTCCACATTGCTCGTATTTCTGTCTGCAAATCCTAATATTGTATGACTTTGTGCCTGTCTGTACATAAGACACTGCTATCAGGAGGTGTAACAATTTCAATGATTAATGCTACTTTTGTTTTCTTTTCATGGAATTCTATATCTGGTTTTCTCATATCTATTTTCTAAACTGCTGGTAATGGGTAATCCCATGTGATATAAACTTCATCATTCTCTATAATGTTTTATGGCTCATGTTTCCAATGCTTCTCAGCTACTTCAATAGTGTAGTTTGTACAATCCCCAATGTAACAGTCTTGCCACATTATTATGCATTTCACTATACAGACCCTTTGCAATAAGTATGTCATACCCAGCAACAACATTTGCGACTGTTTCCAGTTCTGTTTTATGGAACCTGCATTTTGTCTGTTTCCCCCACATGTTCAATCAACATTGTAAATCAGCATGTATGCAGCCCACTATCCTGGGCTGACAATATTAACCTATTCATCTTGTTGTTTATATTCACCTCTCCTTAATCATTCCAGAATCAATTCCTGATCAACATGAGCTTGTTCCAGGAGTTTACACTACTTGCCACAATATTTATGCCTTTTCCACATTTCTTGCCTTTTCATCAAATCCTTCTTATATTTTGTTTTGTTTTTGGCACATTTATTTACTGTATGATTTTTCTACTTCTGGTTTGATTTCCATTCCCACTTGGCACCGATATGCTTCTGCTAAACCACACAAGGAAGTATTCTAAGACTTTTTCTGCTCATGTTTTAAAACTTTCACTGTTTGTATCTGGTGAGATTAGCAGATATGTATATAGTCCCACGATTGCAGATCTATACATATAAATAATTTAGATTAGGCCCTTACCTCCTTCAGAATGAGGAATACATAATCTTGGTATACACTGATTTTTATATATCATTCGATAAGCGTGAATCTTTTTTCCTGTTTTCCTGTCCCACTGGTCTAGTACATTTTAAAGCAAATCAGTCATCCCAAAACTGTAAGTCAGAAAAGGAAGAGCAAAATGATTTATAGTTTAGACTTTGTATCACATTTCTGTCCCAAATTTCTTTGTGTAGCAGCTTAATGTGTCACCATTTTGCATGTTGACTCCATTCATTTGCTGTCTAGATTCATATATATATATACATATATATATATATATATATATATATATATATATATATATATATATATATATATATATATATATATATATATATATATATAGATCTACTTCAGTAGATCAAACTTTTACTAGTTCAAACCACATATGTCCAAGACCATATGTTCGAACTCGTAAAAGTTCGAACACTGACGTAAAACCACATAAAACCAAAAAACACAAAACTAAACATCTACAGCAGTGGGCTATGCCCCCCCTGCACCCCACACACCCCCTTACTTAAACATGCCAACTCCAAGATTGCACTATATTGCAGAAATGGGAAATCTTCCCTTTCTGCTCTATACGGAGATCTCCATTCTGTCAGATTGGATTTTGCAAGTTCAAACATATGGTCTCAGCCATATGTGGTTCGAATTATAAACGTTCAATCTACTGAAGGGGACCCATATATATATATATATATATATATAGGTAGATATATATAGATATTTATATATATATATTGGTATTGCATACTGACGTATCCAAAATAAAAATTTGTTATGGAAACATGGCCTTTGGTTAATTAGCATGAAATATGTCATAAATTCATCAGTGCTGTACACAACAGTTAATGTATACATGTATGCACACATGTGTGTGTGTGTGTGTGTATGTGTGTGTGTGTGTGTGTGTGTGTGTGTGTGTGTGTGTGTGTGTGTGTGTTTCTGTGTTCTTGGGGAATGCATTCTTTATACTGTTATACTGGATCACATGTACACACTAGGGGAAATGCTGCCTGTGCAATTATATAGTGTTGTAGTGTAATGGCAAAATATTCAAATATTGCAGCTTAGAATAAGCCACACAGCTAAAGGAAACTATAAGCAGTTTCTTTTTCTACCCAAAGAAAGGTATTGAATTATAATGCAATGAAGTATAATTAGACTTAATTTGCAACATTTCTAATAGATGCTGCAGTTACAACCCAGGTTCTTTACTGATTAATATACCTCATTAAAAATAGTATCAGTAATTGAAACCTAAGCACTAACATCATTAGTAATACATGAACTCTGTGCTCCTCATACCCAAGCAATTCTCATTACTATCACCAATAGAGATATCATCTGTAATAAAAATAAATTGCTTTGTACTGACACAGCTGCACTCAGAAAGGAACAAAATCAAATAGTTTCATGTAATACAAATAATCCACAATGCACTATAGATTTCCACCATTCATACAGAAATAATGTCACTTTCTGTTAGTAAATGCCACATTTCTGAACAGGTACAACTGCTATTAATTGTCCTCCTAGTACCTGTGCCATATTCCTGTCATCACGGCGATTTGAGTAACAACATGAATGCCAGAAGAGCTGCAGCTTGCATTTTGCAAGGATGCTGAAGTAAATGGGCATTTTAATTCCATTTTTAAATGAATTACAAAGACTTTTGAAGATAATTTTGATACAGTCCAGAAACAGTATGCATGCACAACAGTAGCTAACTGTTGGAGGTAGGTTTCCTCTGACCTTACACTTGATGTACATGCTGTTTAGCAAATATAATATAATGAACTTTAGAAATAAAATCTCCGACAGGAAGAACTCTTTCATGAAATTCAAAAGCATTACAACAAAGGTAAGGGTAATAGCAGAATTATCAAAAATTACCTTTATAGAAATACAAATTGCTGTGTATGACCCAGTGAATTTGACACACAAAAAGTTGAATTTGAAAACAGCACCTATAACAGTAGAATGTTTGCTAACATTTGGGTAATAAAAAAATAGATTTTAACAGATTTTTAAGGGGCAGTCACCACCATTTTACCAAAATATTTTATTATCTTCTCTGAATGTGTACAATGCATAAGAAAGTCCACATAGCACATGATAAAATGAATACCATTACAGGGTGGATTATATTGCCTCTGGTTGGGGTGCAAACTAATAAGTTCAGGGAGTTTGTATCACTCGAGTTGAGATTATCTCTGGGCAAGCATTTCTGAGGATGGACAAGGTTACCAATTTTATGGAGGAGGTAGTTGAAGTCTCCTAGAAGAATAGTGTTTACCTTAATCCTTAAGGACTCCATACTGGTTAGGCAGGAGGTATCGGCTGAGGGGAGCATAGAGGGGGTCTTGTGGTTTAGCTATGATATGATAAGAGGTTCTGTAATAGTAAATTGGATGTAGAGGTGTTCCAAGTTGTCTAATGATTCTGGAGGTAATGTATGTTTTTTGTGCATGTGTGATAGACATTGAAACCCTGCACCAAATGAACGCTTTCAATGGTCCTGGTCCAGGTTTCTGTGATGATTTATATATCAATATTTTCTAGGATAATCACTATTTGTAGGGAGTGGAGATTTTTGTTAAGACTACTAGTGTTTAGCAGCAATACCTTAACATTGTCCAGATTCTGTTTAGTTATATTTAAGCATCAGAAAAATGACATCACCTAAAACAACCATTATGTGGATGGAAAAGCTTTTAGGTAACATACAAAAGACTTGGATGATTGCTGCAGGTCATTCTTGGCAAAGCAGTTGCGCACTCTCTACCAACTATTTCCAGACTAATATGTTGCACCCACTTTGACTGACACCAGAAATTAAGATAGTTGTTGAAAATAATAATCTTTTGTTCATATTGCAGCATCTTTCTCAGTAATGTTAAAATGCTGCCGATGACTTGGTTCATACCTGCCTCAGACACATACTCTGACAGCTCCATCATGTTTCTGTTTATAGTCTGGGATGGCACATCTCAAGTCATTTACAACCACATGCACAATGACTATGTTATATGTGTATTTGTGGTTGAAAGACTTGTGTGCTTGAGATTGTGTGCTGATAGATAACTGGCCATGACTTTCTTTTTACACAGTCTGGTGAGTGGTGTATCAGTACATATCACTTTCTTGGTGTTATTATCCAGATAGTCTGAAAGCAGATTTGTAAAGACAGAAGGCTTTAGTTAGTGACAAAACTGATTTGCTGTTCTTTATTTTAGGAATTCTAGGAAGGTAGAATGACTGTAAGTCTGCTGTTGGAAGGATGAGACAAATTTCTTGGTTCATGCCTTTACATATTTATCTTTGCTTGCATGTTTGCACTGTTTTTACTAAGTCTGAAAACCTGTTATGTTTAAGCATTTGAGCATTTCAGATAATTTGTTTGTGTCTTTTGGCTTTTCTCGGTTAGGGGTCGCCAAAGCAGAACTCCGGTCCACTAATGATTGGCAGCTGATTTTTATGTACCGGCTTGCCAGACCTGACGCACAACCTTCAACGAAGGTATGTCCATTCACGCATGTCTCCATGCAGAAGACGCTCTAGCTGAGAATCGAACCGGACAGTGTCTTACTGTGAGGTGACAACGCTACCGTTGAGCATTTCAGATAATACTGGCATATATTCTTGTTGAAGTGATTGTAAGCAATTAATTTGGCCTCAATTTACTTTTATAATGCATGTTTTCAGACATTTCTGTAAGACATGCATCTAGTGAGATTAGTCACTTCCAAGGGAAATGCATCTTACCTTGAGGTGCAGCAACCCAGGAAATGATTGCAATGGAGTTGAAGGAAGACTAACACCTGCCTGATTCTGGTGACCATAAATACTGTTAAGATCTGTCTGAACCAAAGGGAGGCGGAACTAGTGGGTGTAATGTCAGCAAGATAATTCTGAATATCTGACCCCAAGTTTCCAAGAATACAGCTTGAGTGGATTGAACAGCTAACCATCTTCAAGAGTTTGTCCCAAAACTTCAACTCTGCACAGAGAAAGGTACTGTAAAACAGGACTTCATTAAGAAACAGCTATACAATGGCTGGCAGCTTAGAGGATCTGTGTGGACCACAGGTCAAGGAAGATAAGCTGGACAAATTCACCTCCATCATCAATTATGCTTTAGAAGACACAGTAGCAATAAAATACCTTGCTGCCACTAATGCCACTGATAGCAAAGCACTTGTGGCTTAGCAGGATTTTCTTCAGACAAGAAAACTGCAGGATGTAGAAGCATGGCCTGACCATTAAGGAGAAGAAATGGCCAATCTAACCCAAAAATTAGACAATTTGGAAAATCATCACAGATGCAACAATCTGCATCTGCTTGGGTCAAAGGAAGATGCTGAGGGTATGAATATAATATCATTTTAATAAAGAGGATTCACAAGCATTTGAACCCCCAAGCATGTAATATTTAATTCAATAATCACTGGCTTTGCTCCTGTACCAACCCAGATTAACTTTCCTTCTTCCTCTCTCTCTTTTCATCTACCATAATTACTTTCATTCTCCTCTCCCTATATCCTTGATAGCTATCCCTTTACATAACATATATGCAGATAAATGTTATCTCATATGTACTGTATGACCAGTGTAAAAAAAAAAAAAAAAAAAAAAAAAAACTTTTTATTTAATTTTTTAAAACATTTTATTATTTCTCTTTTGTTTTTGCCCCTATCATATTTGTATATTACATATATTAACTAACTCTGTTTTACCTATTGTATTGTATTGCATATTGCTGTTTAAACTTGTAATAACCTTTGGAGCTTTTCTCCCCGGGCCTCTACTGAAAATGGACATATATCCATTTGGACTAGCCCGGTCAACAAATGTAAAATAAAATAAATAAATAAATAATAAATAAATTTAGACTTTTAAATTCCCCAGTTAAACAGCATCTGCCACAGACAATCAAAGAAGGTAAGAAATTTCTGACACTGTGCCATACTGTGAAACTAAGTCTTCCCTCAGCTCATATTCGGGAAGAGGAAGAACTTTTCGGATTTTAAAGCCTTATACTATGAGTGACACACCAACTCTTTTCAATTATCTGGCTACTCTATTAGTAAAATTTAAGGGTGCTAAAGACTCCTTTACTAGTCTGGTATAATGTTATCTTTTTTTCAAAGAAATTTGCCTGTGGAAAACTTAACCCACCTGGCAGAGCAGAGTCTAGTACTATAGTAACAGCCCCCATGAATAATACTCCCTCACCACAAAGAGCTAAAAAAGTAACCAGCCCAAACACATTTGCTGCTATTGGACCAGGCACAGAGGGTCCTCTGGACAGTCATTGCAGTATGGATGACCTAGAAAATGAAGTGTGCTCACTGGAAAAGCTGGTGCATAAACATTTTTTAATCACCTTTTTGGACTACGAGTACAAAATGTCTTGAACCATTGCAAGTAGATAAGGATATACTGTAGATGCCACTTCAACTGATGACTCTGCAGTGCATGACTCTTATTCTGAAGACCCTGCAGTGCATGACTCTTATTCTGAACAACTGGATTCTTCTTCCCCTTCTGTTTTTTTTTCCTTGGTCTCATGACAAACCAGTGTACTCCTTTTTAAAGAGCAATTACCAATCTAAAGGGGGGGGGGGTAAAGAAGACAAAAAAAAGAGAAGAGACCAGTGAAATCTTGATCTACAAGCTGTTGGTGTATCTCATTTAAGCTTGTGGTTCAGCTCCCACTAACACTGAGTAGAGTATCATAGATTTCATACAAGATAATGTCAGCATATTGTAGTATTCACCACAATCTGGTATGTCCAGGAAAATAATACTATCCAAGGCCAGTTTGGCCTCAAACACCCTGCAATTTTCTTAAACTTTTTTTGATAGACTTATTGTCTGCTGTTACTTATCTGTTACTTAGACCAAGGTTATTTATTGTTAAGTGTATGTTTGTTCAAGTGTTTTGAATTTAGAGTATATGACATGACAATGTATAAATAGGACATGCTGGAGGGACAGATTCATCACCCAGAGACTCCCTATACTATGGAACAGAATCCCAGTCCATGTGAGGCAGAGCCCCTCACTGACTCTGTTCAAGAGAAATCTTGACGAGTGGATGGGAGATCATAGGTTTACCCCAGGAATCATCTCTGTATCACTGCTGGACAGAGGCACAGCAAACTAATAGGTATAGTATTCTCATCCTAAGGGGTGATGAAAGCCACACACACTCTGGCTAGGCTTATAAATGCCCTAGGGCAGATAGCCTAGTATGAACCTATGAACCTATGAACCTATGAAGTAGTAATCCAGACATACATTAATAATGGTAAAACTGTTGACCGTAAATGCTCATAGCCTGAGAATCAAAGTAAAGCTTAACTCCCTAGTCAACTGGTTAGTTAAATTAAACGTAGATGCATTGTACATGGAAGAACTCAAGATAAGTAGGAAACATTGTCACTGTCTAAACCAGATTATGCATAATCCCTTAATTGCTTAGCCTCCTCATCAAAGAGAAATGTTGCCATATTTGTACATCAATGCTCAGGATGATCCATTCTTGATTTGAGGACAGATAAAATGGGCAGATGAGCATTAGCTAAAAAGCATACCCCAGAGGGAGCGTTGATTTTACACTGTATCTATGAACCTAACAATGATGATCACTGTTTCTTCATAGTTTTGTCACTTAGCTGACAAACTTCAATGACCAACAATCCCTTGTGCTGTTGGGAGGAGACTTTAGTGTGATAGTAAATTCAGTTTAAGACAAAACTAACCCCCAAAGGGGAAGGGCACATACCAGTCGAGAAAGTTTTACTATTGTCTCTGTCAAACATGCACCTGATAGACATATGTTATGTATCCTAGCCCTCAGATCCTGGCATAGCCACTGGTACAACAGCTGTCTGGATTATTTCTTAGTGTCTGATGTCCTGATAACCACAGTGCAAGGGATAGAGATGCTACTGGGACTTCTTACAACCACACAGTAGCCCATTTACAGTTAAGATAGGTAGATGAGTCCATCAGTAGTGCTAAGAAGGGTATCTAGACCCACCAATTCTAGTAGACCCCTCAACAAAACTGGGGTGAAGCAGAAACACAGACATACATAACAAGGAATCCTCCACATAGTATGCCAATTTTTGCCTGGTGGGGATCTTTTAAATGGGTAATAAAAAAGCATATGTACCTCAGCCAAGGCTAAAGTGCTAGCTTGCATGGATGAGAAGTCCAGAGAATTGCAAGACAAGGAACACTGAGCCTTCATGAAGGTTAGAATTTCTAAATATAAGAACAAAGAAGCATGGAGGTTATAAAAGAAAGCTAAATTCCAACTAGGCCTTATCCAACAGGAACAATCCATTCTGTATCTGAAAAAAGCTGCTTTGCAGGCATGGGCACAGTTTGATAAACTGGGTAAATAGATCCAGTTGTAACCATCTCCACACACTATCAATTTACTTGGAGGCAGTTAAAACCTATGCTCAGTCTGAAACTGCCATACTGGTAGACTTTGAAAAAAAGCATTTGACAGCATTCACAGGGAGAACCTCTGGTGGATCTTGGAAAAGATGGGCTACGCCCCTTTTTCATCCAGTTATCTAGGCTCTTTATAACTCTCCCTAAGACACTGCTGTAATGGGGGGAAGTAATTTCACCAGTCTTTCCATTGGAGAATGGAAAAAGGCAAGGCCGCCCTGTCTCTCCATACTTATTTCTATTAGCTATGTGACCATTGCAGATCTGCTTCCTACATGACATGATTAAAAAGGATGGGAGCTGATGAGTATAGAAACTGAAATTCTGCTATTTGCATATTATTTTATTCACCTTACATAAGACCTGGCACATTATATCTCACGTCTAGAAAGTCTGCTAACCCAGTTTAGTGAATGGTTTAGCCTGAATGTGAACAGAGATACGATGTACCTATTTCCAGCTAACGCTTCTGCAGATGGCCTTAGGAATAGTCTTGGAAGACACAGTTTGTGTAAAGCACATCACTACACAAATATTTGGGGATTACAATTTGCAGGAGTGTGAATGACATGATAGCTTACAACTTGAAATACCTGTGGGAGTACCTGTTCTTACAAGTCTATGACTGGAGTGATCCTCACCTTTCATGGTGTGGCAGAATTTCAGCCATACAAATGAGCTTTTATCCTAAACTGCTATTTGATCTGTGACATCTCTCCACCTCTCCTGTCTCTTCTTCTTTGAAAAAAAAAAAATTAGAAACCTGATCACTCAGTATGTGTGGCATGGAAAAAGGAGAACTCTCCCTAGCTCAGATTTATTTCTTCCCAGGAAAAAAGGTGGTTGATGTCTAGTAGACATCATGCACATGGCAAGATCTGCAGCCTGCCTACTTTACCATACTATGCAAGATCAAGAAACCTCCCTAGGGATGGAAATAGACTCTAAAATCCAGATGCTTCTGTGGTACCACTTTGCCTGCCCACAACACATCAAAAGATGGTGGGCACTGCACTGGGCCCATAAAAGTCTTAGGAAGTTGTTCAGCCTTCATCTGAACCTAACTATCTAGTTAGATGTATTCCCAATTTGGGGCAGCCCATACCTTAGGATAGAAGGCTTTATCATTACTTTGGTATCTTGGTTTAGAAGGGGTATTCCATGCATAGAGAACTTACTAGATACTGCAGAAGGGGGTTCATTTGTGAAATCCTTTGCCCAAGTACAAGAGGTTTATAGCATCTCACCCAAAGATTTTTAATAATGCTTACAAATTCACCACATATTATTACAACATCATTATAGCAATAAACTTAAAACCTGTAGAACACATTTGGTATTGGCCATTGAGACAATGCTCGGTGAGCAAGCTCCAATAACTTCGGTTAAGGTATATCACTTGTACAGCCTTTTTTACTAAGCACTACAGTCTGTTTGCCAGGCAATTTCTAGAGGCTCATGTCTATTTCTTTTCTAATTATGAGCTAGGGAATGGGGCCCCTTAGAGCTTAAACTCCTTGGAATGTCTTCCCCATTCCCAAGACTAATTACACACCAATTAAAGTTATTATATGGAAGATATTGGACCCCTGTGAAGAGTAAGAGTAAGGACTATGCCTCTTTTGATTGATGAACAGCCTGTCCAATAGACATAGCAGATACCTGTCATGTCTTTTGGTCATGTTGGACTGTTTGTCCCATCTGGCAGTGTGCAATCTGTTGGGATAGCAAGGTACTAGATATTCACATCTCTGCTTCCCAAGAAGAATGGGTACTGGCATCTCACCTGTTGTGGAATAACTTGAATCATTATCAGAAATTCTGGTTATCTGAAATATCTGTTATTTCACATTTTTGCAGAACCTCAGAATGGACCTCTCTGAACAGTAATAGCGCAGAGTGATAGGTGAGACATATAAGGAAATACTAGCACCTTTTTGATATCAGTGTTGATTTCTGTTTTTCTAAAACCTGAAAAAAGGTGATAGTGAGGGCTGGGACAAAGATGTTCAAACTTTATGTGCTGAAGCTATTAAGCTAAGCACTTAAGGCACCTGTAATTGAAGAGTTATGTGACTATCTCCAGGACTCATTAAGCTCTGTGCAGGAATATTGCTATTCCTGCATGGAGTGGATCATGCCCGTGTAGAGCAGCAGCACACCTTGCATATTAATGAAGGCACGCTCCTGTACTGTCTACATGAACACGATCCATGTACAAGTGCAGGGGGTGCGTCCAAGCATTGCTCGCAGAGTACACACATCCCCTGTACTCTAGAATTGCTGTACAGCAATTCCAAAGCATGTACAGTGTCCGCAGACAAAATAAATACAGCCACTCACAACATAGCTCCCAACTGGCCAGATGTATGGAGAATGTCCACAGCTGACCCATATACATACATATATATATATATATATATATATATATATATATATATATATATAGACTTTCCCTCATAAAGTCCCCTCCCATCTTGCAAATGAAGTCACTAAACAGTGAGATACATTAGAGTTGCATAAGTAATACCCCTCCCAAAATGTCTGCTAACACAAAAGCAAGTATCCTAGTAGCTTCCTAAGTTAGTAAAAGTAATATTACAGGTTCTGTTTTTTTTTTTATTTCCACTCCCAATAAAGTTTAAGTGTAGCTGCATGGGTGTGCATGTCATGCAGCTATGCATAGCATAGCTTAAACATTTGAATGAACTAAACAGAACTAGACTATCAAAACAGTCCTAGTGTAGTGGTTAGAATATTTGTGTAGTATGCAGTGGTTCACGGTTCAAGGCCCAATTCCAGCCATACATTTTTATTTGTGAAAACAGCACCAAAAGTATATGCACCTAGAAATACATAGTAATAATATATATTTCTTAACCAGGGTAGTGTAGCTGATCCAAATGTGAGTTATCAGTGTAGTACAGATGCGTCATTAAGAAGGAATCAACCTCACAATCCAGATAGTCCATAAAATGAAAGCTGAGCAGTGCTAAATTCTGCCCAGCTATGCTTAGCCAGAGTAAGCATTGCTGAAATATGTAGGCTGAACAATAATTAGCATAGCTAAGAGGATTTGTGCACTGATAAACAGTGCTTAGTATCTACCTCTGCAAGCAATGCTTATCTCAGCTAAGTGGGTTTGCCCGTTACTTGGCTTAGCTCAGCATATTCAAATTAGACCAATCATGGCAAAGAACAGGAATCCAGCCCTACTTAAACCCCACAGGCAGGAATATAACCATAATCAGTCGTAGCTGATCACTGCAGTCACTATGGCTGGTGTTGGAGAAGGTGAGCGCTATCGGGTGCAGTGTTGGGGCATTCAGGAGTCCAGCGTCACGTTTGGATTCCTTGTAAAAAAAACATGAAGAGTGACTGCTGCAGGACCAGTACCAGGGCTCCCAATACAAAGTGGAGGCTGGGACAGTCTTGCTCGTGACCTCACCAGTGCAACTGGCATCCCTCAAATAGGTGAGCTGGTCCGGCATCACTATGCTGACTTGAAGCGAAGGAAGAGGGGACCTCTTGGAGCAGTGCATCCAAGATGCTCAGGTGTGGAATGTCCCAACAGTGTGTAAGTACCACTATCAGTTTTCATGTATCAGTGTCCAGCCTAAATATGACATGGAAAGGAATGCATAAATGTTTCTCTATCACCTGTTAAGCTGCAGTAGAGAGGACTGCAAACTTGGAAGCCCATGCCAGCAGGCTGCTAAGGCTGAGTTGCGAGGCTGGTGAGTACTAATCTAGCTACCAGAAGCCAGGATAAATAAATAGAATGCAGTAGAATTTCACCTGCCAGTAGTTAGTAATGTGTACTCTTTGTACTGAATAAACAAGACATTAGCAGAGTAATACTGATGTACAGGATATATATCAGTAAAAGTGCAGCAGTACCTGTCAATAAAACTCTAAACACCAGACTGTTGTGTGTACTTTGGAATATGGTAGTTCAAATGTAGATGTGTAATGTTGATGTTAACAGACTAGCTATAAGAAATGTTTCATGCACCAGGATCTGGTCCCTGAATAGTAATGCTGTGTTAACCATTGTTTTCCATACTCTAATATGTCAAGGTCTAACTACAGATTATAATAAGCATCTGCCATGCATGAATATCAGAATTACAAGGAAGACTGTCCAAACAACACACTATTGTACTGAAAACATGCAGAAAAGTAGCAGTTGTTCCACAGTAACTCATTGTGATGAAACATAGCTTGTGTTGCCCATTTTTTTCACAAACAGTCATGGTTCAAATCCCAGGAGTACTATTAAGCTGTGTGCATAATCACATCCAAGAATATGTGAATATGTGTAGAAACAGTCAGGTATTGTTAACAGAAATTCCCTCCACAGGTCTGCCAGGTAAGAAAAGGTATAAATGAGCTGTAAGAAGCCTGTAATCATACACTGTATACAAACATATGACTGCCCAACCCAAGGCCATAGGTCAATGTAACATGAGGTAATACCTGTAGAGTAATGATTAGAGCAATGATCATTAAAGTTGTGAGCACTTCAAGCATATACAGTTATTAATTGACATCTCTCTCTCTCTCTCTCTCTCTCTCTCTCACCCACCTTATCTGCACCAATAATCTAAACACATAAATCAATGGGTATGTTTTTCACCAAGCCTATTTTTGGTATATGTATCCTATTGTTTTACAAATATTAAAATGTCTTTCTATCACTGTCCCCTGTTCAAATACTATCATTGGTGGAATGTTGCTATCAGTGTAACCTGCATGCTGTTATAATGCCCACTGTGGTTCCATATATACGTGTTCTGTTTGTTATGCAACTGTTCCAAATCTGTTGTTTTGGGTTAATGGGAATACTCATGCATGGTGTTATAACTAATCAAGGAATGTGTTTTGCATGACTAGCAAACATATGTTCTACAACTGCAACAACTTAGCACGTCCGGGAAAGCCAATCCCAGTGGATCCACCTCTCCCGCCTCATCTGGCTGCAGCATCAGGCCCCAGCATGTCTGGGACCCACCCCAGGACCTCCTCATCTGCTGGTCCTGCATCAACTTTGAGTGTAATTGCCTCAGGGGATGGGGCGTGTCCCCCCTGGGCTCTGGCACGGACAGGATACTGTCACCCAAAGCCAGGTCCAGGGTCTGGTGCATAGCAAGCTCTGCAAGGAATTTGGAGATCTGCTATGCCTGCTTGAGGGCTGCGTGGCACATCTAGAAGGCCAGCCTGCCCCTTCTTCCCATCCCCAAGCACAGCCACTTTTGGTGCTATGAAGGTGGAGTGGTAACTGCCCATGGGTGGGACCTCAGTCCCACTGTATCCATTTGGGGGCTCATGAGCATCCGGTTATCAACCACCTTTCCCCATCCAAGGTGTTTAGCCCCCACATGTCATATACCACTCTTGTCTGCTGTCTTATCTGTCTTGTCTGTCTACCTACCTCCCCAAATATGCCTACTATCCTTTCCCAACATCCCACTCTCACCTTAAAAAAAAGGCAATCTGTTCCCACAAAAAATGTCGCCCCATAAATAGCTGTCCAATTTGCACACGTCCACTGGACACATGTCATTTTGCACACGTCCACTGGACACATGTAATCTGGTCTAATTGGCTTCATAACACATTATTGTTGTCCTCACCCCTCTCTCTGGGGTTGGAGTGTCCAAACTTACCTCCATGTTCTGTATATATGCACAGCTGTTGCTGTAGAAGAAATGGACAACTATGGACCTTCCCTACCCCCATCCTGCACATCCCTAGCTATCTTTCATATTGTTTTTCCCACTTCATGTCCCCTTTTTTCACCACTTTCCTATCAAACCTTTTTCTTTTTTTTTAAAGAAAGTAGCACAGGGGTAAGCAGGTGTAAACAGAGTAGAAAGCGGGAGTAAACAAGTAAGCATGTTTGCGTGGTGCTAAGCAAAGCTAACTCAGATTAAACACTTTTAGGGCTAACTGTGTGCAAGCATAGCTAACCGTAACTTAGCATTGCTTACCACCATGCAAACCCATTTACAACTGATTAAAAGTGCCTTAATCACTCTGTATCCAACAGCCCTTGTTCTGCCAGCAATAAAATAACCAGCTCTTGCATGTCTTGACCCAGGACACTGCACAACATAGCCACAGCAATCTACTGAGCTATAGATATGTGTGATGTTATTTCAAACATATCATTCAGTAGAGTCATTCAACAGTAAGGAAAATATCCTGTAGAATTAGTCAAGTTTTGTATATGCATATTCAAATGTATATCTGCATGGAGATGCACATACATATGGAGAAATAAATACATAATATATTCTATTCTTTCTCAACAGTTCCCCTTGTGGTTTTAATACATTATTTCCCTCCCCATCCTTTTTTATCATCCCCTTTTCTCTAGCCACTGTCTTAGCTATTAATTATCTGGCCACTAGGTCAAACCCTTCTACTGCCTTTGTGCTCCTCTTACTTCACACCTCTCCTATACCTATATAAGTGTCTTGGAAGCCTTTTCTTTTTTCCAGACTGTTTGTTTCACCCTCTCCTCCCAGACTGTATTACATACACTACTACCTTACACTTCTACTCCAACTCTGTATACTTCCCTAAGTTGAAACTCTCTTTACCTTATATACACTACCTGTGCTTACTTACCTGCTGTTTCCTTCTCTCTATAAATTGTTTTCAGCAACACACCACTCTCTTGTGTCTTCCCGCTCCGTTCGCCCTTCGGGCTCACTCCGCTCCCCTACCCTGCCCCCAAATTCCACCCGCCCCTATCATCTCTACATTTATACCCTCATAGACACACCCTTTACTTTTCTCTAACCACTCAGGAGAACGTTGACAGCCACACCCTCTTTCTCTCCACGCCCCTCCAGTATAAATCCCTCCTACTCTCACCTGCCTAATCTCTTCTAAACAACATAACCCAACTCTTCTCATTCCATACCTTACAGTCCCTTTATATCGTGTATTACCAGCATCCTACCTTACTACTACCAACTCTCCTTACTCTGCTCACCTCTACCTATCTTTTAACCTCATATGCACAACCCCTTCATTATACTCTTACCATCCCTAACAAACAAACAATAACTTCCCCCCTAGCCCTACCCACAAGCTATCTCTATACTATCTGCAAAACCAGCTACCTTCAAGCCAAATATCATCATCTTGCTCATATTAAATACTCTATACTTATCCACAGAAGACAACTCGACTGCTACTGTAAATCTCCACAATACTACAACCTTACAGTACTCCACTCATTATTAGATGGGGACATCCACCCCAACCCCAGCCCCAACCCTTCTCCTATATCCCCTAACTATTACCAATACAAAACAAACCCATCACTTTCACACATGCCCTATAAATCACTCTCAATAGCCCATCTAAATATATGTAGCATTTGCAATAAAATACCAATACTTCATGCTCTTCTTGAAGTTCAGCAGATTGACATCCTCTGCTTAACAGAAACATGGCTCAAACCCACAATAAAAGATAATGAAATTCTACCCCCAGGCTACAGTATCCTTAGACAAGACCGCCTAAATAAAAAAGGTGAAGGGGTTGCAATTCTCTATAAGGAAGGACTTCAAATTAGCAAAACTAGTCATAACTTACCATCTAACAACAATGCAGAAATAATTATCTCTAAACTGCAGCTGAACCTGCATAAAACAATAAACATTATCTGCACATATATTCCCCCAGGTAATAATACTACTACACTAGAAGACATATTAAACTGGCTTTCCTTAAATCTCCAACAAGAAACAATACTATTAGGAGACACTAATATTGACTGGAATTCATGTATACAAACAAACCCATCCACCCTTATCAACTTGCATGGCTTCTCTCAAACCATTAACTCCCCAACAAGAACAAATAAGCTTAATAATAAAGAAAGCATCCTTGACTGGATACTTATAAATAGTCCACAACAAAACTACACTACAGGAATCCTCCCAGATGACCTTAGTGACCACTCTCTAACATATATTATCAGACACAAAAGTAATTGTACTATCCCTACAACAGTCAGATCATCTTGCAGCAAAAAACATTTTGACCTCAAATTGTTTCAAACTGAACTTAAGCAATGCAATTGGTCACCTCTTAGGTCTCTCCCTATTAATGAAGCAGTTAATTACTTTAATACAACCTTCCTGGCAATCCTAGAACATCATGCTCCAACACGATCCATTAGAATGAAAACTAAATCAGCCCCATGGCTCTCAAAAAATACTAGGAAGCTAATCCTTAGTAGAAATAAAACCTGGGCAAAATGGCGTAACACAAAAAATCCAACTGACCACCAATCTTTTAGACAGCAAAGAAATATGACAAAAAAAGCTATTCTACAAGATAAAAAGAACTTTTATACTCAATTGCAACAATCATCCCCTCACCTATCACAAAAATTCTGGTCTTCTATCAACACACTAATATCCCCTGGAAAAGTAGCTACACCTAATCCTTCTGGTTCTAATCCTGATTGCCCAAGGCAAACAGCTAATACCTTCAATACTTTCTTTACTTCTGCTATACTTAATCTAGCTAATCAACAAATCCCTGATACCTCCAAACTACCCACTCCTACCTCCACTCCCCCCCTTTCCACCTCAAACCTATATCCACTTCATATATCTCTGCCCTGTTACAGAAATTAAAACCTTCCACCCCCTCAGCTGATAAACTACCAGCTGAATACCTGCAAACTGGAGCAAAAGCCATTGCCTACCCCATCTCCATATTGATTAATAGAACCATAGAAGAAGGCACTAGTCCATCACTCTGGAAAATCTCACACATCATTCCTCTTTTCAAAGGTGGAGACTCCATTGAGTTTTCCAACTTCCGCCCCATAGCATTACTATCTCCACTTGCAAAAATTATGGAGAAATGCATACACAAACAATTACTTACCCATCTACTTTGTCACAATCTTCTAGCTGACTGCCAACATGGTTTTAGGCCATTCCATAGTACTACCACAGCCTTACTATCCTTTACTGACTGTATCAATAATAACCGCAACAAAAATATTCTTTCCTCAGCATTCTTCGTAGACCTGTCCAAAGCCTTTGACATAGTCAATCATCAACTTCTAATCCACCGATTGAAGTCCCTCTCTCTTGACCACCTAGCTATAAACTGGTTCACATCCTATCTGGAAAACCGAAAACAAGCTGTTCTTTGGAATAACCAACTTTCTGACCTCCTCCCCACCTCTATAGGTGTCCCTCAAGGCTCTATCTTAGGCCCTCTACTGTTTTCCATTTTCATAAATGACCTTCACCTAGCTACCCCAGATACAACTTGCATTCAATATGCAGATGACACTACCATCGTTTGCTCTGGTTCCAACCAAACTGAACTTCATTT